>NW_011494915.1:4791955-4799003 GCF_000754665.1 Bison bison bison | reverse complement strand
CCTCTGGGCCGTCCCAGTACACCAGCCCCAAGCATCCAGCGTCATGCATCGAACCTGGACTGGCAACTCGTTTCCTACATGATATTTTACATGTTTCATTGCCATTCTCCCAAATCTTCCCACCCTCTCCCTCTCCCACAGAGTCCATAAGACTGTTCAATACATACAATAACCCGGTGTACGAGACAGCAAAAGAGACACTGATGTATTGAACAGTTACTGATTATTGTGATCAGTAATAATCAAGAAATATTCTGGTGTCCCATTTGAAATAGGTGTTTTCCAGCCACTTTTCTTTGGAAGGACTAAAGACTTAATTCAAAATGGCAGAGTATATATTTGATCCATTCTGAGGCCTATATGCTTTCTCCAGTACTTTCACAGTTCTTATTTTTGTCACCCAAACTCCAAAATCTGCTACAATGGAAAGAAATGAGTTTCCTGTTCAATATTGTTTCAACTATTATCACAGGAAGCATAGCTCATATTTTGTTTTGAAACTTCTGATGAATAATACAATTGGCTATGAAGAATACATTTAAACATTTTCAAAATTAGTTCAAGATAAGTGAAAAAGTTTAGTATGTCTTATAGCATAGCTCCAGAATGGGTTGAGAATTTGGAATAACTAGGAATAAGAAAGGAATTGAAAGGAGATACAACAACCAAGAAAATATTATATTAACTGTTTTGCAGAGATGTTACCATTATACAAATTAGCATATAAGTTAATTGTCTCATAGCTCAGGAGGTGAGGCAGGTAAGAAACTGTGGAACCTAAAGACATGTTTTTCTCCAATACATGTAATTGGATTGTATATATCAGGTGTTTTCACACAACTCAGAGTCACTCAAAGACAATGTCTCCTGAAAGCAGCTGATAATAATGAGTTTTATTATTTGAAATAAAGCAGGACCTAATCTGTTTTAGTTCTTTGTTTCTGAAGATTATACACAATGAAAATTATTATTGGCTGTATAATTGACATACAAGTGAACATTAGCATTTGAAATAAAGCAGAAGTATAGCATTTACAGAAACACTGTAAACAGAGACCCAGTGAGTTTTGCAACACATTTTCTATTCTCTCGCCTATTTCAAAGTTTAGTTTTTACTCTTCTGGATCAACATTGATACTTTGTCCACAGGAACCAAGCAAACCAGAGTGCTAAGGTCACTTTCATTCTCTTGGACTTCTCAGAATATCCTCAGCTCCAGCTGCCCCAGTTCCTGGTCTTCTTGACCATCTACACAGTCACTCTGCTGGGGAACCTGGGCATGATCCTGATAATGAAGTCCAGTTTCAGGCTCCACACGCCCAGGTATTTCTTTCTCAGCCATTTATCCTTCATTGATTCCTGTTACTCGACAGTAGTTACACCCATGCTACTAGAAAACTTGGTTGTGGAAGACAGAACCATCTCCTTCACAGGATGCCTCATACAATTCTTCTTTGTCTGCATATTTGTGGTGACAGAGACATTCCTGTTGGTAGTGATGGCATATGACCAATTCATGGCCGTTTGTAACCCTCTTCTCTATGCTGTTGTGATGTCCCAGAAGCTTTGTTCCTTGTGGTTGTCTGCATTATACTCTTGGAGTATAGCCTGTTCCTTAATATACACATACGTTTTTCAAGGTTATCCTTTTGTGGGACTAAGTTCATAAATAACTTTGTCTGTGAGCATGCAGCCATTGTTGCTATTTCCTGCTCTGACCCCTACATTAACCAGGAGATCATTTTAGTCTCTGCCACATTCAATGAAGTAAGCAGCCTGATGATTATTCGCACCTCCTATGTTTTCATTTTTATCACTGTCTTAAGGATGCTTTCGACTGGGGGGTGCCACAAAGTCTTCTCCACCTGTGCATCCCACCTGACCACCATTACCATCTTCCATGGGACCATCGTTTTCATCTGCTGCTGTTGCTGCTAAGTCACTTCAGTCGTGTCCGACTCTATGCGACCCCATAGACTGGACAATGCAGCCCACCAGGCTCCGCCATCCCTGGGATTCTCCAGGCAAGAACACTGGAGTGAGTTGCCAATTCCTTCTCCAATACATGAAAGTGAAAAGTGAAAGTGAAGTTGCTCAATCGTGTCCAACTCTTAGCGACCCCATGGACTGCAGCCCACCAGGCTCCTCCATCCATGAGATTTTCCAGGCAAGAGTACTGGAGTGGGGTGCCATTGCCTTCTCCATCCTTTTCCTCTATTGTGTTCCTAACTCCAGAAGTTCATCGCTCATGGTCAAGATGGCCTCTGTCTTTTACACAGTGGTTATCCCCATGCTGAACCCAGTGATCTACAGCCTCAGGAACAAAGATGTGAAAAAGTCAGTGAAGAAATTATTTAACATTAAATTGTTCTGTGATAAAATGTAAAGCTAGAAAGATTTTTTGAGAGTAAGAGTTTCTCAATAGCAAATAGAATCATGAACCTATTTTAACCTTGCAATTGACAGGCCAATTTCTGTTCACTCTTTTATTTTATTAAAGTAACTTTAAAATTACAAATAAAAATAGAAATAAAAAACTACTTCAACTAAAAGTTTGATACAAACATTGAATTGTAATTTTTTGTGTGTATAATATCTGACCTTGTATTTGTCCTGGTTAAATTTCAGTTTAATTCAAGTCATGTGAACTACAGGACTTTTAAAAAGATCTGAAGAGTTATAGCCTACAGTAAGGAAGTTTACATCTTAATATAAAAGTAGTACATTGAGAGCTGCTCAGCATAAAACTCTAAGTTTCTTAAGGCTTTATTAATCCCATAAGAAACATTTTGGCTTTGGAAGATTCCCAGGCAAACAAAGACAAATTTGAAATATATCTAACTTAAATAGTTCATAATATGGTATAGTTTAAATATAATTGCTAATATAACCAGATATAAATTATTCTGTATGTGCTAGTGCAAGAAAATGATACAAATGTTGGAGATATAGTGTATATCTATCACTTAAGTTTTTCCATGTACATCATTGTGGTTGTACATTTTAAAATGTATTTATCTATCTCTTTTACTAGAAATTTTACTTAGGTAATTTTCGATTCAATTTAAGTTACAGTATCTTTAAACCAGTTCTCCCATGATAGTATAAAAACCAACAAATTAGGATTTAGTGTACAGATTTCAGTAAAGCATTAGCTATTCATTCATGAAAAAAGAAACATTTATGAACTCCAGTAGGTTGCAACAACAGCTATTCTTAAATAGTGACTTTACTGAGGCAGCTCTGTTGATATGAGGCAGGTCACTCGAGCTTCAAGGCTGAGCTAATGGACCAACTAATCTTCACTCTACAGACCTGTATGTAAATCATCCTCCTTGGACCATTCTTATGTTGGAAGCAATCAAGTCCCTGTTTGGGTCTCATCTATGTTTGGGTCAAAGTTTAAAAAAAAAAAAAAAAAAGGCTAAACTTAAAGGCAAGGTTTGAAATTTTTTGCTTCTTGTAGAGCTGTTATGTTTTAGGTCAGGGGTATAGGGTGACATGAAGAAGTTGGCTCAGTATTTGTGCATGTGTGATGCATGCCTTCTCAGTCAGGTCTGACATTGTGATGCCATAAACTGTAACCCCTCACGCTCCTCTGTTCACGGAATTTTCCAGGCAAGAATACTGCAGTGGGTCACCATTTCCTCCTCTAGGGGAACTTCCCAATACAGGAATCTAATCCAGGCCTCTCAGGATTGAACGAGAGTCTCTGGCATCTCCTTCTTGGCAGGCAGATTCTTTACCACTAGCGCCACCTGGAAAGCCCTGGCTCAATATTCACCAAAGATTAATTAAAACATTTACCTCATCAAAGATATTCTTTCTTGATAATTCCAGGTAATTCTATAGCAAATAGCAGAGAATCCATGACTATGACTGGTTTTACCAAAGGTTTTAATAATTTATGGGTCATTGGATTGCTTTAAGGAAATGACTGATTGAGATTAAACATAAGTCTTGCCTTTCCTATTTGTGTCTTACTAACGGGCTTCCCTGGTGGCTCAGATGGTTATGTGTCTGACTCCAATGCGGGAGCCCCGGGTTCAATCCCTGGGTCGGGAATATCCCCTGCAGGAAGAAATGGCAACCAGTACTCTTGTCTGGAGAATTCTATGGACAGAGGAGCCTGGTGGGCTACAGTCCGTGTCCAAAGAGTCGGACACAACTGAGCGACTTCACTTCAATCATAATTAAGGTTTATAAGCAGAAAGTAGGGAGGGTCTATGTGTTGTAGTTATAATTCAACAAATTAAATATTACATTTCCTTCCATGATTTAGAGCTTTCTATGAAAATTAAATATTTACCATAATGCTTTACACTAAATCATATGTCTTTTATTGTTTAGGAATATGCAGCAAAATTCCCAACCCTCTTTACGCATGGCAATAGAGATAGGAATTTAACTTTTGTTTGTCATCCAAGGGTCATAACCAAATGTTCCTATCCAGTTCAGGGAGCCCAGTCTGGTGGTCTCTGATTACTGGGAGGAATGGAATGAGGATAGGGGACAGAGCCTAGGAAGGGAGGGGATGCAAGTATAATCATGGCTGATTAGCATGGTTGTATGGCAGAAACCAACACAGCATTGCAAAAATTAAAAAAAAAATCAGAAACAAAAATAGTGTGCTGTGTATCTGTGTGTAGTTTAATAAAGATGTTACTAACACAAAAATGATTTAGAAAATTTGAGAACGCATCATGTAATGTCTGACATATTCAGTAATGTTTCAAGATAACAATTAAAATATACTGTTTTAAATAGCAAATTTGCCAAATATCAAAATGAATCCGCCACAGGTATACATGTGTTCCCCATATTTGGCAAAACTAATACAATTATGTAAAGTTTAAAAATAAAATAAAATTAGAAAAAAAATAAATAAATAGCAAATTTGAAGTTATGTAACTTGTAATTTGGTTCTCATTAGATTTTTATATTAAGTAGAAAAGAAAAAAAAGAGAAAAGGATCAAATAGTTGCAAAATCCTTTTAGTATAGATTATTTTTGCTTGGTAAATGATCTTGAATAGGCAGTTTATTTATATAAATGCAATGCAAACTCTTTTCCAAAAATTCTTAGGTTGCACTTTCAATCTAAAAGTAAACATTTTAACTACAAAGCTCAATGCATTGATATGTTAGATAACATAGGTTAGTTCACTAACGGTTATATTAAGTAACATTTATGAACTACTATTTCTATAGATGGATTTATATGCTACTTACCTTTAAAACTTTTGGATGTAGCAAGTATAAATATAACTTTTCTTCCTTGAAAGACTATGACTAAATGGTTGCTGAGGATACATACAATACTGCTAAGAATTGTACAGTTCAATGTTCACTTCTTTCTGGAGCAATAATTACAAAACCTGGATCTGGTGCATGATGTATACATGCCAATATTAATATGCTGACTAACTAAAGAAGGCAACAGCCGAAATACTGATTGATATTGGGCACGTATCTTACTATATTATTCTATTACAAGACATTTTCCTTACATAACTAAAGTCAAAGTGTGTTAGTTGCTCAGTCATGTCCAACAGTTTGTGAGCCCATAGACTGTAACCTGGGCTTCCTCTGGTGGCCTGGTGGCAAAGAATCTGCCTGCTACACAGAGGACACAGGAGACCTGGGTTCGATCCCTGGGTGAAGAAGATCCCCTGGAGAAGGACATGGCAACCCATTCCAGTCTTCTTGCCTGGAGAATCCCATGGACAAAGGAGCCTGGTGGGCTACAGTCTACAGGTATGCAGAGTCATATACAACGGAAGCGACTGAGCACACACACATGGACTGTAGCCTGCCAGGCTCCTCTGTCCACGGAATTCTCCAGGCAAGTACACTGGAGTGGGTAGCCATTCTCTTCTCCAGGTGATCTTTCCCCATCCAGGGGTCAAACCCACATCTCCTGCATTTAAGGTAAATTCTTTACCTTCTGAGCCACCAGGGAAGCCCTTACATAAGGGAAATTCAGAATCAAAAAATGTAAAAAGTTTAAAAATATAAAATCTACTAGATTTAGTAAGAAATTATTAAAAGAGCTTTTGATTCACATTTATGAAAAAGATAGTTTCTTGATCTGTGACACCTATCTGCATTCTTGCATATTCTACTAACATAGCATCTCCAGTCCTAAACATGATACTCTTCCAGTGTGATCATTACTGTGCAATATCTTGATTCATTTTTTTCTTTACTTTTTTAAAATCAATTCTTCAATTCTTTAAAAGAAGTATTTTCCTATTATAGTGTTCTAGTGAGGTTTATGTTTTCCCAAAGAAATTCAACCAAGAAGTGGTAATTTGGGGGAAGACTTTCAAAGATGAATATTTGGACAATATCTTTAGGCTTAAACACAGGCCAAGCATCATGTGAATAGAAAATTGGATTCCAATAATCAATGGTCTGTAGTAATATTATGGTTTATAAATTATCCTTTGTGGATGACTGTAATAGAGTGCTCACCGAAACAAATGTCTTGAAAAATTAGGTGTCAAGTGGGTCTTAGAAAGCATCACTACAAACGAAGCTAGTGGAAGTGATGGAATTCCAGTTGAGCTCTTTCGAATCCTGAAAGATGATGCTGTGAAAGTGCTGCACTCAATATGCCAGCAAATGTGGAAAATTCAGCAGTGGCCACAGGACTGGAAAAGGTCAGTTTTCATTCCAATCCCAAAGAAAGGCAATGCCAAAGAATGCTCAAACTACCGCACAATTGTACTCATCTCACACGCTAGTAAAGTAATGCTCAAAATTCTCCAAGCCAGGCTTCAGCAATATGTGAACTGTGAACTTCCTGATGTTCAAGTTAGTTTTAGAAAGGGCAGAGGAACCAGAGATCAAATTGTCAACATCCACTGGATCATGGAAAAAGCAAGAGAATTCCAGAAAAACATCTATTTCTGCTTTATTGACTATGCCAAAGCCTTTGACTGTGTGGATCACAATAAACTGTGGAAAATTCTGAAAGAGATGGGAATACCAGACCACCTGACCTGCCCCTTGAGAAACCTGTATGCAGGTCAGGAAGCAACAGT
>NW_011494915.1:4790600-4791855 GCF_000754665.1 Bison bison bison | reverse complement strand
GGTGGCCAAAGTACTGAAGTTTCAGCTTTAGCATCATCCTTCCAAAGAAATCCCAGGGCCGATCTCCTTCAGAATGGACTGGTTGGATCTCCTTGCAGTCCAAGGGACTCTCAAGAGTCTTCTACAACACCACAGTTCAAAAGCATTAATTCTTCAGCACTCATAACCTACAGTAATTGTGAGTGATAAATATGCAAGTTTGTCTGTATATAGAGGGGATGAAACAATGAGTCATGTCTATAAAAGAAGGTGGCAAAATAAAGCAAACATCATAAGAAAGAATAAAATGGGGAAATAAATTATAAAGAAATAGGCATGTACTATATAGCAGAGCTTGATAAATCCACCTTTACTAAGAAGGATGTATTAGTGATAATGAGGTTGAATTTATAGATCTAAGCAGTTTTTGGAAAAGTCATACTGAAGAATGTTAATGTTATACATTTGCTATTAACATTTATTTAGAATCTTAAAGTCACTGTTATATTAAACAATCATGGAAAATTATTCTCATAATCTTGCACAGAGCATTTTAAATTGAAGGAATGTGGCTGGAATAATAGTCATAATCAATCTTTGCAGTGCTGAGACCTTACAAAGTATTGTTACAGAGGGTCTGTTGTGAACATGGTCCTTGGAAGGTATCTTTCTTACAAGTTCATCATGTGGGAATCAGAGAAAGCTATAGTGTGGTGAGAAAACCTAGAGAAAAATAAGGAAAGGTGCATCTTAAACCAAGTGTTCTAATGAAATTCTACAGTGTTTCTATTGTGTGGCTTCCAGAAGAAGGGATTTCTGCATTGTCTTCCCCAATGTGTCCACCAGTTGATAGATGTCCATGCTTGTGCTGGATTTTCACAAACATATCAGGTGTTTGAAATCATAACAATTATTCATAATTCTGATATATAAAAAGGTAAATATCTGTTATACCATGTCTTACAGCATTTGAATTCATTATTGAAGTATCTAGTTCCAATCTAGTGATTTAAAATTTATATTACTATTCTTATCTTACTATAGAGGAAAAGTTACTGATTATTTTTTTTTTCCTCTAATTTTATTTTATTTTTAAACTTTACATAATTGTATTAGTTTTGCCAAATATCAAAATGAATCCGCCACAGGTATACATGTGTTCCCCATCCCGAACCCTCCTCCCTCCTCCCTCCCCATACCATCCCTCTGGGCCGTCCCAGTACACCAGCCCCAAGCATCCAGCGTCATGCATCGAACCTGGACTGGCAACTCGTTT
>NW_011494915.1:4783454-4790500 GCF_000754665.1 Bison bison bison | reverse complement strand
GCAATTCACTTCATGGGAAATAGATGGGGAAACAGTGGAAACAGTGTCAGACTTTATTTTTTGGGCTCCAAAATCAGTGCAGATGGTGACTGCAGCCATGAAATTAAAAGACGCTTACTCCTTGGAAGGAAAGTTATGACCAACCTAGATAGCATATTGAAAAGCAGAGACATTACTTTGCCAACAAAGGTCCGTCTAGTCAAGGCTATGGTTTTTCCAGTGGTCATGTATGGATGTGAGAGTTGGACTGTGAAGAAAGCCGAAGAAGTGATGCTTTTGAACTGTGGTGTTGGAGAAGACTCTTGAGAGTCCCTTGGACTGCAAGGAGATCCAACCAGTCAATTTGAAGGAGATCAGCCCTGGGATTTCTTTGGAGGGAATGATGCTGAAGCTGAAAGTCCAGTACTTTGGCCACCTCATGCGAAGCGTTGACTCACTGTAAAAGACTCTGATGCTGGGAGGGATTGGGGGCAGGAGGATAAGGGGACAACAGAGGATGAGATGGCTGCATGGCATCACTGACTCAATGGACATGAATTTGAGTGAAGTCTGGGAATTGGTGATGAACAGTGTTGGGGTTTTTCTCCCCGGGACTTGGAAGCGACGAACCTGAAAGAAGGACACTTGGACAGTCTCTTGCAAGGACTGACAAGTTTATTTCTGCAGTCAAGCTTTTTTATAGAAGCAGGAACAAAGAGCTCAAAGTATGCGGCCAGCAGAGCGCATACGGAGCTAACACATAATCAGTAGAAACATTTCAAGGACAGTGCGCTCTAAATGACTCATGGGCTTCTCCCACAACCTGCTCTCACAAGTAACATCCCTATTTATTATTAACTCTTGGCACTGAGCATAACCAAAGGCAGGAGATGTCTTTCTATCTGTAGTGCAAAGCCACATACTTCTGGCCCTTCGCCATTTTCCCAAGGACTTTCTCCTTTTATGGCTATTTTGCACTACACTTCCCAACATATCCTTCTTTTGTTTTTAAATTAAGCACGGCAGCAGCTAGTTGGACTCCATTGTGGGAGGCACAGAGTCTTGAGTAGAGCCTTCTGTATCCTATAATCAAGGACCAAAAGAGCAGGGTGATTAATACATATATGAAAATATTGCTTCCTGAAAGCCAAGCTCTAGGGTCTAGAGACGATAGGGTTTTGGTTAAAGTATCATAGAATTGAGTACTATACAATTCCCTAGGTACCGTAACTTGAAAATTAGCAACTTGTTGTTTCAACAATTTGATGTCTAAACTTGAGTTACTTGTGAGATCCTGCAAATGCGCCTTAACCTTATTCCACGGATATTCAGTGCTATTATAGGGCATGTTAGTCAGACAACAAGAAGTAAAATTCCAGTGACAGCGTATACGTGTTCGGAAAGTCAGTTGCTGCATTTGATCTCCTAAGTAGATAACCACAGTTTGTAACTCATTAATTCGTGTTTGTAATTGCTGATCTATTTGAGCTTGTCGAATCCATAGATCAGGAGAGTCTTTGTGCCAAGCAGTGATAAAATCATGCTTTGTATAGAATTATGTAAAGCCATATCAGACAAAGTTCCTACAGTCACAGTGGAGATAAGGCTTAGGATGCCTGCAATAATCCACCTAAGGATGTGCTTAAATTGCCTAAACCCAGTTTTCAACAGTACAGAAAGAAACACAGAATCAGTCCAAGGCTCAGTTAAGTTTACGGGAAGCCATAACTCAGATCTTTGTTTAACTAGTGCAATGCCAGCATTGTGATATGAAATGGTGTGATTAAGGCAGCTATACAATGCACATGCAGTACAATTGACAATCTTGGCTGATAAGTCAGTATCAAAATGCCCTACAATAAACAAGTATGGAAGGTGAACACATGATTGAATATAGCCAGTATTATTATATAGGAAGGTGTAATTAGAAGGATGAAACACACCCATAGTCCTATAAACACTAGCGAAGTGCTCTAAGGCTGCTGGAATTTTCCAAATGTGCCATTGCTCTGGCCCCACAATAGGGACGACAATCCTGGGTCGTGGGGGTGATAAGCCCCCATTATACCAATTCAACAATATGTCCTTATCAGTCCAGAAACTTGTCTTGGATTTATGAAGGCCTCCAAGGCTTGATCTATTAAACCAGGAGCAAATGATGTTCCTCCTGCTCTTCAGAACAGTTTACAAACAAACATTGAGGTCCCCAGTCAACAAATATAAATGTATGATTGGTATGATTTTGCTGAATTATAGAAACTTTCCCAAATTGGCCTCGACGGTCAGACCAATGTAATGGTTGTATCTCCTGTTTTCTTCTCCAAGATACAGTATGACATGTAGGTTCCTCTGGTTGAAAAAGCGAGTTTGAATAGTTGGCTATCTGGCCTGGATAATGTCGCTTGGAACCATTAAGTAAGAAAGATGCCACGGCAAACATTCCCAGACGTGAAGCAGTCCCATTGTTGGCAGAGTATGCCCACCACTGTGGGAAGATAGTCATGCAAAGGGGATGAGAACTGAAACAGATAGGCAAGGTTTTGAATCCCAAGGAAATATTGATTGGCTTTCCCTCATCTTCTTCATGGATTGGTCGCTTTGTGGACCAGAGACTTGGAAAATGCATGCTGTCATTAGTAAAGATCATAGGGGCTTTATCTACCTAATCCACTATGGAGAGAAGTGGTGGGTTGGGTATGTATGCCCAATAAACATACTCTGCACTTACCCCAGAGGAACAGGAAAGAACAGCTAACATTGCCAGAAACAGCTTATCTGGAGTCATAGGAGTTCCAGCACTCTTCAATGTCTGCTCAGCCTGACGAGTCATGTTTTTTCACTTGAACCCATGTCGGGTAAGGATTTAGACGATGGTGTTTCCTCATTGGCTCCTCCAGGGTCATTGACGAGACCCTTTGTGTCAACTTCGTCCCTTCTCGAGTGAGTCTGGTTTTGGGGTCCTTCTCGGTAGTGGACATGGCAAAGGGGAACCCTGATTTCCTCTCCATCTGCAATGACAAGACCATAACCCTTGCCTAGGAGTCGTAAGATTCCTGGCAGCCACTGATTAAATTGTTTATACCATATTGGTGTATTGATTTCTAATTTGCTGTTTTTGTCTTCTGCAAAATGTCTATCTGCACGAGTGTCAGAATTATTTTTTGTTAAATTTAAAAAATTCAGGGAATAAAGAGTTAAAGATAATAGTAATTGAGGGTTCATAGGATAAGAAGTGTATCTCCTCTTCCACATTCCCCCTTTCTGTTTTAGTAAATGAGTTTTTAGGATGCGGTGGGCTCTTTCGATAATGGCTTGCCCCTGAGGATTATAGGGTATTCCTGTAATGTGTGTGACGTTCCATTCTGATAAAAATGAACGAAATGAATGCGAGGTGAATGCAGGTCCATTGTCTGTTTTCAAGACAGAAGGAATCTCCATAACGGGGAAGGTGAGTAAGAGTGCAGAAATGGTGTGTTTGCCGAATTCTGAAGAGACAGGTACTGCCCAGATAAAGCCTGAAAATGTATCAAGTGAGACAAAAAGCAAAGAAAATTTTCTTAAGGAGCAGTGAATGAAATCAGATTGCTAAAGGGAATTAGGTTGTTGCCCCTGGGGATTAACTCCTGAAATCGTAGTTCGTAAGTGCAGAGGGGTGCAGACATCACAGGTTTTAATAATATGTCGTGTTTCAGTGAGAGGAATATGGTATTTAGAGTGTAATCTCTTAGCATTTGTATGAAGATTAGCATGTTCGTCATTGGCAGATGTAAAAATGGGAGCTATGAGTCTATCAACAGCATCATTTCCTGCGACCAGAGGGCCAGGTAAACCTGAATGAGCACGTATATGTGCAATAAAGAAAGGTTCCATACGTGAACGAATTAAAGCTTGAGTCTGTGAAAAGAGAGTATATAATTCCTCATCTAGGTTGTATAAAAAGGTGGTAACAAAATCAGGAAAAAGGGAAGCAAGGTATTTGGAATCAGTATATATGTCAAAAGATAATGGTTGAAGCGACAAAAGAGCATATAAAGCATACAATTCAGCTCTTTGTACTGAAGAATAGGTAGTGGGTAATTTCTCTTTGATATCAGGGCTGACAATCCCTGCTATGCCTTTCTTGTTGCCATCAATGAAATAGGTGGGTGCACTGGTAATAGGCTGGGATGCAATGATATTAGTTAAAATGAATTTAGTACATTGTAGAAAGTCCCACAATTTTCTTTTCGGCAGATGAAATGAGATAACATTCTGAAAATCACTTAATTCCATTTGCATGGTCAGGTTATACTGTAGGGCAATTTGCAATTCCTTTTTTGTCAAGGGAACGTGTATTGCATATGGATCAAATCCAGTCAAAGTTTGTACATGGCTTCTTCCTGACACAATTAAGTGCCCTATTTTCTCAATATATGATACAATTTTTTTAGACTGTTTAGTGTGTAAATATACCCATTCTATTGGGCTATGCTGAGCTATAATTGCCGTGGGCGAATGTTCAGCAGGGAATATATATAAAGAAACTGGTTGATCATAATCTAGCCGAGTTGAAAAAGATTGTTGAATGCGTTTCTCCACTAAGGCCAGTTCTTCTTTGGCCTCTTTTGTTAGCTGCCTAGGGCTATTAGGGTCGGGGGATCCCTCTAAAATTTTAAATAGATTTTGTAAGGCATAGGTGGGGATGCCAACAGATGGCTGCACCCAATTAATATCTCCTAGCAATTTTTTAAAATCATTCAGCGTGCATAGAGATTGCACAGAAATTTGAATTTTTTGAGGTTTGATTTTAGATTCTTCCATAACATGTCCTAAATAATTAAAGGGTGCTTTCCACTGAATTTTATCTGGCGCAATAAGCAGGCCATGATTTTGAAGAGTAATAGTAACTTCCTTATATAACTGTTGTAAACAGAGTTCAGATTCCATAGAGAGAAATATATCATCCATATAATGAATTATAAATGCAGTAGGATACTTGTCTCTAATGGGTTGTAATAAAACAGATATGAGATATTGGCAAATGGTAGGGGAGTTCATCATTCCCTGAGGTAGCACCTTCCATTGGAATCTTTTAACAGGAGCCATGTGATTTATAGAAGGAACTGAAAAGGCAAAACGTTTTCTATCTTTAGGGTGCAAAGGTATAGTAAAAAAGCAGTCTTGTAAGTCAATAATAACTACAGACCATCCTTTTGGCACCATAGAAGGGGAGGGCAATCTGGGTTGTAAGGGCCCCATAGGTGACATGGTATTATTAATATTTCTTAAATCTATCAACATTCGCCATTTTCCTGACTTCTTTTTTATTACAAAAACAGGGAAATTCCACGGGGAAAATGAAGGTTCTATATGAGCTTTTTGTAATTGTTCATTAATTAATTGCATAAGAGTTGCCAATTTTTCTTTAGTTAGGGGCCATTGAGGTGTCCATACTGGGGTATCAGATTCCCAATCGAGGGACAGCAGTGTTAACTCAATGGCCCCCAGTAAAAAGGTTCATTTAAAGAAATTGTGGCTTTTGTTTGTTCAAGAAAATCCCGTCCCCATAAATTGATAGGGATATCAGTAATATAGGGTTTAAGATAAGCTACAATTTGATCAGGGCCATACACTTGTAAATAGGATGCACTGACAAAAGTTTGTGTGGCATCAGCTTCACCCACTCCTAATAGTCTAGAAGGAGCCACAACCTTACCCCAATCGAGGGGCCACTCTGCAGCTCTAATGATTGAAATGTCAGCTCCAGTATCTAACATGCCTGTGAAATTCTTTCCCCGTATGCGTAAAGTAAGCATGGGTTTCTGATGTTCCTTTAATAAGGTGGATAGTGCAGCAGTAAGGTTGGTACTGCCAAAGCCTCCCTGCCGAACTTTATCAGATGCCTGCATTGGTTTAACATATGGCAAAAGTAATAATTGTGCAAAATGTTCCCCTTTTTGTAAGTATGCATTTCCCGTTTTCACAACATTTACCATAACGTGTATTTCCCCTTCATAATCTTCGTCCACAACACCGGTCAATACCACTAAACCTCTCATTGTGCAGTTATTACGTCCCAAAATCAGTCCCACTGTCCCGGGTGGAATCGGGCCATAATATCCAGTGGGAATTTTGTTGGGGTTGTATAATTCTATTAGTTCCATATCATATGGACTAGGTATATCAATGCAAGCGCTCTTAGATGTAGCTGCTTGTAGCATCATAACGCTAGGTCCTCCTTTTGTAGTGGGGCTAAAGGATGGCCCCTTTATCAGTTTCCCTGTTGTTTTTGCTGTGCACGGGGTTCAAAGTGTTTCCATCCGTATCAAATTTAGAATGACATTCATTCAGCCAATGAAACCCCCTTTTATATCTTGGACATACTCCTGGGGGTCTCTTCCTATTAGAAGTAGTAGTATTTTTTCTGGCCTGTGTTGGCAGGTGACATTGTTTTTTCATATGGCCGGGCTTCCCACAGTTAAAACATTTGGTATTAGCAGCCTTTTGTACATTAAAGGTTTCCAATGCTGCCAATTTTGCTCTATGGGACATAGACCTGATGTCCCTACATGCTTTCAAATACTCCATAAGAGAGCCAGTCTCTTGAATTGGTCTGAGCACAGATTGACATTCCTCACTAGTATTTTCAAAAGCAAGTTGTTTTAAAATAATGTTTTGTAAAGTCACATCCTTAATAGATTTTTCAATTGCATCCTTTAATTTTCCTATAAATTGAGAATATTCCTCCTCATGTCCTTGAATAATCTTAACAAATGAACCATCAGAGTTAGCGCTAGCAACCTTTGCCCATGCCCTGCAGGCAGTTTCTTTAATGAAATGTAACATCTCAAGGGTAATGTTAGCTAATTGCGCCATTACATCCACCATAGTCCCTGTTCCAGTCAGTATATCATAGGTTAAATTGGCAGGGTTACCACGAGATTGCTGGTCAATCATCAGCTGTTGGGCCTCATCACCAACCCACATTTGCCACTGCAGTAATTGTTGAGGATTTAAAACCATCTTTGCTACTTGAAAAAAAAATCATATGGCATCCAATGGTCAGCCCATCCTCTGAGAAATTCTAT
>NW_011494915.1:4781939-4783354 GCF_000754665.1 Bison bison bison | reverse complement strand
AGGAAATGGGAGAAAATGAGGTATGGGTTCTTTTGATTGTCCTGGGGAGCTTGCAGTAGGAAGTGACAAAATTCTGGGCATCAACACTTTGGCAAATATTACTTTGAAAGAAGTTGAAATATCTTATGGTAGCCCTAAAAGAATCTTCATTTTTATTAAGCCACTAGGAAAGTTCCCCAAATTTCTCTGTGTGTCAGGGACTATATAGTCCTCAACATTATAAAATAATTTTCTTTATCACATGATCTGTGGCATTCTGCAATATTGTTGGCATTCCAGTCTATTTTGATATTTTCCCCAGTTGCTTGTTGGTGTCTGTTAAGATACAGTCTGATTTTGTATCAGACAAATGAAACACTTCTCCCTTTGAAAAACTTTTTTCAACAATCTGTCTTTAATAAATTAACAATTTATTTTAATATCTCTCTGGCTTAGACTCTTGAACTTCAACATTTCTCCTGACAAATATTGTCCTTTAGTTTAACTTGTCTTTCTTCTGATTTTTCTTTTGTTTTTCTTTCTCACTGTACTTGTTGTAGTTGTTTAAAAAATAACAAATTCTGTAAATAAAACGATTTAGTCATTTATTCTTTAAATGAGTATTGGGCACTTACCACTTTCACAAATCTTTAAATCTGAATTCGAAATAATTGTTTTTTTTAACAAAAAAGATGCCATATCACAAATAATTAAGACATCCATTTTTAAAAATATATTTACATAACACAATCCCAACCTCTCTGTGGGACCATGCACAATCAGGGCTTCTCTACCTAGAAGCACTGTCAAAGCTTATGAAATTAAGTCTTCAAGCTTTAACTAAACTACATATTGGAGGATAAAAACACTGTTTCGATCCCTGGTCTGGGAAGATCCCACATGTCACGTGGCAACTGAGCCTGTGCACCATGACTACCGAGCCTGTGTTCTGGAGCCATGAGCCAAAAATAAATAAATAAATATTTTAAAAAAAGAAACAAGTTAGTTTCATATACACAGTCCTTGCTTTAACTAAAACTAGCATGCAATTCTGAACAAAATTTGGAAGAAAGGAATTTAGAATTACAAAGTAATACTCTATAGAATTAATAAACTTGTTGCACTAATTATCTTTGGTCTACATGGACTTCAACTATCTTTATCATTTATATTTGATTTGCTAATAAAGAGCATACTAAGAAATCTGTAAAATAGCAAAAAAGTAAAATACCAAAAACCTTCTATTTCAAGTGATTCTCTTTTAAAATGCTCCTTTGATTGGATTTATAAGCATATTTGTTGATTCCATCCCTGACAAAGCTTCAGTTGAAATATCAGGCCAACTGCATTGATGTGGTGACAACGATGCTCAAACAAGTAAGCAGATATTTCTTTATTTCTTAGCCCTATATTAAAAATAGCTTACACTTATAAAT
>NW_011494915.1:4781288-4781839 GCF_000754665.1 Bison bison bison | reverse complement strand
AAATTAGCTGCACCAGAATTGTCAATCCCTTTGAATAATTTGTGTAATCTTTGTTTTCCAACACCCCTACATATGTGTATATCATTTCCGACACAGGAAACTATGTGTGTGTGTGTGTGTGTGTGTGTGTGTGTGTATTCAGTTGTGTCTGACTTTTTGAGACCCCCTAGACTGTAGCCCTCTAGGCTCCTCTGTCCATTCAATTGCCCAGGCAAGAATACTGGAGTGGTTGCAATTTCTTCCTCCAAAGAAACTATGTAGTATCATCTTACTGGGTCAATATTTTATATGGCCTTTTTTTTCTTTCTTGATATGTGACATAAAGGAGTAGGTGAAGCGATCACATGGATGAATTAAAAATATTAGTGCTATGACCTCTGTGGCTGTAGTACAGAAATATAGCTGGATCTATGGGAAACAGTAGAAACACTGTCAGACTTTATTTTGGGGGGCTCCAAAATCACTGCAGATGGTGACTGCATCCATGAAATTAAAAGATTCTTACTCCTTGGAAGGAAAGTTATGACCAACCTAGATAGCATATTGAAAAG
>NW_011494915.1:4781000-4781188 GCF_000754665.1 Bison bison bison | reverse complement strand
ACAGTTAGAACTGAACATGGAACAACAGACTGGTTCCAAATAGGAAAAGGAGTACGTCAAGGCTGTATACTGTCACACTACTTATTTAGCTTCTATGCAGAGCACATCATGATAAACTCTGGACTGGAAGAAACACAAGCTGGAATCAAGATTGCCGGGAGAAATATCAATCACCTCAGATATGCAGA
>NW_011494915.1:4772943-4780900 GCF_000754665.1 Bison bison bison | reverse complement strand
AGTATGTGGCCAGCAGAGTGCATACGGAGTTAACACATAATCAGTAGAAACATTTCAAGGACAGTGCGCTCTAAATGACTCATGGGCTTCTCCCACAACCTGCTCTCACAAGTAACATCCCTATTTATTATTAACTCTTGGCACTGAGCATAACCAAAGGCAGGAGATGTCTTTCTATCCGTAGTGCAAAGCCGCGTACTTCTGGCCCTTCGCCATTTTCCCAAGGACTTTCTCCTTTTATACAGGAGGCCTGGCGTGCTGCAATTCATGGGGTCACAAAGAGTCGGACATGACTGAGCGACTGAACTGAACTGATCAGCAATATCATCAATCAGTCAGTCAGTTCAGTTGCTCAGTCATGTCTGCCTCTTTGTGACCCCATGGGCTGCAGAATGCCAGACTTCTCTGTCCATCACCAACTTCTGGAGCTTACTCAAACTCATGTCCACCGAGTCAGTGATGCCATTCAACCACCTCATCCTCTGTTGGCCCCTTCTCCTCCTGCCTTCAATCTTTCCCAACTTCAGCCTCTTTTCCAATGAGTCAGTTCTTTGCATCAGGTGGCCAAAATATTGAAGCTTCAGCTTCAGCATCAGTCCTTCCAATGAATATTCAGGACTGATTTCCTTTAGGATGGACTGGTTGGATCTCCTTGCTGTCCAAGCTAGGATCATGACACCTAATCAATATCCACTCTAACAACCCACAGCTGATGGTACTCATACTCAGGGCATGAATAATAAGCCTAACTGGCTAAATGCAAAAATATGTATAGTATAATGTTGTGTGTTTTGTGCAGTGTAACGTTAAGTGTGTTTCCATATCAATATATGTAGAGATATGTAAGACTAAAAAGCACATTGTATCAGCCATAATTTGGGTTAGGTTCATTGGAAAATATACTAATGTAATTTTTCATGATTTTAAGAAGTATAGCCTCTGTATGGTCTTCCTAGGTGGCACTAGTGGTAAAGAACCCTCCTGCCAATGCAGGAGACATAAAGAGACAGGGGTTCAATTCCTGAGTCAGGAACATCCCCTGGAGGAGAGCATGGCAACCTGCTCCAGTATTCTTGCCTGGAGAATCCCATGGACATAGGAACTTGGTGGGCTACAGTCCATGGGGTCACAAAGAGTCCAACACGACTGAAGCGACTTAGCATGCACAAACACAGCCTCCGTATGGAGGTGAATTATTTTTAAAAACATCAGCAATAGGTCAATGACAAAAGAAATCATACTGTAAATTACAGAAGAGGAATTTTCCTTTAGTTATTCTGTCTATAGCTCATGACAATAAACTCTGTAAGAATTCTTCAAGGTTTGAGTCCCTAGGGTTAGGTGATTAGATATAAAACAAATTAAAACACCATCATGAAGTATAATTTCTAAGTCTGCCTATTACTCAAGGACATGTTCATTCTCCTTCTGCAATTTCTTGACTGTTGCAAAAATAACAGATTATATTTCTTGCTATTATTATTAACTATATTTTGTAAGAATCATCAACTTTCTGATTAAAGGACGGGAAACGTTTAAACAAAATTTCAATTTTGATACAAAATGTGTATGCAGCATATTAGTGTTAGCAAGGAATCCATCAGAGAAATACACCAGGGATATCTGGCATTTGGTGAGTTGATTTAACCTAGGATCATCCTTTCACTCTGATCTGAGGGATATGGAATCCAGAAGATTTTTGGCAGAGGAGACCTATATGAACTGAAAACAGCAATATACAGGCTAAATTCTACTTTTATTAGTCCCAGGACCATCGTGCATGTGCAGTTATATGTTTAACCCCAGAGAAATTTACTATTATATTTTTCTTTATGTGTTAAAAATGTTTAATCTTTCCCAGGCCAATTCTGCTGTTATCATATGACTGCCATAACCCAATCAATGATTTGTCTAGTTTTTTTCTTTTTTTATTTCCTTCTATGTAGCCTGTGTTCTCATATAATTATATTCTATCTTGGGGATATTTAGTACTCTAAGCATTATACTCATTCAGGAATCATTTATATATAATACTACTACTGATAAATACTATTCTTTCTTATTTTCCAGATAAAGAAACTGAAGTTCTAAAGGATAAAGCTAATTTCCCATAATCAAATTTACTCAAGTTGTCAAGCAAAGACTTCAGCCTGACACTTCAGAACATTCCTGGGTGTACACTGATCACACTGCTTCACTAGCTTAGGTTGAGCAATCTTGAGCTTCTTTCACTCCACCTTCTCGTGTTTCATTGCTCAATTTTAATTCTTCTTTATTTTTATCTTTTCAATCAAGATCCATGGTTCTGAGTGAAGGAAATCAGAGCTCTGTGATCATGTTCATCCTCTTGGGCTTCTCAGAATACCCGCACCTCCTGGCACCCCTTTTCCTGGTGTTCTTGACCATTTACACAGTCACTCTGGTGGGGAACCTTGTCATAATAGTGATCATAAGGACAAGTCTCAAACTCCACACACTCATGTACTTTTTTCTTAGCCATCTATCCTTTTTGGATATTTGTTCTTCCAGTGTATTTACACCCAAACTCCTAGATATCTTGGTACTGGAAGACAGAGTTATCTCTTTCAAAGGATGCATGGCACAGTTTTTCTTTGGCTGTGCATTTGTGATTACGGAGATGTCCATGCTAGCAGTGATGGCCTATGACCGGTTTGTGGCTGTTTGTAACCCCTGCTCTACACAGCTGCTGTGCCTCCTAAGCTCTGCAGCCTCCTGGTTGCTGGGACTTACATGTGGGGTGGAATGTGTTCCTTGACAATCACATGTTCTCTTTTGGAGCTGTCCTTCTGCCATTCTATGCCATACATCACTTTGGCTGTGAGTATTCTGCCATCATCTCTGCTTCCTGTTCTGACACCCATTTCAGTCAACTGACGTGTTTCATTTCTACACTCAGTGAGGGGTGTGTAGCCTCCTGATTATCTTCACCTCCTACATTTTCACAGTTGTCACGATCATCAAGATGCCTTCAGCTGCTGGACTCCAAAAAGCCGTCTCCACCTGTGCCTCCCACCTGACCGCCATCACCGTTTTCCATGGGACTGTTCTGTTCCTTCACTGTGTACCCAACTCCAAAAGCTCATGGCTCCTCGTCAGAGTAGCCACTGTGTTTTTTACTGTCATGATTCCTATGCTGAACCCCCTTATCTATAGCCTTAGGAATAAAGGTGTGAAAGAGACAGTCAGGAGTTTGATAACCATGAAACTGCTTTCTCCCTCAATATAATTCAGAAGTCCAATAGGACTGAAAAACCACTTGAATTAAAGTCAAGCTGTGTATAACCCAAATAAATATGTTTATGTTCATATTATGCCTAATAATTTTCTTACATATTTCTGATGCTAGTTTACCTTTATTTTAAATAAATATATGATTATGTTTCAAATAAATTGTATGTTGCATTTTACATTTTTTTGATGGTCAGGATGAGCTACAATTATTTCTGAGTTAATATAGAAATAATACATTATGGAAGTCAGAGTGATGAGAAGATATATATTGTTAGAGATTCATTTCTTATGCTACAGTTTATGTTGTGATTTGTAACTGTTGCAAACACAGATGATGACTCTGTTTAGTGTCAGGGTTAAGGTTAGGGTTAGGGTTAAATTTGTACTCAGATTCTCATAACTAACTCTTTTGATTCAGTTCTATAAAATGCAACTTTTAGCTTTTCACAAAACTTTATTTTACTCCAGGTAAAATGAGGACTTTTGAGTTTGCATTATGAAAATATTACCTGATTTTAAGCAAGAAGATCCTGAAAATAATATCTAGTCTCTGTATGCATCACTAATTTTTTGAATACCAGTATAATATAGTTCAATAAAAGGTGTTTAAGATGATACTGAATACTGAGAAAAAGTTAAACGTATTTCTAAGGAGATATAATGATTACCCAGTGCTAAAGCCCAAGTTAAGAACTGCTCTATTTTCTCTTCTTCTGACATATATACTCGTTCATGTCTCAGGTTTGCATTCATAATCCAAAGAAGAAGAAATGCTCTTTATCAATAATGATGTATGAAAAAATTATAATAGATTAACAGAGATGTTTTTGAATAACTGGACCTAATCATGAATCTACCTCATTCGATTTAATTAGTCTTTCTTATATTCCTTTGAAGTACCTGCCATTACCACATATTCTTTATGATAACGTTGAAGTAAATCTCACTATCCATTAGAGCAACTTCTGACATCTTTTCTTCACTGTAAGTGGATCCTGTTTATCCTTGACCGTTTCATTTTCATACAGACTTCAGTATTTATTTTGTTCATTCTTTTAAACCCTGAGACTCTCAGGGGCTCTAAAATGTACGTCACCTGTTCTTCAGCTCTGCGTGTTCAAGCATGCTTGACTGTAGCCATGCCCTCTCTGCTTCAGTCATCTATACTCCTTTGTAATGATAAGATCATATTAGCTGGTTTTTATTTTACCATTGTTTTAACGTATTTATTTTTATTTTTGGCTGTGCTGCACAGCATGTGAGATCTTAGCTTCCCAACCAGGGATAAAGCCCATGCTCCCAGCAGTGGAAGCAAAGAATCTTAACCCCTGGAACACCAGGGAAATCCCACCATTGTTTTTATTGATGTGACTTTGCCATTTGATTCATTTCTCATTATCATTACTATGATTGATTCGGTTTCTGAGGGAAAAGAGAGACAACAAAGGCATGTTATATATTGAGTTTGACATACTGAATTAAAAATAATCCAAACTGTATCTCTTTCTTTACTGATTAGGGGAAAAAATGGGCATAGGTAAAATTCTACAGGCATGGCCAATAAGAATATATTGTGAAGAATCATTATTAAGAGATTATAAATCTTAGTGAAATAAACACCTTCCTTGAAAAAACATAGCATTCAATCTTATACAATAAAAATAGAAAATCTAGGTAAAGTCTTATCTATTAAAGTATTGAATGTCTGTGTGTACTTGGTCATGTCTGACTCTTTGTGACCCCATGGACTTTAGCCTGCCAGGCTTCTCTGTCCATGGGATTTTCCTGGCAAGAATACTGGAGTGGGTGGCCATGCTCTTCTCCAAGAGATATCCCTGACCCAGGATCGAACCCCCGTCTCCTGTGTCTTCTGTATTGCAGGTGAATTCTTTACCACTGAGTCACTGGGGAAGCCCAAAGTAATGGAATTTGTTTTCAAAAACTTCCTAACAAAGAAATCCTATGCCCTGTTTATTATGTTGGTGAATTTCTCGAAACATTTAAGAAATATTGTCAATCATGCACAAATCTTTCTAGAGAATAGATTGAGAGGATACTTAATAATGCATTATATTCACTGAGTTTTTAACAATCAATTCAAACAAAGCTATTATAAGAAATAAATTTATAGATCAATCTTTCTCATGAGGTTAGATAATGAATATTCAAGACAGAATATTAACACACTGGGTTTTATTCCAGAAACTGAAAAGTGGTTTAACAGTCATGAATCAATAACCACGAATCAGCATATTAAAGCAAAAGGGAAGATATATCATTCTTGCAATTTACAGTTCTAGAAAAATAATTTGGTTAAATACAAAACTCATTCCATTCTGAATGGATGACTTTTCTCAACTCACATTTAATAAAATTGTTATTAGCTATAAGAAACTTTAAGTAATCCTCATATTAACTACTGAAATTACTGTGACTAATTTTAAAATACTTTGGCTGTAATACTATGTATATATTTAAACCTACATCTCCCCAAGAATGTACAAATCCAAAGGCAGTCCCCTAGAGTTTTAATTGAAAAGTTCATATTTCCTTGATGGCTGTGACAAATATTTCTAGTATCCATGTGTTGAATAGAAAGTAACCTCTTCCTGATAAGAGTGTGGGTGGCTCAAATGGTAAAGAATCCACCTGCAAGGCAGGAGACCTGGGTTCGGTCCCTAGATTGGGAAGACTCCCTGGAGAAGGGAATGGTCAGCCATTACAGCAGTCTTGCCTGGAGAATTCCATGGACAGAGGAGCCTGGAGGACTACAGTCCATGGGGTCCCAAAGAATCAGGCATGACTGAGTGATTAACACTTTCACTTTCTTGTTAGAGTATAGAATGTCAGAAATAGGCTATCATTGTGAAAAATATGGCCTGCTGACCATGAATACTAGAAATGGCTTGCCTTTGGTGTAATTAAGGTATTCAGGGGTTACAGCTTAGCTATCAATAGTTTATTTTTAATCTTCATGCTTGCAGGAGACCTGCATTCGATCCCTGGGCCGGGAAGATGCCCTGGAGAAGGAAATGGAGACCCACTTCAGTATTCTTGACTGGAGAATTCCATGGACAGAGGAGCCTGGTGGGCTACAGGCCATGGGGTCACAAGAGTTGGACACGACTGAGAGACTAACACACACACATACATGCGTGCATGAATAAGTCTTGCAAATTATACTTTAAAAAGTCATTTCTATTTGCTCACCATTAGAATACAATGATGCAATTGATATTTTTATATATACTCATTTACGCACCACTACTGCATTCAGTTATTATTTTTTCATATTTTGGTTGCAGATTCCTTAGAACTTTCTATATACAGAATCTAGCTGGCAAGTAAAGACAGTTTTACTTTCTACTTTCCAGTAATTATAATTTTCTTTCCTTATTCAGCAAAAAGTTAAAATAAGATGTTGAATAAAAGTGGTTGAGGACATTAGTTTTTTGGTTGTTTTTATACACAGGGTTAGGAGAAAATCAAGTTATTTTACTTTATGTAGGATTTCTTTTCTGTTTTCTGCTTTTACATTAAACATAATGCTAGCTAGAGGTACTTTTGTGGATGATCTTTATCAGATTGAAGGAATTTTCTTTTATATCTTGTTTGCTGCTATACAGGTAATTGTTTTGGTTCCTCCCCTCCCCCTCGCGTCATTATTTATTTTCCTATCATATACTGTGATATTTTATTTTCTAATATTTTATTCAGCATTTCTGTAATGAAGTACATTAGTTATCTTGATCTTTTTTTTTTTTTGCGACATCTTTGTCTGGTTTTGTTGTTGATGGTTGTTGGTTAGTTACTAAGTCATATCTCTTTTACAACCCCTCTATCCATGGGATTCTCCAGGCAAGAATACTGGGGTGGATTGCCATTTCCTTCTCCAGGGGATCTTCCTGATCCAGGGATAAAACATGTGTCCTCTGCCTGTCAGATGGATTCTTTACCTCTGAACCACCAGGGAAACCCATGAAACACCAGAGATGTCCCAAAACTCAGAAAATGATCAGAAATATTGGTGGTGGCTCCTCCTCACTGTAGGGGACACCCACACCCTTTCTTTCCTGGTGTGCCTCTCTGCCTTGCTTCGATCTTAACTAAACAGTTTCTCTGCCCGCTCTCCCACTTGTTGTGCTATGTCTCTAAAAATAAACTTCGTACCTTCATTTACAATTTTTGCCTCCTTGAGAAATACATTTTTTACTGGGGACAAAATAATATATATATATACTGATGGTTGCCAGTAACCCGCATGTCAACTATCAGTTTTTAAACTATAGAGTTATGATTCACACATTCTAAACTAATTAATCATTTTCAGGTTTTGCACTTTGTTGATTGAATTGTCTTTGCCTCTTCAACCAAATCCTGAGCTTCCGAAGGTCAGGAAGCAGGCCAAAGAATTCTATCATTGTACTTGCACAGCGCTGGGTTCTAGATATTTGTAGCTGAAAATAAAATCCAGAAATCTTTGGTTTCTATCATAGAGGTTTCTTAGAACCTCTGTCAGAATCACCTGCGAAATCAGTTGAACTCACGGATATTTGGCAGAGAAACCCAGGAATGTTCATTTTAAACAAGCCTCTTGGAATATTCTTATGTACATGGATGTTTGGGAATTAGAACACTGTCACATACAAATAAACACAATCCTAAGTACATGTTTCACACAAGGTATAGGCAAGATAGTAACAGC
>NW_011494915.1:4770231-4772469 GCF_000754665.1 Bison bison bison | reverse complement strand
AGTCCTCTTTTCTCCACTGAATTTCCTCACTGAGCTATCCTCATTCTGTTACTCTTTATATCCTTAATTAACGTTTAATTAAGCAGTTGTTTCCTGATCCTCTCTGACGCCGTCCCCGCTTCGAATTCCCTGGATCCACCGGGGCTGGACCCCGGCAATAGAGTTATGATTCACACATTCTAAACTAATTAATCTATTTCAGGTTTTGCACTTTGTTGATTGAATTGTCTTTGCCTCTTCAACCAAATCCTGGGCTCCTGAAGGTCAGGAAGCAGGCCAAAGAATTCTACCATTGTACTTGCACAGCGCTGGGTTCTAGATATTTGTAGCTGAAAATCAAATCCAGAAATCTTTGGTTTCTATCATAGAGGTTTCTTAGAACCTCTGTCAGAATCACCTGTGAAATCAGTTGAACTCACGGATATTTGGCAGAGAAACCCAGGAATGTTCATTTTAAACAAGCCTCTTGGAATATTCTTATGTACATGGATGTTTGGGAATTAGAACGCTGTCACATACAAATAAACACAATCCTAAGTACATGTTTCACACAAGGTATAGGCAAGATAGTAACAGCATCAAGTTTAAATAACATTTCCAGTCTTATTTCCTCCTCTAGCCCCTCCTCCCCTTCCTGTCTGAATCATCCTCCTGGAGCAAAATCTTAATCAAGTCCCCTTTCAACTAAAACCTTCCCAATTGTAAGACTATAAAACCCATGATCATAAGCTTATCCTTTAAGAATCTTTATGGCCCAGTTGCAATCAAAAGACATAACTTTTTAACTAAGAGCACAAATTCTGCGGCCAGACTGACTGAATTCAAATCCCAATGCCTCCAGTTTGAGTATGAGCTATATTAATGGGATGAAGAAAAAGTGTTGCATATATCTCTTATTGCTCTGTTTATTCAAATATCCATGCATGTTTTTTTGGTGCTATTTGTTACTTAAATGCTTGACAGAATTTACCATTTAATAGTATGGACCTGGGGTTCTCTTTGTGGGAAGATTTTTAACTGAAAATTCAATTTCATAAGAAGATAGAGGCTATTCATATTTTGTATTTCATCTTTGGTAAGTTTATTTGTATGGTTCAAATGATTTTTCTACATCAACTAAGTAGTCAAATTTTTTGGAAGAAACTTCTACATAATACTCTCTATTTTTTCTTCATTGACAGCATCTGTAATGAAGTTCCATTTTTCTTCTTGAGTAGCAATTGTGTTATGATGTTATTTTTAATCACTTTATCTATCAGAAGATTGATTTTATGTATCATTTTAAACATCAGAATTTTAGTTTTGCTCAATCCCTTATTTCTATTTCACTGTCCATTTTCTATTTTCGATCACCATTCTCATCTTTT
Organism: Bison bison bison; assembly: GCF_000754665.1. NCBI lineage: Eukaryota > Metazoa > Chordata > Mammalia > Artiodactyla > Bovidae > Bison > Bison bison. Next base: position 4,771,102 of record NW_011494915.1, on the reverse strand, counting down.
CCTCCTTCTATTTATTGTGAGATTAAAAACTATGTTTGCTTTCTTATCTTCTTATAATGGAATCACAAATCATCAAGTTTCTTCTCTTAAGTAAAACATTCAAGCAAGTAGGTGCTATTTTAAATAGAATGAGGTATAAATGGAAAGATTACAAAGATGTTGACCTCATGAGTGACAAGTAGAAGTCGAAACTAGTCCTTAAGATTCCCCACCATTTGGTGCACACATATCTTCAACTAGCCATTCAATTACACATTAATCTGGGAGCTGCTGGCAAATACTTTTAAATTATAACTAGTTTTAAATCAGTTGATCATGAGAAAAGAAAGACTATCCTGATTGGTGAGTCTCATATAATCCGATGATTTGTTAAAAATACTTGAATCCCTCTTTAAAGAGATGTGTGAATTATAAGAGGGTGTTGAGAGATTTGAAGTGTGAGAGTGACTTGAGCGGAGAAAACAAAGCAGATACCTAGAAGTGGATTCTAGGAACTGTGAATAACCCCAAAACAGATGTCAAGGAAATAAGACCTTATTCCCACAACTTCAAGGAACTGCATTATTCCAACAACATGAATGAGCTTGGAAGAGAACCAATTTCTAGATGAGAAACTTGATGACACTTTGATTTCAGCCTTGTGATAACTTGAAAAGAGGGACCAGGTGTATTGTGCCTAACTTCGGGCATACAAAATTGTGAATTAATAAATGAGTATTTTTCAAGCCAGTGAATCTGCAGCAGTTTATTATGATGAAATAGACCAGAAGGCAATGGCACCCCACTCCAGTACTCCTGCCTGGAAAATCCCATGGACAGAGGAGCCTGGTGGGCTGCAGTCCATGGGGTCGCTAAGAGTCGGACACGACTG
>NW_011494915.1:4769651-4770131 GCF_000754665.1 Bison bison bison | reverse complement strand
CAGTGATCAGGGCACCCACTTTGCTGGACAGGTCATACAGACGTTCACAAATACTTCATGAGTCTCTTCGAGACTATTGCTTTCACTGATGTCCTTGGTCATGGGGCAAGGACAGCAGAACAAAGGGATCAATTGCATGGGATGGAGCAGACTGCTAAATATGACCACAATTTTCACAACTTTTTGTCTGACATATTGTTGACTTTTACTCTGTTTTTTCAGATATAAAGAAGCACTTCGTTTAAAACAATCTAGTGATTTACTCCTATGGGTAAAATTATACCTTTTTTCTCTCTGCCTCATTCCTCCAGAAACTGGAGACACTTGGGTTCTGAACAGCCTTATCAGGTAAATAAAAAGACTGTCTCCCAACATATACAGAAATCTCAACGTATACCGGGGAGCTCTAAAAGAAAAATCCACCTAACTGATGTCAGGCCTATGGCATCTATTATGTTTCACTGAATATTAAGTTCCAGT
>NW_011494915.1:4767264-4769551 GCF_000754665.1 Bison bison bison | reverse complement strand
GAAGGAAATGGCAACCCACTCCAGTGCTCTTGCCTGGAGAATCCCAGGGACGGGGGAGCCTGGTGGGCTGCCATCTATGGGGTCGCAAAGAGTCAGACAAGACTGTAGTGACTTAGCAGCAGCAGCATACCACATAATTCAGCAAACCTATCAATTGCATTATCAAAAAATGTATATTCAACAAGTTTTAATAATACAGGGAAACATTGGGATACAATAATAACTGCAAATGCCATAATATCATATTTCTATTCAGTGTGATATTGAATGTGTGTTTTTGCAAATATAGATGTTCAAATAAGAAAACTTAGAGGAAAGACTGAAATAAACATAACACTATGCTTGGTCTATGGGAACAACACTATGCTTGGTCTATTGGACAGTAATTGTGATTTTCTCTTTCTGAATTTTGGAATTCACGTCTTCCATGATAAATATAAACAGGTTGATTGCTAGTGCTATTTTTCTAAAATGAGAAGATAAACATGCTCAAGCTTCCTATATGATTTAATGATTTAAAATAAGTTATATTTTAAATGAGGAATAAGGGATTTTCTTTAAATTGTCTTGTTTGTAGCTCATGGAAAACACCCCAATCAAAATTCTCTGGGGTGTGAATCCCCAGGTCACTCAGGTAGACGTAAATATGACCCCTAAGTTTAGTTTACAAGTATCGCTTACCCTTAAGAGTGTCTCTATTTTTTAATGAGAAAAAAATGTAATTTTCTTGATGACTTTACTGAAATATACTTTGGAAGAGGTTACAATACTCTTATTACAACAATTTTAATTAAATGTACGTATTTTTGTTAAATACTTTTCAAGATTCTTATTTAAATTAAAGAAGTCTTCAGTAAATCAGTCTATAAAGACTATATGGCTTCTGGTGAGTTGTTTAAGTAATTTACTTTCATTCTGATGTGGGAAACTCTGAAATTAACAATGATTTTGGCAGAGAAGCACCTATGCAACCCCAGTAGCAATGAAATGGTACTCATTTAATTCATTAAAGGGTAAGAATACAAGATATTGAACTTATTTCTTATATCTTTAATATTCATGGGATGCATTTAGTTTTGAACTTTGCTTATATAGCTGAATGATGTCCTTGGTGGGCATTCAAGTAGTAGTATTTGTTTTCAATTAAAAATACTTTTAAAATTAGGGAAATATTAAAAAGAAATCTATAAAACTGTAAAGAAATATGCCAGACTTTGCATTAATTTTTTTGAGTTTAAAATCATTCAGGTGAAAGCAAGTTGGAGCAGTACAGCAAATTTGAGTTCTGAATTAAACCCCAAAGTAGTCTGAAATATGTTGCCTGGTATTTGATATTAAAAGGTAATTATGCTTTTATATACCGAAATGTGTGTATTTTGTGCACAAAAATAAAAATTCCTGCAGTGAGTAAAATGAAAGAAGTAGCTATCAAGCAATCTAGGTAATGCAGTAATACTGTGCATGCCAAGTCGCTTCAGTCCTTTCTGACTCTTTATAAACAACCCTATAGCCCGCCAGGCTCCTCTGTCCATGGGATTCTCCAAGCAAGAATACATACACACTTCCAGGGGATTTTCCCAACCCAGGGATAGAACCCGTGTCTCTTATGTCTGCTGCATTGGTAGTTTAGTTCTTTTAGAGATCACAGAAATCCAGACAGAAGCGTTCAGTTTGCAGGTAATTTGTATGGAGATGATTATGAATATGGAAGTGAAAAGCAAAGGAGAAAAGGAAAGATATAAGCATCTGAATGCAGAGTTCCAAAGAATAGCAAAAAGAGATAAGAAAGCCTTCCTCAGCAATCAATGCAAAGAAATAGAGGAAAACAACAGAATGGGAAAAACTAGAGATCTCTTCAAGAAAATCAGAGATACCAAAGGAACATTTCATGCAAAGATGGGCTCGATAAAGGACAGAAATGGTAGGGACCTAAAGAAGCAGAAGATATTAAGAAGAGATGGCAAGAATACACAGAAGAACTATACAAAAAAGATCTTCATGACCCAGATAATCACGATGGTGTGATCACTGACCTAGAGCCAGACATCCTGGAATGTGAAGTCAAGTGGGCCTTAGAAAGCATCACTACGAACAAAGCTAGTGGAGGTGATGGAATTCCAGTTGAGCTATTTCAAATCCTGAAAGATGATGCTGTGAAAGTGCTGCACTCAATATGCCAGCAAATTTGGAAAAATCAGCAGTGGCCACAGGACTGGAAAAGGCCAGTTTTCATTCCAATCCCAAGTAAAGGCAATGCCAAAGAATGCTCAAACTACCACACAATTGC
>NW_011494915.1:4767046-4767164 GCF_000754665.1 Bison bison bison | reverse complement strand
ACCTACACCTCTGACTTTACGGGGGGCTGTCCCCCACTACCTCTCTCTGAAAAAAGAGTCAGCTTACAGCTCCAGTTAATAATTCCTGGGTGTGACAGTGTTTCAACCTACAAACTCC
>NW_011494915.1:4757565-4766794 GCF_000754665.1 Bison bison bison | reverse complement strand
CCCAAGCATCCAGCATCGTGCATTGAACCTGGACTGGCATCTCATTTCATACATGACATTTCACATGTTTCAATGCCATTCTCCCAAATCTTACCACCCTATCCCTCTCCCACAGAGTCCATAAGCCTCTTGATGCAAGTGAAAGTGGAGAGTGAAAAAGTTGGCTTAAAGCTCAACATTCAGAAAATGAAGATCATGGCATCTGGTCCCATCACTTCATGGGAAATAGATGGGGAAACAGTGGAAACAGTGTCAGACTTTATTTTTTGGGCTCCAAAATCACTGCAGATGGTGATTGCAGCCATGAGATTAAAAGATGCCTACTCCTGGGAAGAAAAATTATGACCAACCTAGATAGCATATTCAAAAGCAGAGACATTACTTTGCCAACAAAAGTTCATCTAGTCAAGGCTATGGTTTTTCCTGTGGTCATGTATGGATGTGAGAGTTGGACTGTGAAGAAGGCTGAGTGCTGAAGAATTGATGCTTTTGAACTGTGGTGTTGGAGAAGACTCTTGAGAGTCCCTTGGACTGCAAGGAGATCCAACCAGTCCATTCTGAAGGAGATCAGCCCTGGGATTTCTTTGGAGGGAATGATGCTGAAGCTGAAACTCCAGTACTTTGGCCACCTGATGTGAAGAGGTGACTCATTGGAAAAGACTGTGATGCTGTGAGGGGTTGGGGGCAGGAGGAGAAGGGGATGACAGAGGATGAGATGGCTGGATGGCATCACTGACTCAATGGACGTGAATCTGGGTGAACTCCGTGAGTTGGTGATGGACAGGGAGGCCTGGCATGTGCAATTCATGGGGTCACAAAGAGTCGGACACGACTGAGCGACTGAACTGAACTGAACTGAAGCGTTTGAGCATGATTTTAAGTTAAGATTGAATGAAAATTAGTCCTGAAGGATGGCTGTAGGTAGGCTAAATAAAGATAGCCGCTGAGTAGATGGGTGGTAGCTAGCAATTAAGATGGGAGTGTATTTTGAAGAATATGTTCATTTTGCCCTAATTAAATTTTTCACAGCCTTAACCTTGGATGGAAAAGAAATTATAGAGATACACACAAGGACAGGGAAAAATGGACAAAACAAAGCTCATGCCTTGATGGCTTGAGACATTAATGAAAATGTACATCTAAGAAGGAAACATTAGAAAATAATTAAGTAAGAAAAAGATTTCCTCCGTGTATGCATTTTTTTATACTTCTTAGTCACTATTTGCACCATTTCAGACTTCGTAAAATTATAGGCAGTGCTACATTGTAGAATATTTTGAGGTCAAATATTTCAAATTGAAAGTAAACATGAAAAACAGCATTAGAAATACAAGAGAAGAAACTAAATTTGGTGGGGGCCATTTATTACATGTGAAATTAAAGTCTTAAATGTTTTAGAAAATAATTAAAGTTGGACTTCCCTGATAGCTCAGCTGGTAAAGAATCCGCCTGCAATGCATGGGACCCCAGTTCGATTCCTGGGTCAGGAAGGTCTGCTGGAGAAGGGATAGGCTACCCACTCAAGTATTTCCGGTCTTCCCTTGTGACTCAGCTGGTAAAGAATCTGCCTGTAATGTGGGAGACCTGGGTCCAATCCCTGGGTTGGGAAGATCCCCTGGAGAAGGGAATGGCTACCCACTCCAGTATTCTAAACTAAATTTGGTGGTTGTGGGGGCATTTATTACATGTAAAATTAAAGTCTTAAATGTTTTAGAAAATAATTCACTAATTTAAGTTATATTTTATACATAATTGTGTAGTAAAAAACAAATTCTTATAATAGAATTATATTCTATAGGTAAGGTTTCAGAGAGCTTAACTTGTCAGAGACATATCAATAAGTGACTGAGGTTAAATTTGAAGGCAAGTTAAATTTGACTTGATTAAAGAGTCTAGAATGTTAACAAGACATCATTAATATTCTCTAGGAGATACAATATGTGACTTCTTACCAAGGTTTGGCCAGTTGGTGAAATCATTAAGGGAACGTAAACCTGAGGCTTCTCTGATGAGGTGGTGCTGGATCTCTCAGTTGTGTGACTGGCGACTCCATGGCCTATAGCCCTCCAGGTTCCTCTGTCCATCAGATTTCAGCAGCAAGGATCCTGGAGTGGGTTGCCAGTTCTTTCTCCTGGGGATATTCCTGACCCAGGGATTGAACTCATGTCCCTTGCATCTCCTGCACTATCAGGAGGATTCTTTACCACCACACTACCTGGGAAGCCTCTCTCTGATCGGAGAGCACTAAGGAAAAGTGAGAGAAAAACAGGACATCTTGAGCAGTTAGAATGCCCTGAACAAACATAAGAATTTGCAAGCACAATCAACAGTTCAATTAAATGAAGCTAAAGAAAGGAATTCTCCATGTGGAGAAAAGGGAGACAGAGCTGGGAGAAATTCAAACAAGGACATATTCTGAGTCACCGTGACACTCAGCTCTTCCCAGTCCATCCTCTCCTTGCCTCTCCATCAGAAGCTGACTTGCACGCTCCACACCTGTAGACACACAGTATACCATTTGGGCTCCACCTGTCTTATTCGTATTCCTGGGAAATCCCAGACTTCACCACTGCAGACCAGTCCCCTGTCCAGGCTGGGAGAAAAAAAAGTACCCTCTATTTCTGTCATGTCTGGTTGCTTAGGGTGAACTCTGGTTTTCTCTGGCAGAAACCATAGTGATGGATGAGAGAAATCAGAATCACCTTCATCCTCTCAGGCTTCTCAGAATACCCACAGCTCCAGGTGCCCCTATTCTTGGTCTTCTTCACTGTCTATACAGTCTCTGTGGTGGAGAACCTGGGTATGATTGTGACCATCAGAATCAATCCCAAACTCCACACCCCCATGTAATTCTTTCTCAGCCATCTCTCCTTTCTTGATTTTTGTTACTCTTCTATAACCACACCCAAACTCTTACAGATCTTGGCTGTGGACACAAGGACTATCTCCTACATGGGTTGCATGCTGCAGTTCTTCTTTGGTTGCACACTTGTGATTACGGAGATGTCCATGTTAGCAGTGATGGCCTATGACCAGTTTGTGGCTGGTTTGTGGCTAACCGTAACCCCCTGCTCTACACAGTTGCTGTGTCTCCTAAGCTCTGCAGCCTCCTGGTCACTGGAACCTACACATGGAGTGGAATGTGGTCCTTGACAATCACATGTTCTCTTTTGGAGCTGTCCTTGTATGGTTCTAACGTCATACATCACTTTGGCTGTGAGCATTCTGCAATTGGCTCTGCCTCTTGCTCTGACTCTTACTTCAGTCAGATGACATGTTTTATCATTTCTACTCTCAATGAGGTGTGTCGCCTCCTGATTATTCTCGCCTCCTATGTTTTCATAATTGTCACATCATCAAGATGCCTTCAGCCGGTGGACTCTGAAAAGCCTATTCCACCTGTGCCTCCCACCTGACTGCCATCACCATTTTCCATGGGGTCATCCTTCTTCTCTACTGGGTACCCAACTCCAGAAGCTCATGGCTCTTCATCAAAGTAGCCACTGTGCTTTTCACAGTAGTGATCCCCATGCTAAATCTCCTATCTACAGCCTTAGAAAAATGATGTTACCATCAGAAAATTAGTCAACACCAAAATGTCTTCTCACCTAATGTAATTTTGAATGAGAAAAGAGATAGAGGAGAGCACTTTCTTAAATGTACTTTACACAGTGTGTTGATGGTTATTACATTTTTCTTCAAATGTGTGCTTATTCGCTGATTAGTGTGATCTTTGAGACCCCTTCTCTGTCCATGGGGAATCTCCAGGGAAGAATACTGGAGTGGGTTGCCATGCTCTCTTCCAGGGGACCTTCCCAAGCCATGGATGGAACTCATGTCTCCTGAAGTGCATGTTGATTCTTTAGTGACTGAGACACAATATATATATATATATATATAATATTATATATATATACATATATATATTATATACAAGAGATTGTATATAATATATATATGTGATTTTTATAATGTGATTTTTAAACTGCAATGTGATTTTAAAATATCAACTTCAGTTTAAAAGAAAAAAAGAAATAAAATTATGTTTATGTCTCACTTTAAGAGTGTTATAGGCTAAATAATGATCATCTAACACTGTCCATGAACTTCCCTGGTGGCTCAGATGGTAAAGAATCCCCCTGCAAAATGGGAGACCTGGGTTCTTTCCCTGGGTAGGGAAGAGCACCTACAGGAGGACGTGACAACCCACTCCAGTATTCTTGCCTGGAAAATCCCCATGGACAGAGGAGCCTGGTGGGCTACAGTCCATGGGGTCACAAAGAGTCGGATAAGACTGAGTGACTAAGCACAGCACAGCAAAAGGCTGTCCACATCCTAAAATCCTCAGAATTTGCAAATGATTTCTGTTCCATGTCTTCTTTCTTTTTTTCGCCCTCTTCCTTTCATTTCCTTTCTCTTTTTCTCACTCTCAAATTATGAAATGTGATAAATAGACAAGTAATTCTGTATAATAATCTTATATGTTGCTTTCTCCAAGAAATTAAAGACATTATCAGCTCTTTACAGCATGTCTGTAAGCATTTTTCTAGTCACTGTGCCTCTCTGATGCCTCTAGGAGCAAACTTCATTGCTGTGTTCAAAACTTTTTCTTCTAAACAGAGAATAGGTTCAGTTCAGTTCAGTTGCTCAGTTGTGTCTGACTCTTTGTGACCCCATGAATCACAGTGCGCCAGGCCTCCCTGTCCATCATCAACTCCCGGAGTTCACTCACACTCATGTCCATCGAGTCAGTGATGCCATCCAGCCATCTCATCCTCTGTCGTCCCCTTCTCCTCCTGCCCCCAATCCATCCCAGCATCACAGTCTTTTCCAATGAATCAACTCTTCGTATGAGGTGGCCAAAGTACTGGAGTTTCAGCTTTAGCATCATTCCTTCCAAAGAAATCCCAGGGCTGATCTCCTTCAGAATGGACTGGTTGGATCTCCTTGCAGTCCAAGGGACTCTCAAGAGTCTTCTCCAACACCACAGTTCAAAAGCGTCTATTCTTTGGTGCTCAGCTTTCTTCACAGTCCAACTCTCACATCCATACATGACCACTGGAAAAACCATAGCCTTGACTAGACGGACCTTTGTTGGCAAAGTAATGTCTCTGCTTTTCAATATGCTAGTTGGTCATAACTTTTATGAGAGTTAAAATTTAACTTTGTTGCTTTTGAAATTTGTATTATTAAAATTTTAGAGTATATTCCCTTATGTCTGGCTTATTTGGCTCAGCATTTTTTTTCAAAAGAATTTTTAAGTGATTGACTATAACAGTAGTTCCATTTTTGTTGCTGAAGAATGTTCCACAAAATAAATATATGATATGATAATATGTTTATTCATACTTCTACTACAAATGGAATTTGGCTATTTCCCCTTCTTTATTGAAGTATTATTTATTTACAGTGTTATAATAATTTTAGATGCACAACACAGTGATTCATTATGTTTTTAGACTATACACTATTAAAACTTAGTGTCTCAGTGGGTAAAGAACCTGCCTGCAATGCAGGCGATGCCAGAGATATGGGTTTGATTCCTGGGTGGGGAAGATCCCCTGGAGGAGGGCATGGCAACCCAATCCCATAGGCAGAGGAGCCTGGTGGGCTACAGTCCATGGGGTCACAAAGAGTTGGACACAACTGAAGTGACTGAGCACAGCACAGCACACAAAAGATAATAGCTAGAAATTATGGAGCTAGGCAGCGGTATCCTTGTAGCTTATCTATTTTATACAGAGTATTTTGTAGACTTTATACTCCTAAATTGACCCTCCTCCTTTCTTTATAAAGTCTGCAAATAACAATTTTTGGAGAGAATTAGAAGAAAGAGAAACCTTGTGCATTGTGGATGAGAATATAAATTGGTAGAGCCAACTGCATATTGCTTAGAAAACAGTATGGAGTTTTGCACACACACGCACATAAACACATACACAAAAGCTAAAAACAGAACTACCATATGAGCCAGCAATTTCACTCCTGGTTATTTCACCCTTTTTGTCTTTAATGGAAATGCTGCATGAACATTCTTACACAAGTATGTGCTGCATTGCACATGAGCACTCACTGGGTGAGGTATGCTCTGTCTCTGAATGTTTTGGATCAAAGGCGCTTGTTTCTGATATTTTGCTAGGTGCCATCAAACAATTTTCCAAAATAGATGTATTAGTTTAAATTCCAACTATATTGCATGTGGGTTCTAATTATTGTCCATTCTGCCAATACTTAATACTGTCATAGCAGACATTTTAGTATTTTGAGGTTGGTGGATGAGTAGGGGTACTTCATTTTGGTGATGAATTCAATTCCACTTTACTAATGTGGTTGAATTCCTATAATTTAGTTATCAGTCATTTGACTTGTCTTACTTCTTTGTGAAGGTCCTATTCAGGTTTGTTTTTTTTTTACCTATTTTTGTATTATGTTGTTAATATTCTATTATGAAATATGTATTTCATTATGCATTCTAAATAAAAGTCCTTTGATGTATGTATCATGAATATTTTCTCCTAGATTGTGGCTTGTCTATTCACTTGGTTGGTGATGTATTTAGGTGCACACATTTCCTTATGTTTAATGGATTAATGTTTATCAAACTGTTTCTTTACACAGTGAAGTGCTTTTAATTTCTTATTTAAGATTCACTTCTTACCTCCAAAATAACAAAGATATTATCATACTTTATGTGCTAAGTTATCACAAATTTCATACAGTATTATATTTTCTATTCTACTTCCTCTATTTTCAATTCAGAGTTTTATTTTCTCTTTTTACATTGATTTTTTATATTTATTTCAAACTGAAAGTAAATTTTCATGGGGCATGACTATAATCTAATTTTATATTTTGACTTATTGGTGTATATTTACCCCAGAAATACTTATTGAAAAATGCACTCATTTTAACACTGCTTTGTGGTGCCAGAATATTCATAAAGTAAATATCAGTATATCTATACTTCTGTTCCTAGACTTTCTGTATGCTTCTAGCTGTTTTATAATCAGAACTACCCTTAACTAATAGGCTTTAACATCAAGTTGAACGACTCTTAAAAAGTTACTTATTATCTTGCAGAATGTTTAAGATATTCTTTATTTTTACCTTTTAAAACAAACTTTAGAATTATTCTTGTTTAGATTTAGTGTAGAAAAACAGTAGAATTGTAGATCTATTTGCAAAGAATGATAAGTTTGCATCCTCAAGTCTTCCAAATCATAAGCATGCTACATTATTATGTTAATTTAGATCTACTTCATGTTTTACAATATAAGATATATCATATTTTTATAAAGTTGTTACATATATTTTTAAATTAATCTGGATGTGTGATTATTTTTCATACTATTTTAAATGTCATTTGTAAAATGTTTATTGTTTTTCAATTAGGATTCAATGCATTTTGGCAACTCTAACAATATTTTTTAATAATTTTATAATTTATTTGTAGATTATTTTTGATTTTCAGAATGCATATCATACAATCTCTAATTAAACATTTTCTGGATATGTTGTTTCCAGTGTTATTCTTTTTATTTTTTTCTTGTGTTTGGTTAACTAGCTGAAAACATTAGTACAATTTTGAATAAACAGTAAAAGTGGGTACCCTTGACTTCCTCATCTAACAAGGAAACATTTCATGCTTAAAATGTTAAACAAAGTTATCTCACATATTTGTTTTGTATGTGTCTGTTTGTTATATTTTGTTTTTTAGTGAGTGAATGTTGAATTTATCAAGTTAATTTTCCTCATTTTAACTGCCTTTAATATTTTGATATGGTAACGTGTATTTTTAAAAATTTTCTAATATCAAAATATGTGTTTTTTCCTAAGAAAATTACTATAATTATATATTTACCTTTTTATTAGTTGATTGGTTTAGTGTGTCAATATTTTATGTATAATTTAAAATTCTGTGATCATTAGTAAGATTATTCTGTAATTTTCTTTTATTGTCCTTGTTAGTTTTTGCCATCAAGATTATATTTTTCTCTCAAAACAAAAATGATGAGAGTCTTCTTATTCAATTCAGTGAATATTATGTAGAAATGAAAAAGAGAATGTGATTGGGAGAAACTCAAGGACAGTATCACATCAAAAAAAAAAAAACACTATAAGTTAATTGCTATTCAGTTCAGTTCAGTTGCTCAGTCGTGTTCAACTCTTTGTGACCCCATGGACTGCAGCACGACAGGCATCCCTGTCCATCACCAAATCCAAGAGTTTACTCAAACTCCTGTCCATTGAGTCGGTGATGCCATCCAACCATCTCATTCTCTGTCATCCCCTTCTCCCACCTTCAGTCTTTCCCAGCATGAGGGTCTTTTCAAGTGAGTCAGCTCTTCACATCAGGTGGCCAAAGTATTGGAGTTTCAGCTCCAACACCAGTCCTTCCAATGAATATCCAGGATTGATTTCCTTTAGGATGGACTGGTTGGATCTCCTTTCAGTCCAAGGGACTCTCAAGAGTCTTCTCCAACACCAGAGTTTAAAAGCATCAATTCTTTGGTGCTCAGATTTCTTTATAGTCCATACATGACCACTGGAAAAACCATAGCTTTGACTAGACTGACCTTTGTTGACAAAGTAATGTCTCTGCTTTTCAATATACTGTCTAGGTTGGTCATAACTTATCTTCCAAGGAATAGGGTCTTTTAATTTCATGGCTGCAAACACCATCTGCAGTGACTTTGGAGCCCCCACCCCCAAAAAAAGAAAAGTCTGCACTGTTTCCACTGTTTCCCCGTCTATTTGCCTGAAGTGATGGGATTGGATGCCATGATCTTCATTTTCTGAATGTTGAGCTTTAAGCCAACTTTTTTACTCTCCACTTTCACTTTCATCAAGAGGCTCTTTAGTTCTTCTTCACTTTCTGCCATAAGGGTGGTGTCATCTGCATATCTGAGGCTATTGATATTCCTGGCAGTCTTTATTCCAGCTTGTGCTTCATCCAGCCCAGCCTTTATCATGATGTACTCTCCATGTAAGTTAAATAAGCAGGGTGACAATATACAGCCTTGACATACTCCTTTTCCTATTTGGAACCAGTCTGTTGTTCCATGTCCAGTTCTAACTGTTGCTTCCTGACCTACATACAGATTTCTCAACATGCAGGTCAGGTGGTCTGGTATTCCCATCTCTTTCAGAATTTTCCACAGTTTATTGTGATCCACACAGTCAAAGCCTTTGGCATAGTCAATAAATCATAAATAAATGCTTTTCTGGA
>NW_011494915.1:4753574-4756430 GCF_000754665.1 Bison bison bison | reverse complement strand
TTAAATCTGACTTTAGCAATACAGAGTTCATGATCTGAGCCACAGTCAGCCCCAGTCTTGATTTTGCTGACTGTATAGAGCTTCTGCATCTTTGACTGCAAAGAATATCATCGATCTGATTTCAGTGTTGACCATCTGGTGATGTCCATGTGTAGAGTCTTCTCTTGTGTTGTTTGAAGACGGTGTTTGCTATGACCAGTGCGTTCTTTGGCAGAACTGTATTAACCTTTGCCCTGCTTCATTCTGTACTCCAAGGCCAGTTACTGTACTCCAAGCAATTACTTCAGTAATGGCTGTTACTGGTGTGCTTAGTCACTCATTTGTGTCTGAGTCTTCGCAACCCCAGAGACTGTGGCCCACCAGGATCCTTTGTCCATGGTATTCTCCAGGCAAGAATACTGGAGTGGCTTGCAATGCCCTCCTCCATGGGCTCTTCCTAACCCAGGGATTGGACCCAGTTCTTCCACATTGCAGATTCTTTACTGTCTGAGCCTCCAGGGAACCTATTAGTGGAGGAGGCCCTAAAGCAATTATGATTTTTATTATCTATTTATGCAAAGAAAATATTGTGTTTGAACCCTGACTTCACATACCAATTTTCTGGACCAGGAAATTAGATTTGTTGTGTCTTGCTTACTTCTTTGTGAAATGTGTATATTTGGCTAGCCAAAAAGTTTGTTCTGGCTCTTCTGTAACATGTTATGGAAAAACTGGAATGAGCTTTCATGGCCAGCCCAACATTATTAGGAAATTTTAAGTTTGCATTCACTAATTAGTTGTTATTTAGTTAATAATAAGTTTAAAAAATATTGCTTACTACTCCCAAAAACTACCCCTCAACCTGGCCCCAACACACTGACAGTCACAGATACTAAAAGCAAAGTCTGGCAAATGTTGTAGCAAAATGATGCAAAGTGGGGATACTGAGAGCTACTTATTACATTTACACTTTTTCAGTTCAGAATTGATAGTATGTTGGCATAAAGCAGAGCTGGTTGTAGTATTGGAGATACAATAAAGTGGGACTACTAATGTGAATGATGACATTTTAAGAATAAATTATATAATTTTTAATTTAAAAAATAAGTTGCAAAGATATTTCAGTTTTCATCACACCTCATCATACATTGTTAGTAGGAATGCAAAATGTTGTAGCTGCTGTGGAAAATGGTATACAGGTTCTTTATTAAGTTGAAAATTGAATTGTACATGATCCAGAAATCCTGCTTATGGGTATTATCCTAAAAATCTGAGGTCAAGCTTTTAAAAATATGTTAGCGTTCCCACACTCACTGTAGAACCATTCACAATAGCCAGGGAGTGGAAACCACTGAAATATCTATGGACAGATGGTTGGATAAAAGAATGCGGTGCATATGTGAACAATGGAATACAACCTGACCTTTAAAAAGAAGAAAATTGTGTAATATGTGACTACATGGATGAAACTTGAGGACATTATGCTAAATGAAAATGTCAGTCATAGAAAGACAAATACTGCAGGATTTCACTTATGTGATATATCGGAATCAAGGAGTGGAATAATAGCTAACAGAGGCTAGTGGAGAGAGAAGCAGAAATTTACAAATCAATGGTCAATAAGTTTCAGTTTAGCAAGACACAGACAGCTGTGGTGTATAAAATTATATGTGTAGTCAACAGTACTGTATTATACACTTAAAAATATCTTAAGACGGTAGATCTCATATTGTATTATTACCAAAGTAAAATAAAATTTAATAGAAAATTAAAGGTACATTATGACAACTAAAATTTAAATTTAATTTGATTCCTTCTGGTTTGTTTTTTCCCACTAATACACTCTTTTCTTTCTGAGATGTAATCCAGGTGCAGTATTGGATTAGTTTTCACGTCTCCTCAGTATCCTCTGGTCTGAAACAGCGTTTCACTCCTTTCTTGTTTTTTCTTGACTTTGACAATTCTAAAGAATATTGGTGAGGTACCCTGAAGAATGTTTCCGGATATGGGTTTACCTAATGATTCTCTCACATTAAACTGGGATTGTAGATTTTCGGTATGGTTTTATCACAGAAGTGAAGCTTTTCTCACGACATTGTATCAGGGTGAATGATATCCACATTACATCACTAGCGAAGGCCATCTTTATCTTTTGCCTAAGGCAGAGCTGGCCAAATTTCTCTACTCTAAACTTGAATGCTGGATTTGAAATGCAGTTAATAACAATTATTTCTATATTTTTTCCATATTTCAAAGTCTACATTTTATGTTTATTTGATGAATACGTATTATGTTAAAAGTTCAATATCAAAAAAGTAATTCATGGGATAGATGTGGTGGTGTAATTATCTTTAATGATTTAGAAGAAAATCCATCCACTAAAATGACACAAGAGACAGTGTTTCACCTAATTAAATGGCTTGTGGTCACTGAGTAATACTCCAATTACAATTCTGTGTACTTCATATATTCATGGTCATGGGGGGAAATATAAGACCCAGGGTTTGGCAGAATTTAGCCTGTGAATTCAGCTTTTAAATTTTTCTTTGTATTTTTTGATGTTTCTAATGTCCCTGGAAATAAAATGCCATTTTACTGGCATGCTCATTGAAATATACTGTCATTTTTGCAAGCCTAAAGTCTTTTAATATCTTAAAGAATGTTTGAATACTGAGAAGAAATATACTGGAGGTTCATTAATCCTAAAAAGAAATTCTCAGTAAATTAGTCAATAACATCTGGTTTCATATCAGTTCATGTTTCTTTCTGTATCTTGCAAATTAAGTGGAAAAGATGGAGCTACCACTCGTATAGATTATTCCACAAACTATAGATGATCCCTTTCTATGATCAGAAACATTTTAATTTGCACTAATA
>NW_011494915.1:4750520-4753474 GCF_000754665.1 Bison bison bison | reverse complement strand
GGAATGATGCTAAAGCTGAAACTCCAGTACTTTGGCCACCTCATGTGAAGAGTTGACTCATTGGAAAAGACTCTGATGCTAGGAGGGATTGGGGACAAGAAGAGAAGGGGACGACAGAGGATGAGATGGCTGGATGGCATCACTGACTCGATGGACATGAGTCTGAGTGAACTCTGGGAGTTGGTGATGCACAGGGAGGCCTGGCGTGCTGTGATTCATGGGGTCGCAAAGAGTTGGACATGACTGAGTGACTGATCTGATCTGATCTGATCTGAATTATCTTTAATGATTTAGAAGAAAATCCATCCACTAAAATGACCGAGACAGTGTTTCACCTAATTAAATGGCTTGTGGTCCACTGAGTAATACTCCAATTACAATTCTGTGTAATTCATATATTCGTGGTCATGGGGGGAAATACAAGACCCAGGGTTTGGCAGAATTTAGACTGTGAATTCAGCTTTTAAATTTTTTTTTGTATTTTTTGATATTTCTAATGTCCCTGGAAATAAAATGCCATTTTACTGGCATGCTCATTGAAATATACTGTCATTTTTGCAAGCCTAAAGTCTTTTAATATCTTAAAAACGTTTGAATACTGAGAAGAAATATACTGGAGGTTCATTAATCCTAAAAAGAAATTCTCAGTAAATTAATCAAGAACATCTGGTTTCATATCAGTTCATGTTTCTTTCTGTATCTTGCAAATTAAGTGGAAAAGATGGAGCTACCACTCGTATAGATTATTCCACAAACTATAGATGATCCCTTTCTATGATCAGAAACATTTTAATTTGCACTAATACGGCATGAAGTGGTTTTCACAGTTAAGATTTGTATTACTGAAAGTGGTAGCAGTGAGCAACAGGGAAATTGCAAAAATGCAGAGAATTCTGTAATTCCATAAACCTAGTTCCAATTTGCGGAGAAGGCAATGACACCCCACTCCAGTACTCTTGCCTGGAAAATCCCCTGGTGGGCTGCCGTCTATGGGGTCGCACAGAGTCGGACACGACTGAAGCGACTTGGCAGCAGCAGCAGTTCCAATTTGAATACAAACCTACCATTAATCCACTGATTTTCTGCAAAATCATTTGAAATTGCTAACGTTGAACACCAAATCAATTTTTCAGTCTCTTTGGTTATTGATATGAGTATTGCATCAGGAAACTAAAACAGTGGCTTCAGTCTTCCTAATATACCAAGGTGTTGCTAATATTTTCAAATGTTGAAGGAAAGCCATTTGTTAAAATAGCCTGAATAATAATGGATATTTACAATGTATCTGCCCAGTCCCTCTTGCTATTGGAAAAAAATATTCTGATGACATATTATTTATGTCTAGGGTTGTTTGTAGTGGATATCAACTAGGCCTTCATGGAGCTGAGTCTGTAGCCTGACACTTGATCTGGACAAAACAAAGATGAAGCAGACTGTCTGTATCTCGGGGCCATTCATTTTAAGGCATAGCAGCTCTTGCTTCCCCATCTTCTCCAAGTTTGCCTCATCATAACAGAGGTTTACTCATTGGTAGAGAAAATTTGTAATTTTCACTGTATCTTGAATACATTTTGTATAAAATTATTGTTGGTAAATATAATAATTATATATAATTTATAAATATAAATTATATCGTTTTGTTTCTCATAACATTATATATACTTTATATTATATATTTAATTATATATTGGTGGCTGAGACAGTAAAGAATCTGTCTTCAGTAAACCTGGGTTTGATCTCTGAGTTGGGAAGATCCCCTGGAGAAGGCAATGGCAATCCACTCTAGTATTCTTACCTGGAGAATCACACAGACAGAGAAACCTGATGAGCTACAGTCCGTGGTTTTTCAGAGAGTCAGACACGAGAAAGAAACTAACACTCACTTATAATTTTAGATATATCAAAAAGGTTTAGCTGCTAAGTCATACTGGAGTGGGTTGCCATCTCCTTCTCCAGGGGATCTTCCCGACCTAGGGATTGAACTCAGGTCTCCTGCATTGCAGGTGATCTCCTGCATTGCAGGTAGATTACTTACTGACTCAGCCACCAGAGAGGCCCACAGCAATATTGGGGTGGGTTGCCATTTCCTTCTCCAGGGAATCTTCCCCACCCAGGAATCGAACCTGTGTCTCCTGTGTCTCCTACATTGAAGGTGTATTCTTTACCATTAAGCCACTATGGAAGCCTTATATATTAAAATAGATGATCTAAAATCACATTTACAAGTAATTAATATAAGTTAATTAGATTCAATTAATGAATGAATCAATGTTAAGCAAAATGTCAATATAAAAACCCAAAAATTATCCCAGGAGCTAATATAACCTTAATGAAGGTTTTGATGGAAGGTATGTGATTATTTCATGAATAAGATTCTATAATTAATTTAAGCACAAGATGGAAGGCATAAACTAGTTGCAACTTAAGATTTATGCCAATTCACAAACTTTGTGGGTGCTTACCCAGAGATCAAATTGCCAACATCCACTGGATCATGGAAAAAGCAAGAGAGTTCCAGAAAAACATCTATTTCTGCTTTATTGACTATGCCAAAGCCTTTGACTGTGTGGATCACAATAAACTGTGGAAAATTCTGAAAGAGATGGGAATACCAGACCACCTGCCTGCCTCTTGAGAAATCTGTATGCAGGTCAGGAAGCAACAGTTAGAACTGGACATGGAACAACAGACTGGTTCCAAATAGGGAACGGAATACGTCAAGGCTGTATATTGTCACCCTGCTTATTTAACTCATATGCAGAGTACATCATGAGAAACGCTGGACTGGAAGAAACACAAGCTGGAATCAAGACTGCCGGGAGAAATATCAATAACCTCAGATATGCAGATGACACCACCCTTATGGCAGAAAGTGAAGAGGAACTCAAAAGCCTCTTGATGAAAGTGAAAGTGGAGAGTGAAAAAGTTGGCTTAAAGCTGACATTCAGAAAATG
>NW_011494915.1:4748658-4749157 GCF_000754665.1 Bison bison bison | reverse complement strand
GTCTGACTCTGTGCAACTCCGTAGATGGCAGCCCACCAGGCTCCCCCGTCCCTGGGATTCTCCAGGCAAGAACACTGGAGTGGGTTGCCATTTCCTTCTCCAGTGCATGAAAGTGAAAAGGGAACATGAAGTCGCTCAGTCGTGTCCCACTCTTAGCAACCCCATGGACTGCAGCCTACCAGGCTCCTCCGTCCATGGGATTTTCCAGGCAGGAGTACTGGAGTGGGGTGCCATTGCCTTCTGCAGTGGTGGGGAATTTAGGCATGATCATACTCATCAAGGTCAATTCAAAACTCCACACGATCATGTACTTTTTCCTTAGTCACTTGTCCTTTGTCGATTTCTGTTTTTCTACTATCAGTCAGTCAGTTCAGTCGCTCAGTCGTGTCCAACTCTTTGTGACCCCATGAATCGCAGCACACCAGGCCTCCCTGTGCATCACCAACTCCTGGAGTTCACCCAGACTCACATCCATTGAGTCAGTGATGCCATCCAGCCA
>NW_011494915.1:4744353-4748558 GCF_000754665.1 Bison bison bison | reverse complement strand
TTCTCCTCCTGCCCCCAATCCCTCCCAGCATCAGAGTCTTTTCCAATGAGTCAACTCTTCGCATGAGGTGGCCAAAGTATTGGAGTTTCAGCTTTAGTATCATTCCTTCCAAAGAAATCCCAGGGCTGATCTCCTTCAGAATGGACTGGTTGGATCACACCCAAGCTGTTAGAGAATTTGATTGTAGAGGACAGAACCATCTCTTTCTCTGATTGCATTGCACAATTTTGTTTCACTTGCCTATTTGGTGTAGCAGAAACGTTCATGTTAGCAGCAATGGCCTATGACCGCGTTGTGGCAGTCTGCAACCCCTTGCTCTATCTACCACTGTGATGTCTCTGAAGCACTGTGCTCTCTTGGTGGCTGGCTCTTACTCATGGGGTGTAGTGTGCTCCATGACACACATATTTTCTTCTTGCATTATCCTATTGCAAGTCTAGCACCATAAATAATTTTATCTGTGACCACTCTGTAATTGTTTCTGTCTCCTGCTCAGATCCCTATATCAGTCAGATGTTATGTTCTGTTATCGCCATGTTCAATGAGGCGAGCAGCCTGGTGATTATTCTGATGTCCTATATATTCATTTTTATCACTGTTATGGGGATGCCTTCTGCAAGTGGGCACTGGAAAACCTTCTCCACCTGTGCTTCCCACCTGACAGCCATCAGCATCTTCCATGGAACCATCCTTCTCCTTTACTGCATTCCTAACCCCAAAACTTCTTGGCTCACAGTCAAAGTGACTTCTGTGTTTTACACAGTAGTGATTCCTATGCTGAACCCCTTGATCTACAGCTTGAGGAACAAAGAAGTAAAAAATACATTCACAAGATTAGTTTTCACAAAACCGCTTTGTCACTCCACATAATATTTTTAAATTCATTATTTTATTTCTGAAAAAAAATTGATACCCTGTGCTACAGATTGTTCAGTTCTTGTGGTGTAAGTGATGATTCAAATCTTTTGATAAATATAAAGCTTTAAGTTAATATATCTATGGCAGGATAGCATTTCATTGATGATTATTGATTTTTGCATACATCAGTGTTTAGTAAAATAGCTGTAAACCATATGTAAACCAAAATTTTTTTAATGACTGCTTTTTGTAGTATTTATAAATTATTTTTGAGTGAATTCAATTGTATTAAAAGTTGATGGATATATGATGAAATAAGCTATTTTTTTCTGCTTTGGACAGTTGGCATGTACCTCATAAGAAAAATGATTAAGGAGAAAGTTCAAGCTTCCTACAAAGAAGGCATAAACTGTTTATGATGTCCTCTTCAAAACACAAGTCTGGGAAAATTAAAGACAGGAGGGCAACACGGACTCCAAGAACTAATCAATCAAACACACAGTAACAATAAAATATGAGTGACCAATCAACAACACAATTACTCCAGTCATACAATGACCAAGTATTGTCTTAGACTAAAGTGTTTAGGCACGCATGACAGCAATCTGCCCTTCACTATATCACAGTTTGCTTATACTCATGTCCATCAAGTCAGTGAAGCTATCTGACTATCTCATCCTCTGTTGCCCACTTCTCTGCCTGCTCTCAACCCTTCCCAGCATCAGGGTCTTTTCCAATGAGTCAACTCTTCTCAACCGGTGGCCAAAGTGTTGGAGCTTCAGCTTCAGCCTCAGTTCTTCCAATGAGAATTCAGGGCTGATCTCCTGTAGGATTGACCTGGTTTGATCTCCTTGCTGTTCAACAGACTCTCAAGAGTTTTCTCCAGCACCACAATCTGAAAGCAACAATTCAGCACTCAGCCTTTTTTATGGTCCAACACTCACATCTATATATGATTATTGGAAAAACCATAACTTAGACTATATGGACCTTTGTCAACAAAGTGACACCTCTGCTTTTTAATACACTGTCTGCTGCTAAGTCACTTCAGTCATATCTGACTCTGCGTGACCTCATAGGCGGCAGCCCACTGGGCTCCCCTGT
Source organism: Bison bison bison (assembly GCF_000754665.1). Lineage (NCBI taxonomy): Eukaryota > Metazoa > Chordata > Mammalia > Artiodactyla > Bovidae > Bison > Bison bison. The sequence goes on along the minus strand of NW_011494915.1, from coordinate 4,746,596 downwards.
CCCTGGGATTCTCCAGGCAAGAACACTGGAGTGGGTTGCTATTTCCTTCTCCAATGCATGAAAGTGAAAAGTGAAGATGAAGTCTCTCAGTCGTGTCCAACTCCTAGTGACCCCATGGACTGTAGCCTACCAGGCTCCTCTATCCATGGGATTTCCAGGCAAGAGTACTGGAATGGGTTGCCATTGCCTTCTCCGAATACACTGTCTAGGATTGTCATAGCTTTCTTTCCAAGGAATCATAGATGAATGAATCATAGATATAAACATAAAAATGAAAACTGAAAAATATTTAGCATAAAACAGAAAAAATCTTTCAAAAGTTAGGATGATAATTCTTTGAATGAACATAAAAAGGATGGATCTTTAAAAAACAATAAAAGGAGCTTCATTGCCATTAAAAATGTTTGGTAAAAGTTTCTTAAGCATAAAGGACACCATTAATAAGGTGAAAATACAAGCCATAGATTGTGAGTAAGTATTTGCAAAACTTATATTTGATAAATGATTTCAGTGTAAAACATACAGAGGAAGTCTTTATACTCAATATGAGAAAAAAGCCTACTTAAAGTTTTGATGAACTATCTGAGCACACATTTGACAAAACAGAACACACAAATAAACACATGAAAAAATACTAAGTATAGCTAGTCATCAATGACATTCTTATTAAAATTAAAACTTAAACCACAAGGAGAAACTACTGTACTCCCTTTAGAATAGCTAAAATGAATAAGAGTTTCAAATACTGGTGAAAATGTGGAGCAAGTTAAATGCTTATGCATTTCAAATGATAAGGGTTAAATAACTTTGAAAATAGTTTAGCAGTATCTTATGAAGTTAGACAAGCTTCCCAGACTATTATGCTACAGAAACTGTGATAGCAGTTTAAGCCTCGAAGTTGGTGGCAATTTGTTGTGCAGCCTGGAAAAGTAATATCCAACAAGGTTGCTAGCTCTGGGTGAGAGGGTGTAGATACTGGCTCCAAAGCTAGTCCAGGGTACAGAGGTGTCAGCAGTGGGGGGAAGATGTACTGTGGAACTCAAGCCTATCTCAGTGAGAGAATAACCATGCAGACTTGTGGGATTTTGGATCAAGACCATTTTATGTACAATAATTCTGTGCCTAGTGGGAAACAGCCTCTGGTGTTATGCCTTCCTGGTAGAGTCTGGCAAGTGTTAGTCAGGTTGTCAGGAGCCTAGGGAAAGTATTTGTTCCTGCTGTTTAGTCGCTAAATTGTGTCCAAATCTTTTGCATATCCATGGACTGCGGCCCACCAGGCTCCTCTGTCCAACAGATTTCCCAGGCAAGAATACTGGGGTGGGTGGCCATTTCCTTCACCAAGTGCTATTCCCGACTCCAGGCAGGGATAGAACCTACGTCTCCTGCACTGCAGCTGATTTTTTTTTTTTTTTTACCACCAAGCCACCAGGCAAGCCAGTGGTCTAACTGTGTGATATTTCACTGTAGTAGAACCAGTAGATTGACACTCAGAGGTTTTAGAGACTTAAACAAGTTTCCAAAATGCATTTGCTATTTTTAAGAGACTGTATTATTTAATTGTATAAGCTAGGAAGTGTGGATTGCTTATATTTAGAAGAAAGCACAATTTAGTTTCAGTAAAGAACATCACTGTTTCTGAAGACAATAATATTTATTTAGGTTAAGCAACAAAACCAGAGACCAAGTTATATTGCTATACATCTCAAAACACATGCACTTCATACACAAAATGGGAAAGAAAAATCACACAGTAAATATATATAATAGCAGTTAATATCTCTGAACAGCTGCATTTTAGCTTATTTATCATTCATTTTGGGTTTTACTGTAGTCACCAAGTTTTCTTATTCAGCTCATGTATTTTTTATAATTATTTTTAAAAGAAATTCATGAAATAGACTATTTGAGGTGCCATTTCCAGTGATTCAGAAAAAAAAAAAATACCTTCTTGCAAGTTGCCACATAAAAAAAGCATTCAAGCTAATTTCTTGATATGTGATACAAAAATAAATAGCTCAAGAAATATTCTCTGGGTCTTATGGGAGTCCTACATTTTGTTCATAGGAATCAGATTCAGCTTCCAAATCTCTCTCTCTCTGTTTCTTCCTTTCTCTGAGTTTTTCTGGATATTAAGAAAGAAGTATATTCCAGTCACATTGAATTTTTGTGGGTTTCTGCTATATTGATTAACTCCTTAATGTTTTACATGATGTTTGAATTCTGAGTGGGAACTGCCCTGGAGA
>NW_011494915.1:4743407-4744253 GCF_000754665.1 Bison bison bison | reverse complement strand
TGACCAAGTATTGTCTTAGACTAAAGTGTTTAGGCATGCATGACAGCAATCTGTCCTTCACTATATCACAGTTTGCTCATACTCATGTCCATCAAGTCAGTGAAGCTATCCAACTATCTCATCCTCTGTTGCCCACTTGTTTGCCTGCCCTCAACCTTTCCCAGCATCAGGGTCTTTTCCAATGAGTTAACTCTTCTCAACTGGTGGCCAAAATGTTGGAGCTTCAGCTTCAGCCTCAGTCCTTCCAATGAGAATTCAGGGTTGATCTCCTGTAGGATTGACCTGGTTTGATCTCCTTGCTGTTCAACGGACTCTCAAGAGTTTTCTCCAGCACCACAATTTGAAAGCAACAATTCAGCACCCTGCCTTCTTTATGGTCCAACACTCACATCTATACATGACTATTGGAAAAGCCATAACTTGGACTATATGGACCTTTGTCAACGAAGTGATGCCTCTGCATTTTAATACACTGTCTACGATTGTCATAGCTTTCTTTCCAAGCAATCATAGATGAATGAATCATAGATGTAAACATAAAAATGAAAACTGAAAAATATTTAGCATAAAACAGAAAAAATCTTTCAAAAGTTAGGATAATTCTTTGAATGAACATAAAAAGGATGGATCTTTAAAAAACAATAAAAAGAGCTTCATTGCCATTAAAAATGTTTGGTAAGAGTTTCTGAAGCATAAATGACACCATTTATAAAGTGAAAATACAAGCCATAGATTGTGAGTAAGTATTTGCAAAACGTATTTGATAAATGATTTCAATGTAAAACATACAGAGGAAGTCTTTATACTCAATATGAGAAAAAAGCCTACTTAAAGTTTTGATGAACT
>NW_011494915.1:4742351-4743307 GCF_000754665.1 Bison bison bison | reverse complement strand
AAAAAAACTACCTTCTTGCAAGTTGCCACATAAAAAAAGCATTCAAGCTAATTTCTTGATATGTGATACAAAAATAAATAGCTCAAGAAATATTCTCTGGGGTCTAAATCCCCGAGGTTATGGGAGCCCTACATTTTGTTCATAGGAATCAGATTCAGCTTCCAAATCTCTCTCTCTCTGTTTCTTCCTTTCTCTGAGTTTTTCTGGATATTAAGAAAGAAGTATATTCCAGTCACATTGAATTTTTGTGGGCTCCTGCTATATTGATTAACTCCTTAATGTTTTACATGATGTTTGAATTCTGAGTGGGAACTGCCCTGGAGACAATTAATAGTAGAAATGGGATCTTGGGGTGAGTTGGTTTCAGGCAGGATGATCTATCTTGTCTCTTTTCTCTCCTTTGGGGAACTCTGAGATCCTGAAACCTCTAAAGCAGTGGACCCTCTTTGTCAGTCTTTGTGTGATAATGTCTCCTGAGTCCATTTTCCTGAGGGCTGAGCTTTGATATCCTCCCCCTTCACTGGGGTATCATCCTCATTTTTGCTCTGATATCCACACTGTGCTTAGCAGAGTAGTCACAATGAAATTTTTAAAAAGAATATTATAATGCCTGGTAATTCCTCAACACCTCAAAATTGAGTCAAAAGAAGATAAGAATAATATGCATAAAATAATAATAAATACCATAATATACAATTCCATTTTTCTGACAGTAATGTCTTCAGGTATGTCAAGGGTGTGGAAAATATGGCTGAAGTGAAAAGGAAAAGTGTCCTCATGATAGTAATTTTCATGAAATACTTTATATCTTGTTCAAGTGCTGCATCAGTATGTAAGAAAAAGAGGAAATTATAGGCATTATATTCTGAGAATACTGACATGAGCAGAGAAGGTTGAAAACTGGAGAATATAGTTAGGATAAGGGTTTAGGTAAAACTGAGCAGAGAAATTTAGAT
>NW_011494915.1:4741692-4741967 GCF_000754665.1 Bison bison bison | reverse complement strand
ATGTCTCCTGAGTCCATTTTCCTGAGGGCTGAGCTTTGATATCCTCCCCCTTCACTGGGGTATCATCCTGATTTTTGCTCTGAGGATATCCACACTGTGCTTAGCAGAGTAGTCACAATGAAATTTTTAAAAAGAATATTATAATGCCTGGTAATTCCTCAGCACCTCAAAATTGAGTCAAAAGAAGATAAGAATAATATGCATAAAATATTTTTGAGATTAGTTGTTTGTCGGTTGCTTCATTTGCTATTATTTTCTCCCATTCTGAAGGCTGT
>NW_011494915.1:4738580-4740836 GCF_000754665.1 Bison bison bison | reverse complement strand
AACCCTGTGTACGAGACAGCAAAAGAGACACTGATGTATAGAACAGTCTTATGGACTCTGTGGGAGAGGGAGAGGGTGGGAAGATTTGGGAGAATGGCAATGAAACATGTAAAATATCATGTAGGAAACGAGTTGCCAGTCCAGGTTCGATGTACGATACTGGATGCTTGGGGCTGGTGCACTGGGATGGCCCAGAGGGATGGTATGGGGAGGGAGGAGGGAGGAGGGTTCAGGATGGGGAACACATGTATACCTGTGGCGGATTCATTTTGATATTTGGCAAAACTAATACAATTATGTAAAGTTTAAAAATAAAATAAAATTAGAAAAAAAAAAGGAAAAAAAAAAAGAATAATATGCATAAAATAATAATAAATACCATAATATACAATTCCATTTTTCTGACAGTAATGTCTTCAGGTATGTCAAGGGTGTGGAAAATATGGCTGAAGTGAAAAGGAAAAGTGTCCTCATGATAGTAATTTTCATGAAATGCTTTATATCTTGTTCAAGTGCTGCATCAGTATGTAAGAAAAAGAGGAAATTATAGGCATTATATTCTGAGAATACTGACATGAGCAGAGAAGGTTGAAAACTGGAGAATATAGTTAGGATAAGGGTTTAGGTAAAACTGAGCAGAGAAATTTAGATTCGATAAATTAGTTAGTAGGGAGAAATTAAAGTTTTTAAGAGTCATAAAATGTCATAACAACCACAGTAATCAAGAAGAGAAGAAATTGATTTTCTCACAGTGCAGGTTAGCAGCATCACAGGGAAGTTGGCTGAGCCTAGGTGACCGTGAGATTAAAAAGGGATGATTAATAAGAGTCAGATAATAATGAGAAAACACAGGGGAAACAGAGACAATTTACTGAAGGATAGTGATTGATGAATTAGCATGAACAGGGCCAAGAGGAAATTCAGGAAAAGAGTTGAGCTACTCTTTGACATCACAAATTGTTCCTGCAGTTTTGCTGCTGCCAACTTTGAACCTTGATCTGTTTCTTAGATTGTTTAAAATAATACGTTTAAAAATAATACCAATTATTCAGAGTATTAAGAATTGAAATGGATGAGGGTGGGAAAACCTATATATTGTGAACTGCATAACTGTAAGACTTTGTGCAAATTATATTAATGCCATTTCCTAACTTATATACTTATATACCTATATATTATCATGTCATTATTACTGATAAAGAAGTTGAGGCTCATAAAATCTGAGTGATTCACCAAAGATCATACAGTAAATGCCAAAGCTTGGAACTGAAGTTAAATTTATGTTTCCAACTCCTTGCTTCTTTCATTGTGCCAGTCTGTCTGTCACTAACTCTTTTCCACTTCCCACCCGTTCCCTTTTATGCATATAGGAAATACATTTTTTGAGTGTCAAAAGTACCATAAAGCTATTCAAGAAATAATGAATTTTTTCTCCCTTCACATGGTCAGACAAAACTAAAATTGCATCTGTGTTTATGAGGTTCAAACAAATAGTCCCTTTATTAATGAATATTTCAGATGTGTGCTTGTTATTGGTTAACTTATTTAAAAATCTTTGCTAAATAAGTATACTTCTGTTGTTATAAACTGCTTACCAGTACAAGATGCTTTTGCTTTCTCAAAATAATGTGCACAAATAATGATTGTATGACTCAAAGCAAGATTATCACCTGTAGTTTTAATCAAGCTCAATATTCCTGTCACCAGAAGTTTTGAGGGTGATAATGTAACCACTTGTGTTTATTACCGTATTCTCTGATTTTCTTGAGAAACAGTGTAGAATGTGAAAGAGTTGAGCAAAATATATTTTAAGTTACTCTGTAATTCAGATATTCTATAACCATTTAAATGTATAATATTCCTAATAAATGTATTAGATTAAAAATATTGATAGCAAGTTAAGAGATATTGATCAAAGAATTTAAAAGACTATATTGAGAGCATCAGTGGCAGTATGTGAGACAAATGATAGTCAAATAGGAAAGAAAACAAAAGTGAGGGTACTGCAAATTGTAATACAACTTCATTGCTTTACCAGGTCGCTGCACTGAACACAAAGCCAATAATTTTAGCATCAAACTGGAAGCACTGGAAAACTTGAAGATGGAGCTTTATTTCCTTCAATGTTCATTTATGTTTTCTAAAATGTGAAAATTCTTGTGGTAACTCATGACCTCTGCCTTTTCTATGATCTTCAGTTTGAATATAATAATAGAAGTACTACGACCTCTAAAAATATTACTCCTCCTGCTTTTT
>NW_011494915.1:4731948-4738480 GCF_000754665.1 Bison bison bison | reverse complement strand
TTATCACCTGTAGTTTTAATCAAACTCAATATTCCTGTCACCAGAAGTTTTGAGGGTGATAATGTAATCACTTGTGTTTATTACCGTATTCTCTGATTTTCTTGAGAAACAGTGTAGAATGTGAAAGAGTTGAGCAAAATATATTTTAAGTTACTCTGTAATTCAGATATTCTATAACCATTTAAATGTATAATATTCCTAATAAATGTATTAGATTAAAAATATTGATAGCAAGTTAAGAGATATTGATCAAAGAATTTAAAAGACTATATTGAGAGCATCAGTGGCAGTGTGTGAGACAAATGATAGTCAAATAGGAAAGAAAACAAGTGAGGGTACTACAAATTGTAATACAGCTTCATTGCTTTACCAGGTCGCTGCATTGAACACAAAGCCAATAATTTTAGCATCAAACTGGAAGCATTGGAAAACTTGAAGATGGAGCTTTATTTCCTTCAATGTTCATTTATGTTTTCTAAAATGTGAAAATTCTTGTGGTAACTCATGACCTCTGCCTTTTCGATGATCTTCAGTTTGAATATAATGATAGAAGTACTACGACCTCTAAAAATATTACTCCTCCTGCTTTTTAAAATAAATTTGAGTGCTATGTTTTCATTTATTGTTATGTTACTCCCACTAAACAGCACAGACCTTCAGAATGGTGGAACTATGAAAAACATGTTTTTCTGCAACACTATAGAAAACATTTCTAACTCTACACGAAATTCAATTTCTGTCACTCATGATCAACTTCAAACCTAACTCATCACTAGCAGGCTGTGTTAATTCAAACAAGTGTCTTAACTCATATATGCTTCCATTTCCTTTTGTAAAATATGAGACTAGTTGTTTTGAAATTCATAAGTCTTATTTAGTGGTCAAAACTAATGTACCAATATTTTAATACAATGTCTGCTGCACGATAAATGTGATATCCATGCAGTGTCATCATTATCATTGTTATCATTTTATTATCACTGTCTCAGATTTTCTCCAACAACAATTTTGTGGTTTGCTGAAGGAAATCAGAGTGCAGGAGCCACGTTCACCCTCTTGGGCTTCTCAGAATATCCCGACCTCCAGGTTCCCTTGTTCCTGGCTTTCCTCACCGTCTATGCAGTCACCGTGGTGGGGAACCTGGGCATGATCACCATCATCAGGATCAGTCCCAAACTCCACACCCCCGTGTACTTTCTTCTCAGTCACTTGTCCTTTGTTCATTTCTGCTATTCCACCACAGTTACACCCAAACTCTTGCAGAATTTGGTGTGGAAGACAGAACCGTCTCGTTCACGGGATGCATCACGCAATTCTTCTCAGCTTGTATGTTTGCAGTGGCAGAGGCATTCGTGTTGGCAGTGATGGCCTATGACCGATTTGTGGCCGTTTGTAAGCCTCTACTCTACACAGTGGTCATGTCCCCAGAGCTCTGTGCATCGTTAGTGGCCAGTCCCTGCAAGTGGGATATAGTCTCCTCCCTGACACTCACCTGTTTCCTCCTGGCATTATCCTTCTGTGGGTCTAACATCATAAATAATTCCCTCTGTGAGCACTCTGTCACTGTCTCCATCTCCTGCTCTGACCCCTTCATCAGCCAAGTGCTCTGTTTTGCCATTGCCGTATTCAATGAGGTGAGCAGCCTGGCAATTGTCCTCACTACTTATATGTCCATTCTTGTCACTATCATAAAAATGCCCTCTGCTGGGGGCACCAAATAGCCTTCTCTACTTGTGCCTCCCATCTGACCACCATCGCCACGTTCCATGGGACTGTCCTGTTCCTTTATTGTGTACCCAGCTCCAAAAACTCATGGCTCACAGTCAAAGTAGGTTCTGTATTTTATACAGTGGTGAGTCCCATGCTGAATCCTCTGATCTATAGCCTCAGGAACAAAGATGTGAAAGAGGGTGTCAGGAAATTAATGAATCACTGAATACAATTTGGTTGAAGATCTGTATGTCCAAAAGAAATTTGATCATTACATAGTGTTGATTAAATCTTCTTGTAGAGATGAAGACTCAAATTATGTAGTCAACTCACTAGATCATAAATTTAGAGTCATGAATTGGCTATTTGATCTCTTAGTTTTTGTTCAGTTCAGTGTCAAATAAAATAGCTGTATATCATGTGTAAAATGATGTGTGTTGTTGGTGTATGAAAAGTGAAACTGTGAGTTGTTCAGTCATGTCTGACTCTTTGCCACCCCACGGACTGTAGCCTGCCAGGTTCTTCTGTCCGTGGAAGTCTCAAGGAAAGAATGATGGAGTGGGTAGCCATTGCCTTCTCCAGGGGATCTTCCTGACCCAGGGTTTGAACCTGGGTTTCCTGCATTTCAGGGAAATTCTTCAACTTCTGAGCCAACATGGAAGAGCTGTGGATGAATAGTGTCTCCCAAATATCCATGTCGCCCAGAACTCAGAATGTCACCTTATTTGGAAATAAGATCTTTGCAGATATAATTAAGGTAAGAGTCAAGATGAGCGTAAAGTGAACCCAAAATCCAATGAGAGTGTCCTTATAAGAGACAGAAAAAGATACACAGAGACACACAGGGAAGGAGGGTATGTGACTTCCACTTCTCTCTCTTTCCTCCTAAACCACACACAATTCTTAAAAAAAATAAAACTAATTTTTAGTATTGTTGGTACATCACTGCTTCCTGGCTGTTTGTAAACCTGTGCTTTACACAGCTGTTGTGACCCAGAAGCTGTGTTCCATCTTTCTGGCTGGTGCTACAGCTGAGCACAGACTGTTTCTTACACTCATCCTTTCAGTTGTATTGCCTACTGCTGCCCTTTTGGATCTTGTTTTACTTTAGCCAATTCAATGAACTAAGAAAGTTCATAGTCATCATTTCCTAGCTTTCCCTTCTGTCACTATTTTAAAAATAGTTTCTACCTGTGGGCATCACAGAGTCCTGTCTACCTATCCCTTCCACACACCATCATCCGTTTCTCTCTATAGCACGTGCGTGCTGTGTGCTAAGTCACTTCACTCTGTTGACTCTTTGGACCCTGGACTGTAGCCCACCAGGCTCCTCAGCCCATGGGATTCTCCAGGCAAGAATACTGGAGTTGGTTGCCATGCCTTCCTCCAGAGGATCTTCCAGACGCTGGGACTGAGCCAGAATTGCTTATGTCTCCTGCGGGTACCTTATCACTAGTGCCACCTAGGAAGCCCTCTATAGTATAGATAGATAGATAGTGAAGTCGCTCAGTCATGTCCGACTCTTTGCGACCCCATGGACAGTAGCCAACCAGGCCTCTCCGTCCATGGGATTTTCCAGACAAGAATACTGGAGTGGGTTGCCATTTCCTTCTCCAGGGGATCTTCCCGACCCAAGGATCGAACCCGGGTCTCCCACATTGTAGGCGGACGCTTTACCGTCTCAGCCACCAGGGAAGTCCTCTATAGTATGCTCAGTTCCAAATGCTCATAAGTGATTGTTCAAGTAGAGTCTGTTTTATACCATGCCAATCCTCACACTGAACTCAGTGACATACAGTATACATACTGACCCAGGGATCGAACCCAGATCTTCCACATTGCAGGCAGACGCTTTACCATCTGAGCTACCGGAGAAGCCCCTATTAAATCATGTATGTGCCTATTCAAATACCACCTTCCAAGAAAATTCTTTTCTGAAAAGCTAATATAATGAGACAATCACTCTTTATCCCATTAACAATATATTTTTTTGCTTAGAAACAGATGATACATTAACTACATGCAATAATTTATTTGTCTCATTTCCTTCTCTCTCTATATACTCCAAGGGAGTAGAAATTTCTGGTATTATTATTGTATCTTATATCTCTAATGCCTAGAAAATTACCTAGAAAACACATTTGGTCTTCAATGAATACTTGCTGGATGAATAAAAGATGAAAAGAAATGAAAATTTCTGACTAAATTCATAATATTTAGTACTGTGCTCACCTAGGTAAGGAGCTTCCCTGGTGGCTCAGATGGTAAAGAATCCCCCTGCAATGCAGGAGACCCAGGTTCAATCCCTAGGTCAGGAAGATGCCCTGGAGAAGGAATGGCAATCCCCTCCAGTATTTTTCTCTGGAGAATCCCATGGACAGAGCAGCCGGGCTACAGTCTATGGGGTCACAAAGAGATGGACACGACTAGGTGACTAACTCTTCACCTGGGTAAGACTTTAGATGATGTCTCCTTAATGAATATAGTTGTCACATGAGATTTAAAAAGCTAAAATACCATAAATAATACACTCAAAGACTTATATGAGTGCTTCTATTGCCAAGTACTGTATCTTGGAATATATTTCTTTGCCTAATTTTAAGTCTTTAGCTGTAGCTGTATATTCTATAAACATTTGACTCTTTTGCAGTTTTCAGAACCACAGAAATGACACTTCCATTATCAAAAGGGTCTCTCACAAATAGTCCTTGAATATAGTTTATTAACACTGGTCATATTCAATTTAGAGATCTTGCCCTTTCTAAGCTAATACAGATTTCAGAAAATCTGAAGAGTTTATTCAAAATTCTCCAAGCCAGGCTTCAAAATACGTGAACTGTGAAATCCCAGATGTTCAAACTGGTTTTAGAAAAGGCACATGAACCAGAGGTCAAATTGCCAACATCCGCTGGATCATCGAAAAAGCAAGAGAGTTTCAGAAAAACATCTATTTCTGCTTTATTGTCTATGCCAAAGCCTTTGACTGTGTGGGTCACAATAAACTGTGGAAAATTCTGAAGGAGATGGGAATACCAGACCAGCTGACCTGCTTCTTGAGAAATCTGTATGCAGGTCAGGAAGCAACAGTTAGAACTGGACATGGAAAAACAGACTGGTTCCAAATAGCAAAGGGAGTACGTCAATGTTGTATATTGTCACCCTGCTTATTTAACTTCTATGCAGAGTACATCATGAGAAACCCTGGGCTGGAAGAAGAACAAGCTGGAATCAAGATTGCCGGGAGAAATATCAATAACCTCAGATATGCAGATGACACCACCCTTATGGCAGAAAGGGAAGAAGAACTAAAGAGCCTCTTGATGAAAATGAAAGAGGAGAGTGAAAATGTTGGCTTAAAGCTCAAAGTTCTCCTTTTTTAGTTCCTTGGGGTATAAAAGGTCTAGCTTTTTTTTTTTAATGTAAGCATTTTTTCACTACAAACTTTTCTCTTAAAGCTGTGTTTGTTGTAATTTGTTATTGTCCTCTAATTTTTGGCATGACATTTTTCTATTTCCATTTGTCTCAGTATATTTTTTAATTCTTTTTTGATTTCTTCTCTGAACTACTGGTTGTTCAGGGATATGTTTAATCTCCATACATTTGCAAATTTTAAAACTTATTTCTTTAACTGATTTCCAGTTATATACTGTCATGGTTGGGAAAGTGTTTGATATGGTTTAAATTTTCTGTGACATTCTTGAATGAAGGTCTTACTGTCTGTCAGAGTCAGATGATCTGGAGACATGTCAACCCTTAAAGTGTTAGTCACTCAGTCATGTCAGACTCTTTGTGACCTCATGGACTATAACCCACCAGGAACCTATGTCCATGGTATTCTCCAGGAAAGAATACTGAAATGGGTAGCCATTCCCTTCTCCAAGGAATCTTTCTGACCCAGAGATCAAACCCAGGTCTCCCATATTCCAGGCAGATTCTTTACCATATCCTTAGGATGGTCACAAAAGCTGAGGTGTATCTATATGTACAAGTTCCTTCCAGGGAGATATTGGTAAATTGAGGTGGGAGGCCTTCAGACAATTGAATAAGTCAATTTTTAATTTTATAATTCCATTTATAGGACTTAAAATATTCTTGCCTTTAGTTCACATCCACTAGATCTCATAATAACAGCCAGTATGTAGATAAATGAATCTTTAGATGCTCTGATACAGGGCAGTCAAAAAGAGAGAGATTACCTAACTAGATTACACATTTATATTCTCTAAATTAGCAACAATCCACCAACACTCCATTTTTCTTGGACTGCTGCTAAGTCACTTCAGTCGTGTCCGACTCTGTGCGACCCCATAGACGGCAGCCCACCAGGCTCCCCCATCCCTGGGATTCTCCAGGCAAGAACACTGGAGTGGGCTGCCATTTCCTTCTCCAATGCATGAAAGTGAAAAGTGAAAGTGAAGTCGCTCAGTCATGTCCAACTCTTAGCGACCCCCCGGACTGCAGCCTACCAGGCTCCTCCATCCATGGGATTTTCCAGGCAAGAGTACCGGAGTGGGGTGCCATTGCCTTCTCCGTTGCTTGGACATGTATCTCAAAAAATGATTTCTACCATGTTTCTGCTCATAAATAACAGTTCTAAAATATTGTGTGTAAATTGAGAAAACATACCAGAGGTGAAAACCCCTGAAGTCTTTTATTTAAAAAAACAATTCTTCATAAATTCTTTCCATTGTGATTCTGTGTAAGAGGTCAGTTTCTCACAAAGTCCCCCTGTGGAAGCCAGAGAATCTTCTTGGGCTTTAATTTCATTCTGAAATGTTTTTGCACAAAGACACTCTACAATGATAGCTAGAAAATCTAAGAA
>NW_011494915.1:4726768-4731848 GCF_000754665.1 Bison bison bison | reverse complement strand
GAGGTCAAATTGCCAACATCCGCTGGATCATCAAAAAAGCAAGAGAGTTTCAGAAAAACATCTATTTCTGCTTTATTGACTATGCCAAAGCCTTTGACTGTGTGGGTCACAATAAACTGTGGAAAATTCTGAAGGAGATGGGAATACCAGACCAGCTGACCTGCTTCTTGAGAAATCTGTATGCAGGTCAGGAAGCAACAGTTAGAACTGGACATGGAACAACAGACTGGTTCCAAATAGGAAAGGGAGTATGTCAAGGCTGTATATTGTCACCCTGCTTATTTAACTTATATGCAGAGTACATCATGAGAAACGCTGGGCTGGAAGAAGAACAAGCTGGAATCAAGATTGCCGGGAGAAATATCAATAACCTCAGATATGCAGATGACACCACCCTTATGGCAGAAAGTGAAGAGGAACTAAAAAGCCTCTTGATGAAAGTGAAAGAGGTGAAAGAGGAGAGTGAAAAAGTTGGCTTAAAGCTCAAAGTTCTCCTTTTTTAGTTCCTTGGGGTATAAAAGGTCTAGCTTTTTTTTTTTTAATGTAAGCATTTTTTCACTACAAACTTTTCTCTTAAAGCTGTGTTTGTTGTAATTTGTTATTGTCCTCTAATTTTTGGCATGATATTTTTCTATTTCCATTTGTCTCAGTATATTTTTTAATTCTTTTTTGATTTCTTCTCTGAACTACTGGTTGTTCAGGGATATGTTTAATCTCCATACATTTGCAAATTTTAAAACTTATTTCTTTAACTGATTTCCAGTTTTATACTGTCATGGTTGGGAAAGTGTTTGATATGGTTTAAATTTTCTGTGACATTCTTGAATGAAGGTCTTACTGTCTGTCAGAGTCCGATGATCTGGAGACATGTCGACCCTTAAAGTATTAGTCACTCAGTCATGTCAGACTCTTTGTGACCTCATGGACTATAACCCACCAGGAACCTATGTCCATGGAATTCTCCAGGCAAGAATACTGAAGTGGGTAGCCATTTCCTTCTCCAAGGGATCTTTCTGACCCAGAGATCAAACCCAGGTCTCCCATATTCCAGGCAGATTCTTTACCATATCCTTAGGATAGTCACAAAAGCTGAGGTGTATCTATGTGTACAAGTTCCTTCCAGGGAGATATTGGTAAATTGAGGTGGGAGGCCCTCAGACAATTGAATAAGTCAATTTTTAATTTTATGCTTCCATTTATAGGACTTAAAATATTCTTGCCTTTAGTTCACATCCACTAGATCTCATAATAACAGCCAGTATGTAGATCAAATGACTCTTTAGATGCTCTGATACAGGACAGTCAAAAAGAGAGAGATTACTTAACCAGATTACACATTTATATTCTCTAAATTAACAACAATCCACCAACACTCCATTTTTCTTGGACAATATATCTCAAAAAATGATTTCTACCATGTTTCTACTCATAAATAACACTTCTAAAATATTGTGTGTAAATTGAGAAAACATACCAGAGGTGAAAACCCCTGAAGTCTTTTATTTAAAAAAACAATTCTTCATAAATTCTTTCCAGTGTGATTCTGTGTAAGAGGTCAGTTTCTCACAAAGTCCCCCTGTGGAAGCCAGAGAATCTTCTTGGGCTTTAATTTCATTCTGAAATGTTTTTGCACAAAGACACTCTACAATGATAGCTAGAAAATCTAAGAAACAGTGGTTTTCTAACTTTTGCAACTGTAATAAATAAGTACATGAATTTTACATGCTTCTTCAAATATATCTGTATTGTTTAGACATGCTGATTCAGTGCTTTAGCATCAGATTCTAGAGCAGAACCCACAAAATAGATACATATTAAGAATGTATACAGATGAATGCTCTTTACTTCTAGTGTGATGTGTATCTTCTTTATAGATAAGCACCCTAGTATTCACAGCCATTTTATATTCTTTCTTAAAATTTATTACATATATGTATTCAAGGCACATACCATATCTTCAGTTAAATTTTATTTTGTTAATTATTGATGTCTAATAAACACTCAAAAATGTTATCTACTCTTTTTATTCCTTCCTTTTTCTTTGCTTTGTTCTCTCTCTCTCTCTCGTTCTCCATTTGTGTCCCAAACATTAGGTAAGTGCTTTGGATAATACAGACAGAATGCAGAATCCTTGAGCAAAGGTTGTTCACAATCTCATACTGTAGGCCATGATTTCACAAACAGGACAATATCAAATAGAATGATTAAAGGAAATGGTTGTCTGTGAACTATAAAAAGGAACATTTAATCAAAGCTAAGAAGAGGAGGAGTTGATAGCTAATTATTAAGGAAAACTAAGCAATTTACCAAGGCACTTTAAATTGCTTTCAGTTTTGGATTTCTTAATTCTAAAAAGCTGTGTGTATGTGTGCGTCTGTGTGTTCAGTCACATCCAACTCTTTGTGACCCCAGGGACCACAGCCTGCCAGGCTCCTCTGTACATGGAACTTTCCAAGCAAGAATATTGGAGCAAGTTGCCATTTCCTACTCCAGGGGCTCTACCTGACCCAAGGATTGAATCCGAGACTCCTGCATCTCTTGCATTGGCAGGCAGATTGCTTACCACTGAGCCACTGGGAATCCCCTGGAAAGGTATACAGCTGCTCAACTCAAGACCTCTGTAAGTGCCAAATTATCTTCCTAGAATCATTTCCTTCCCAAATTTATTTTTGGATCTGACAATTAATATCTCCATTCAAGAAAACCTTTCTTCTGCACACTATGTTTTGACATTTGTTCCTAGATTTTTAACCCTGTTTTTTTAATTGATGAAAGTCTTAAACTTTATTATGAATTGTATGTGTGGTTAGTTAATAAATGTTTCTTTATTCATCTAGATTATAAGGTCCATTTTTACACAAACTAATGAGTTTTTCAAGAAATGTAAAGCACTTAGAGGCAGACAAAGAATAATTAAATATTTGATAAATATTAATATACTTGAAATAATAATGTTTGAATGAATGGATACACACAAAAATGATAGAATTTGAAGAGCCAGGAAGTTTTGCACAGAGAAAGTTTCATAGATAAGGTCAAGACATACAATGAAGCATGACAAGTTTTGAAAACTGCAACAATTCCCTATGGCTGAACTTTAGTATAGCTACTCATTTATTAAATAACTTGATAAAATTATATTTCTCATGTGTCATACTATATAATTTTGCAAAAGTAATTACTATATGTGTGTGCATATGTGTGATATAAATCTTTGAAGCCACCTTTTATTTTTAGTTTTCCTAAGGCATTTTTCACATCCTTGTTCCATAGGCTATAAATCAGAGGATTTGACATGGGAATCATAAGGGTGTAAAACAATGAGGTCATTTTGTCTTGATCTAAAGAGTAGAGTGAACTTGGCCCAAAGTACATAAAAAGCATAGTTTCCTGGAAAATTGCCACAGCAGTTAGGTGGGAGGTGCAGGTGGAGAAAGCTTTGAACCTCCCCTCAGCAAAATGGATCTTTGAGACTGCAAGGATGATATAACAATAAGAGACAGGAACTCCTGAAATTGAGCTCAATTCAATAACTCCAAAAACAATAAATACTGTCAATCCATTGACCTGTGTATCAGAGCAGGAAAGAAGGTAGAGTGGAGGTAAGTCACAGAAGAAGTGGTTAATCTCATTTGACCCACAAAAGTGTAAGTGGAATGCTAATGTCATGTGTATCAGAGCATCTGCCAAATGGTGCCATTTCCCACCAGGTAAACCCCAGCCACGAGCAGGGAGCACGCCCCGCTGGACATGCTGACCACATAGAGCAAGGGGCTGCTCACGGCCTTGTACCGGTCATAGGCCATCACTGCCAGCAGGAGACACTCAGAATCTGCCAAGATACAGAAGACCAAGAATTGCAGAGCACAGCCACAGAAAGAGATTGACTTGTTCTTGGCAAATAGGTCCACCAACATCTTGGGGCCAGTGGCTGTGGAATAGCAGAGGTCACAGAAGGAGAGGTGGCTGAGGAAAAAGTACATGGGTGTGTGCAGCTGGGGGTCCATCCTAATCAGGGTTATCATTCCAAGATTTGCCAGAAGACTGATGAGATAAACAAGGAGAAACAAGGTAAATAGGGTCACTTTGTTCTCAGTCTTCTCAGTAATTCCCAAGAAAATGAATTCATTCACGGAGGAGCAATTGTCTCTGTCCATTCCTCTTTGTTCTTGTCTATACTCTTAGAAAAATATTTTAAAAAATAAATAACAAAGATACATGGATAGGTAACACTTCTGCACATCTGCAAAATATCATAAGACAGAACACATTTCTTTCTATAATTGTGTTTTTGTATTCAGAAAAGCATCCAGTCAAGTGCCCGCTCTTTAAAGAGGCAAAGCTATCTATTGGGGCTTCTCTGTTGGTTCAGACAATAAAGAATCTGCCTGCAACATGGGAGACCCAGGTTTGATCCCAAAGTCAGGAAGATCCCTTGGAGAAGGGAATGGCTACTCACTCCAGTATTCTTGCCTGAAGAATTCCATGGACAGAGGAGGATGGTGGGCTACAGTTCTTGGGGGCACAAAGAGTCCAGCATGACTGAGTGACTAACACTTCTTCAGGTATCTATTAGCCAATAACAAAAATTGCCTAGAATAGACTGCTGAGAAACTGAACCAAATCTATTATGTCATTTATGAGGCATATTACCTCCTACAAGGTCATGTCAGACTCTGACTTTTTTTTATCTCAATGGATATATTTGAATTAATTTAGACTGGTTCCAAATAGGAAAAGGAGTACCTCAAGGCTGTATATTGTCACCCTGATCATTTAACTTATATGCAGAGTACATCATGAGAAATGCTGGGCTAGAAGAAACACAAGCTTGAATCAAGATTGCTGGGAGAAATATCAATAACCTCAGATATGCAGATGACACCACCCTTATGGCAGAAAGTGAAGAGGAACTAAAAAGCCTCTTGATGAAAGTGAAAGAGGAGAGTGAAAAAGTTGGCTTAAAGCTCAACATTCAGAAAACAAAGATCATGGCATCTGGTCCCATCACTTCATGGGAAATAGATGGGGAAACAGTGGAGACTTTGTTTTTTGGGCTCCAAAATCACTGCAGATGGTG
>NW_011494915.1:4723028-4726668 GCF_000754665.1 Bison bison bison | reverse complement strand
ATGGGAAATGGGGAAACAGTGGAAACAGTGTCAGACTTTATTTTCTGGGGCTCCAAAATCACTGCAGATGGTGACTGCAGCCATGAACTTAAAAGACGCTTTCTCCTTGGAAGGAAAGTTATGACCAACCTAGATACCATTTTGAAAAGCAGAGACATTACTTTGCCAACAAAGGTCCATCTAGTCAAGGCTATGGTTTTTCCAGTGGTCGGATGTGAGAGTTGGACTCTGAAGAAAGCTGAGCACCAAAGAATTGATGCTTTTGAACTGTTGTTGGAGTGGTGTTGGAGAAGACTCTTGAGAGTCCCTTGGACTGCAAGGAGATCCAACCAGTCCATTCTGAAGGAGATCAGCCCTGCAATTTCTTTGGAGGGAATGATGCTGAAGCTGAAACTCCAGTACTTTGGCCACCTCATTCGAAGAGCTAACTCATTGGAAAAGACTCTGATGCTGGGAGGGATTGAGGGCAGGAGGAGAAGGGGATGACAGAGGATGAGATGGCTGGATGGCATCACTAACTCGATGGACATGAGTCTGAGTGAACTCTGGGAGTTGGTGATGGACAGGGATGCCTGGCGTGCTGCAATTCATTGGGTCGCAAAGAGTCGGACACGACTGAGCGAACTGAACTGAACTGATCTCTCTTTTCCTCTTCAAAATAATATGAACAAGACTCTAATGTATTAGAGATGCTGAGCTGTAGACAGGGCTAAGGATTCTCTCCACTTGAAAGTATTTACATGGAAACAAAATGGGATTACAGCTTTAATGTTTCTCACTACATGATTGGCTTAAGAATATTTGTATTAATTCCTGAAATAATGACTCTGTCACTGACTAATAATAATGATCACTATTTTGTTACTGGTTTTATGTTGTATTTAATAGTGAGACCTTTAAGTATTATTATCAACCTTTATTCCTAGTAATTTATTATTGATCTGTCACAATACTCATTACCCCTTTGCAGAGATAGTTGTCAAAAATCAAGTCGCTTGATGAGTGAAAGAAAAGATCTAAAAGGAATTGAAAACAATAGAACACATTTGCATCTGTTTGGATTTTAAATGGGCTGTAATATTATAAAATGGAAATGAGACTAGAGACAATAAATTCTTCTGAGAGACACACCCTCTCTCGTGTATGTGTCTGTGTGTGTGTCGTGTTTGCTACGCCTATTTTTTTAATTGGAGTAAAATTGCTTTACAGTGTTGTGTTGGTTTCTGCCATACAGCAAAGCAACTCAGCCACTATTATAAATATATCACCTCCCTCTTGACTTGTATATGTTTTTGATGTATATGAGAATAGAATGCATTTAATGAACTTCTTCCTTAAGCCTAAATAGATATGATGTTTTTTCACATGAGAATTAATTTGAAAGTTTTTATTTTTACTCTGGTGGTTGTATTATTTTTTAAACAAAATGAAACAAACCTTCAATTCATGTATACACTTATCCAATGATAAAAGGAGTAAAAGATTTTTTGTGAGCCAACAAGAAAATAAAATCATTGAGAAGTCATACTGTGGTTATTAACAAGTTCAGGAAGATGGTTCCCAATCAGAGAAATCAATATCATTTCTGGCAAATAAATGCAGAATTAATTTAATTGAGTCAGTAGGCATAAATGTTTCACTTACAAATACATTTTTTCTTTCTCAAAAAGTTATTTCCTCTTATATTCTTGAAGATAGGACCTGGAAACCTACCTGAAGTGAGCAGGTCTTGGGTAGCTAAATGATAATAAGGAGATGGTCTTTTATTTTACCAGGTATATGGGGACTTAAATCCCTGAGTTACTGCCCCTGGGTTTTGATGTTAGCAAACATTTCATTAATTATGTTTCTGCTTCTGTGTATTCCCCTGTGAATTCAGAAACAACTTTGCAAAGGCTGAGTTTTGAAGCCTCACTATTGCTGCCAAATTGATCTATGGTAGAAGAAAATAGCAATTTGTTTGTATGGTGTGTTTCACAGTTACCCTGAAACCGTCTCCTCCTTGTCCAGTCATACAGGAAACCTAATGAAACTCAAAAAGATCCTCCCTCCGTCATTTTCAGCTCCTTTGGACTGGTCATTGTGTCTTCGAAACAGTCTCCTTCAATACATTTAAAAATATTGCTACACTTTGACCGTATTTTCTTTTTTTATTGAAATATGAGGCATATACCATACAATTGATCTTTCTTATGTAAGTATGCAGTTCTTGTTTTTATTGTTTTTTAATTATACTTTCAAGATTGTTCAATTATCTCCAGTCTCTAAATCCAGAATATTTTCATCACTTCAATAAGAAGCCCCCACCTGCTGCCCGTCAGTTCTCCTTCCTTAGCCCATAGCAACCACTAATTCTATGCGGCTTCCTATTACGGATGTCTCATACAAACAGAATCATGTGGTACCTTTTTTTGTTCTCATATGTTTTGTTCATTTGTTTATTTGTTTATTTTCTTGTCAGGCTTCTTTCCTTGAACATAATGTTTTCAAGTTGCATCCATGTTGTTCCACTTATCAGTATTTTGTTTCATCATTTTGGGACAATAATATTTCATTTTAAAGATACAATACACTTCGTAGATCCCCTCTTCGGTTAAGTGACTATCAGGTTTTTTCTACTTTTTATCTACTATGAATAATGATGTTATAACATTAGTAACAATCATCACCACACACTGTCTTATTCTCATCCTACCACATTACTTACAGGCATTTCATTGACTTTATGACTCCCTCACATTTCCTAAATAATGCATTTTTTTCTTTCTGAATTACATTTTATTTATATAAGAATATTTATATTACATTTAAGACCTCAGGAAAAGTCAATGATTTTTTTTTTCATTTCCTAAAATTTCTAGTGCAAGAATTTGAAAAGGTAATAGTATCTAAATGTTCATTTACTACTAAGTATAGTAGTAATATTTCTGTCTATTAAAGTGGAGGCTGAGGAGCTCGGTACTTCCCACCCTGGGCTCCGCGCGGCGGCCGACAGAATGAGTCTGCATCTCTTCAGTGACGAAAACGTCACTGGTGACAAAAGTAGGGAAAATTGCGACTTCCTGTTTTCACCCCCGGAACTTACCGGAAGGCCGTCCGTTCTCCGTCTGTCACAGAAAGAGAATGTGCCGCCGAAGAGCACAGCCAAAACTGTGAAGGTGACTTTTCAGACACCTCTACGGGACCCACAGACATACAGGATCTTAAGTCCCAGTGTGGGCAGCAAGCTCGAATTAAAAAAAAAATAAAAATAAAGTGGAGGCTGAGGAACAAAAATAAGAATGTAACTGTGTCCAGAATTCTCTACTGATAAAGTTCATATATGCAAAGATGACTCATTTAAAACTTTTTACACAAGTGATTTTTGTAAATAAACAGAGTTCATAATTTTTCTTAAAAAAGTTATTTGTTTGCTACTATCCACATTCATTCTATGAGACAGAAGACTCACTCATATTACATCCTCCCAAATTCTCCCTTCTAGACAGCAACGGAACTCTTTCAGTGAGTCAGTTCAGTCACTCAATCGTGTCTGACTCTATGCTACCCCATGGACTGCAGCATGCCAGGCTTCCCTGTCCATCACCAACTCCAGGAGCTTGCTCAAACTCATGTCCATGGAGTCAGTCACTTTGGTGCC
>NW_011494915.1:4722111-4722928 GCF_000754665.1 Bison bison bison | reverse complement strand
CCACAGAAAGAGATTGACTTGTTCTTGGCAAATAGGTCCACCAGCATCTTGGGGCCAGTGGCTGTGGAATAGCAGAGGTCACAGAAGGAGAGGTGGCTGAGGAAAAAGTACATGGGTGTGTGCAGCTGGGGGTCCATCCTAGTCAGGGTTATTATTCCAAGATTTTCCAGAAGACTGATGGGATAAACAAGGAGAAACACGGTAAATAGGGTCACTTTGTTCTCAGTGTTCTCAGTAATTCCCAAGAAAATGAATTCATTCACGGAGGAGCAATTATATCTGTCCAATCTTCTTTGTTCTTGTCTATACTCTTAGAAAAATATTTTTAAAAAATAAATAACAAAGATACATGGATAGGTAACACTTCCGCACATCTGCAAAATACCATAGGACAGAACACATTTCTTTCCATAATTGTGTTTTTGTATTCAGAAAAGCATCCAGTCATGTGCCCACTCTTTAAAGAGGCAAAGCTATCTATTGGGGCTTCTCTGTTGGTTCAGACAATAAAGAATCTGCCTGCAACATGGGAGACCCAGGTTTGATCCCAAAGTCAGGAAGATCCCTTGGAGAAGGGAATGGCTACTCACTCCAGTATTTTTGCCTGAAGAATTCCATGGACAGAGGACGATGGTGGGCTACAGTTCTTGGGGGCCACAGAGAGTCCAACATGACTGAGTGACTAACACTTCTTCAGCTATTACCCAATAACAAAAATCGCCTAAAATAGACTGCTGAGAAACTGAACCAAATCTATTATGTCATTTATGTTACTTCCTACAAGGTCATGTTGGAGTCTGACTTTTTTTTATCTCAA
>NW_011494915.1:4721585-4721985 GCF_000754665.1 Bison bison bison | reverse complement strand
GCCTGGCATGCTGCAGTCCATGGGCTCGCAAAGGGTTGGACATGACTAAGTGACTGAATAGCAACAAATCCTCCATTATAAATATGTTCTGAATCATCTTTATCCATTCATCTGTTAACAGACATTTAGGTTACTTCTATGTCTTGGCTATTGTAAACAGCACTGTAATGAACATTGGGGTACACATATCCTTTCAAACTACAGTTTTCTCTGAATATATGCCCTGGATTGGGATGGCTGGATCATGTGCTAGCTCCATTTTTAAGTTTTTAAGGGACCTTCATATTGTTCTCCATAGTGGCTGTACCAATTTACATTCCCACAACAGTGTAGGAGGTTTTTCTATTCTCCACACCCTCTCCTGACCTGCCTCTTGACAAATCTGTATGCAGGTCAGGAA
>NW_011494915.1:4719669-4721485 GCF_000754665.1 Bison bison bison | reverse complement strand
ACAACAGAGGAAGACATGGCTGGATGGCATCACCGACTCGATGGACATGAGTCTGAGTGAACTCTGGGAGTTGGTGATGGACAGGGAAGCTTGGCGTGCTGCGATTCATGGGATCGCAGAGTCGGACATGACTGAGCGACTGAACTGAACTGAACTGACCTCTCTTTTCCTCTTCAAAATAATATGAACAAGACTCTAATGTATTAGAGATGCTGACCTGTAGACAGGGCTAAGGATTCTCTCCACTTGAAAGTATTTACATGGAAACAAAATGGGATTACAGCTTTAATGTTTCTCACTACATGATTGGCTTAAGAATATTTGTATTAATTCCTGAAATAATGACCCTGTCACTGACTAATAATAATGATCACTATTTTGTTACTGGTTTTATGTTGTGTTTAATAGTTAGTGAGACATCTAAGTATTTTCAACCTTTATTCCTAGTAATTTATTATTGATCTGTCACAATACTCATTACCCCTTTGCAGAGATAGTTGTCAAAAACCAAGTCACTTGATGAGTGAAGAAAAGATATAAAAGGAATTGAAAACAATAGAACACATTTGCATCTGTTTGGATTTTAAATGGGCTCTAATATTATAAAACGGAAATGAGACAAGAGACAATAAATTCTTCTGAGATAGATACACACCCTCTCTCGTGGGCACTGCAATGAACACTGGGGTACACATATCCTTTCAAACTACAGCTTTCTCTGAATATATGCCCTGGATTGGGATGGTTGGGTCATGTGCTAGCTCCATTTTTAAGTTTTTAAGAGACCTTCATACTGTTCTCCATAGTGGTTGTACCAATTTACATTCCCACAACAGTGTAGGAGGTTTTTCTATTCTCCACACCCTCTCCTGACCTGCCTCTTGACAAATTTGTATGCAGGTCAGGAAGCAACTGGACATGGAACAACAGACTGGTTCCAAATAGGAAGGAGTCTATTTACAAATAAAAGGAGTACGTCAAGGCTGTTTATTGTCACCCTGCTTATTTAACGTATATGCGGAGTACATCATGCGAAATGCTGGGATGGATGAAGCACAGGCTGGAATCAAGATTGCCAGGAAAAATAATATAACCTTATGGCAGAAAGTGAAGAAGAACTAAAAAGCCTTTGGTGAAAGTGAAAGAGGAGAGTGAAAAAGTTGGCTTAAAGATCAACATTCAGGAAACAAAGGTCATGGCATCCGATCCCATCACTTCATGGCAAATAGATGGAAAAACAGTGGAAACAGTGGCTGACTTTATTTTTTTAGGCTTCAAAATCACTGCAGATGGTGACTGCAGCCATGAAATTAAAAGACGCTTACTCCTTGGAAGAAAACTTATGACCAACCTGCTGCTGCTAAGTCACTTCAGTCATGTCTGACTCTGTGTGACCCCCTAGATGGCAGCCCACCGGGCTCCCCCGTCCCTGGGACTCTCCAGGCAAGAACACTGGAGTGGGTTTCCATTTCCTTCTCCAATGCAGGAAAGTGAAAAGTGAAAGTGAAGTCGCTCAGTCGTGTCCAACTCTTCGCAACCCCATGGACTGCAGCCCACCAGGCTCCTCCGTCCATGGGATTTTCCAGGCAAGAGTACTGGAGTGGGGTGCCATTGCCTGTTCCACAATGACCAACCTAGACAACATATTAAAAAGCAGAGACATTACTCTGCCAACAAAGGTCCGTCTAGTCAAGGCTATGGTTTTACCAGTGGTCATGTATGCATGTGAGAGTTGGACTAGAAAGAAAGCTGGGGGCTGGTGCACTGGGACGGCCCAGAGGGAGGGTATGGGGAGGGAGGAGGGAGGAGGGTTCAG
>NW_011494915.1:4708572-4719569 GCF_000754665.1 Bison bison bison | reverse complement strand
GGCTTTTGAACTGTGGTGTTGGAGAAGACTCTTGAGAGTCCCTTGGACTGCAAGGAGATCCAACCAGTCCATCCTAAAGGAGATCAGTCCTGAATATTCATTGGAAGGACTGATGTTGAGGCTGAAACTCCAATACTTTGGCCACCTGATGTGAAGAGCTGACTCATTTGAAAAGACCCTCATGCTGGGAAAGATTGAAGGCAGGAGAAGGGGATGACAGAGGATGAGATGGTTGGATGGCATCTCTGACTCAATGGACATGAGTTTGAGTAAGCTCCGGGAGTTGGTGATGGACAGGGAGGCCAGGCGTGCTGCAGTCCATGGGGTCACAAAGAGTTGGACACGACTGAGTGACTGAACTGAAATGAAGTGACACCCTCCCCAGCATTTATTGTTTGTAGGCTTTTTGATTATGGCCATTTTAACCAGTGTGAGATAATATCTCTTTGTGGTTTTAATTTGCGTTTCTTTAATGATTCACGTGTTGATAATCTTTTCATGTGCCTCTTGACCACCTGTATGTTTTGTTTGGAGAAATGTCTATTCAGATTTTCTGTGCATGTTTTTGTTTGGATTGTTTGTTTTGTATACTGAGCTGCATTAGCTGTTTGTAAATTTTGAAATTAATCCCTAGTTGCTCACATTGTTTACAAATATTGTCTCCCATTCTATGGGTTGTCCTTTCATTGTGTTTATGGTATCCTTTGCTGTGCAGAAGTTTTTGTTGTTGTTTTAGTTTAAATAGGTCCATTGGTTTATTTTTGTTTTTATTTCTGTTGCCTTAGGAGGTGGATACAAAAAAATATATTGCTGTAATGAATGTCAAAGACTGTTATGCCTATGTTTTCCTCTAAGAGTTTTGTAATACCTCATCTTATATTTATGTCTTTAATCCATTTTGCACTTATTTTTGTGTACAGTGTTAGAGAATATTCTAATTTCATTCATTTACACGGGCTATACAATTTTCCCAGCACCACTTATTGAAGAGACTGCCTTTTCTCTTTTGATAGTCTTGCCTCTGCTGGATTTATAGTCCTCAATTTTTATTTCAGAGTGATTTTGAGGCTTCTTAGGAATTACCTGACTGTGTAGTTAATTAATGCTTGCTATTAGCTCTAGCTTATAGTTATTAATATAGAAAATGCAGTGTGTATCATAGAATATAAAGGACCTAAATGCTCAAAGTTCTCTCAGTAAATATACAATAAATCTTAGTGTAATTGAAATAATATTTGAATGAAAGAATTAATCATAATATTTGACAAAATTGCAAAATTCTGGAAGTATTTGGCAAAAAGGAAGTGCTATATATTAGTTGTTATACACAATGAAAGCTGTGTTTTGGAACGGTAGTATTTTTAAAGATTATACTATATTAAAAATAGTTATTCATTCCTTTAAAGTATTTGAAACAATTTCATTTCCCTTGGATCATTAATATAATTTTACAAAAACAACAAACATATGTATGTGTGTCTCTATGTTTATAGTACACCCTTTAAAACCACCTTTCATTTCCCAGTTTTTCAGGGCCTGTTTCACATCTTTGTTCTGTAGGCTATATAACAGAGGATTTAACATGGGAATCACAAGGGTGTAGAACAATGAGGTCATTTTGTCTTGATGTGGAGAGTAGGAAGTATTTGGCCTGAAATACAAGAAAAGTACAGTTCCCTAGAAAATTGTCACAACATTTAAATGAGAGGTGCGGGTGGAGAAAGCTTTGAACTTCCCCTCAGAAGAGTGGATCTTCAAGATTGATAGGATGATATAATAAGAGAAAAGGACTCCTGAAATGGTACTCAGTTCAATAAAACCAAAAATAGTGAATAACACCAATTCATTTACCTGTATATCAGAGCGGGAGAGGAGGAAAAGTGGAGGTAAATCACAGAAGAAATGGTTAATCTCATTTGACCCACAGAAACATAAGCGAAATGATAATGCCGTGTGTATCAGAGCATCTGCCATTCCCACCGGGTAAACCCCAGCCAAGAGCAGGGAGCACATCCGGCTGGACACGCTGACCACATAGAGCAAGGGGCTGCTGACGGCCTTGTACTGGTCATAGGCCATCACTGCCAGCAGGAGACACTCAGAATCTGCAAAGATACAGAAGACCAAGAATTGCAGAGCACAGCCATAGAAGGGGATTGATTTGCTCTTGGCAAATAGGTCCATGATCATCTTGGGGTGAATTGCAGTGGAATAGCAGACGACACAGAGGAGAGGTGACCAGGGGAAAAGTACATGGATGTGTGCAGCTGGGGATCCATCTTAATCAGGAATATCATCCCAAGATTTGCCAAATGGCCAATGAGATAAACAATTAGAACCATGGTAAGTATGGTCACTTTGTCCTCGGTGTTATCAGTAATTCCCAAGAAAATGAATCCAGTCAAGGAGGAGCAATTCCCTCCACCCATTTTTCTTTGTTCTTGTCTAAGCTTTCAGAAAATGATCAAGAAAAGGACACATGGATGTGTAACACTTCTGCACATCTGCAGTATATCATAAGATAGAACACAATTCTATCTGCAATTGTCTTCATATTCAGAAAATTATACATTCATGCACGCACTCTTGAAAAAGGCATAACTGTTATTACTCAATAAAACAAGTACCTGGTATAGAACATTGGGAAACTGAACCAAATCTAAATGTAATTTGTGAGGCATGTTACTTTCTACAAGCTTGTCTCTGAGCCTTCCTTTCTTTACTTCAGAGAATACATTTGATGAATTTACCTGTCTTCTCCTCTTCAAAATAATGTGGGTGAGACTCTAATGTTAGAGATACCTGGCTGTAAGCTTCAGGACTAAGCATTTTCTGTGAATATTCATGTGGATACAAACCAAGATAACAATTCTAATATTTCTCAAAACCATGATTGTTTTAAGAGTATCTGTATCAGTTCCAGAAATAATGAGCATATCATGGATTGATCATAATGAAATAATTATGTTTCTGGTTTTGGTTTATGTTATGTTCAGTACTTGGTGAGACATTAAGCAAGTATTAATGAGCAGTTCTCTAGATGTGTATTTTTGTTTTGTCATAATATTAATTACCTTTTTGTGGGAATTGTCTGGTGCCAAAGAGTCTCTTTACTCATTGAAGGGAAACATTTCTACAAACTTATTTAACACATATATTTTTATCTCTTGAGCTACCCTGTAGCTCAGCTGG
This sequence comes from Bison bison bison, assembly GCF_000754665.1. Taxonomy (NCBI): domain Eukaryota; kingdom Metazoa; phylum Chordata; class Mammalia; order Artiodactyla; family Bovidae; genus Bison; species Bison bison. Next base: position 4,716,377 of record NW_011494915.1, on the reverse strand, counting down.
TAAAGAATCGGCCTGCAATACAGGAGATCCTGGTTCGATTCCTGTGCCAGAAAGATCCCTGGAGAATGGATAGGCTACCCACTCCAATATTCTTGTACTTCCCTCATGGCTCAGATGGTAGAGAATCTACCTGCAATGTGGGAGACCTGGGTTCAATCCCTGGGTTGGGAAGATCCCCTGGAGAAAAGAACAGCTACCCACTCCAGTGAAATATAAAAAAGACTTTTTCTTTATAAAATGGGAATGAGATGAGTGATAGTAAATGCTGTGGGCTTCCCTCGTAGCTCAGCTGGTAAAGAATCTGCCTGCAATGAGGGAGACCTGGGTTTGATCCTTGGGTTGGGAATGAGCTCTTGGAGAAGGAAATAGCTACCCACTCCAGTATTCTAGCCTGGAGAATTCCATGGACTATATAGTTCGTGGGGTCACAAAGAGTCAGACACGACTGAGAGACTTCACTTTCAATTGTTTCTGAAATATATAGACTTACCTCCATTGTGTTTCCTTGCATTTATATGTGTGTCACATGTTTGCACATTTGTGTGTCTTGCATAATATGTGAAAATTGGAATATGAATGACGTGTATATTTTTTAGACCTAAAGAATATGATATATTGTTCACATGAAGTTCAGTTTTTCACAGGTTGTTATTTGTAAGGTACTTTTGAAATAAAACAACAAGAACCTTCAAACTAATGTTTATACTTGGTGGTTGTTGTTTTGAGACCCCCTGGACTGTAGCCCACCAGGCTCCTCTGTCCGTGGGATCCTGTATGGGTTGATACAATCTGACCACGGTCAACATGAAGAATAACACAATTCAGCCCAGTTATTTAACCTGTGCCATTTTGAGATAGTGTTTATATAGCAAGCAAAAACTGAAGCAGTATGAATAGAATATAAGCAGAGGGGAAAAAATGTTTTGTTGATTATTAATTATTCCTGTTACATAATTTTATGAAATCATTTTTAATGTTTTGTATTATTATGTAATGCTATGTATTATTATGTAATATAGATGTTAGATTTATAGATGAAATGAAGAAAATATTTGTAAAACATTTTTGCAACAAAGAATTTGTAGCTAGACTTACAAAAATGTTTATAAATAATAAAAACACAACCCAATTAAAAATAGGGACATGATTTGAACAGATACCTCACCAACAGATATATAAATGGCAATTAAATAATGATATAATAAATAATAATGATTAAAATAATAACAAACAGCAAAAATATAAGTTATAGAAATGTATTTTGAAATCATACATGTCCTTTTATGTCTAGACTTCAAGTGACTGTTCTCTGTGGCACTTCTGAATGTCACGTCAGTTGACCGGCCATTGAAGACACAGGTTATATGCTCAGTAGCTCATTGTGTTTCTGAGATACCAGAGAAGGATGTTCCATACTTTCAGTAATACTTTCACACATAAAAATAAAAGATAGGGAGGAAAACAAATACTCTGCTTGCAATTAACCTTTAGTCTACAAGATGCCACTTAGAAAAAGTTTTCAAATTAATTTGGATTAGATTGGGTATAGAAGGTTCTTGACTTGTTATTGGACAGCATTTAAGAAAAGGTATTTGATATTGTTTTGATTGCTTTCCTAGCACCCCTGCCTCACACCATCTTGTTGCACTTTATGTATTTTAATTGATTAAAGAAATATATGTATTTAAGATCTATCAAGTGTTTAAAATGATTCAGGCATGATTGTCAGCATTTAGTCAAACATGCAACAGTCATTGATGTAGGTACTATACTCTCCTCATTTTACAGGTCAGACAATTGAGACAGAAAAAATAAGTAACTTGATCAAAGTGCAATTGACTAGTTGGGTACAAGAGATAGCACAGAAACCAAAGGAATATGGCTTCCTCCCTAATCCAGTAATTTTGTAAATGCAATCTTGTTAATGAGATATTCTACACATGAAAACACACACAGACACAATCTCTGAGGTTCTTACTATATCTTTTAAGAAAACCTATTACAATCTGTTCTAGCATTAACTCCCAGCTCCTAATGGTTGGAATTGACAGACTTTATTTTCTTGGGCTCCAAAATCACTGCAGATGATAACTGCAGCCATGAAATTAAAAGATGCTTGCTCCATGGGAGAACAAGTATGACAAACCTAGACAGCATATTAAAAAGCAGAGACATTACTTTAGCAACAAAGATCTGTCAAGTTAAAGCTATAGTTTTTCCAGTAGTCATGTATGGATGTGAAAGATGGACCATAAAGAAGGCTGAGCACCAAAGAATTGATGCTTTTGAACCGTCATGTTGGAGAAGACTCTTGAGAGTCCCTTGGCCTGTAAGAAGATCAAACCAGTCAATAACAAAGGAATATTCATTGGAAGGACTGATGCCGAAGCTAAAGCTCCAATACTTTGGTCACCTGATATGAAGAACTGACTCATTGGAAAAGACCCCATAGCTGGAAAGACTGAAGGCAGGAGGAGAAGGAGACAACAGAGGATGAGATTGTTGGATGGCATCATCAACTCGATGGACATGAGTTTGAACAAGCTCCGGGAGTTGGTGATGGATAGGGAAGCCTGGCGTGCTGCAGTCCATGGGGTTGCAAAGAGTCAGACACCACTGAGTGACTGAACTGAATAGTTGGAAAGTTATCCAACTATTAGTTTGCAGCAATTTTGAAACTTTTAAATGTTTCCTTTATCTGGGGGCTATTAAATGTGTTTGGCTCTGTGAAAACAAGTGTTTGATAAAATGATTGTATGAGAAATTGCGTATGTGCTGGCAAGGTTATTGAAGGTTCTTAGCTACAGTTTGTCCCAGGCATTGCAGGGGTAAAGAATCCGCCTGTCAATGCAGGATAAGCAAGAGATACAGGTTCCATCCCTGGGTGAGGAAGAGTCCCTGGAGGAGAAAATGGCAACTCTCTCCAGTATTCTTGTCTGGATAATTCCAAGGACAAAAGCACTTGGTGGGGTCGCAAAGAGTTGGACACAACTGAGCATACACACAGCTGGAGTTTGTAATCAGGGATTTAGATGAATCCTGGAACCTTATATCTCAGGAGGGATTTAGCTTTGGTTTTAAGACCCTTTTAGCAGCGTCTTTTACGTCTTTGTTTCTCAAACTATAAATCAAGGGATTCAGCACTGGGATGATGATGGTGTAGAACACTGAGATGATTTCTCTGGTGTTGGGAGAATACAGGTAGCTGGGTCGTGAGTAAATGAAGAGCAGAGTTCCTTGGTAGATGGCCACGGATGTCAGGTGAGAAGCACGTGTAGAGAAGGTCTTCTTCCTCCCGCTGGAAGAACGGATCTTTAAGACTGAGAGGAGAATGTAAAAGTAGGAGATGATGATGATGATGAAGCAGATAATTTCCACTGAGCTGCCATATGTGGAGAGAAGCCACTCATTAAGTGACGTGTCTGTGCACGATAACTTAAGCAAGGGAAGGAGACCACAGAAAAAATGACTAGTGACATTTTTATCACAGTATTTCAGAATAAATGCAAAGGATGTGTGCACCAGGGAACTCATATTGCCTCCAAAGTATGACAAGACGATATGCAGATGCCCCAAGACATCACAGCCGTGTACAGTAAAGGGTTACAGATGGCGACATAGTGGTCATACGCCATGGCAGCCAAGATAAAGGATTCGGTATCTGCGAAAGTACAGAAGAAATAGAACTGCAGGGCACAGCTGTGATAGGAAATTGACTTGTTCTGAGAGAGGAGGTTGACAAGCATATTGGTAACAATGACTGAAGAATAGCAAAGGTCTACAAAGGATAGGTTACTAAGGAAAAAATACGTGGGGGTTTGAAGGTGCGGATCAACCCTGATTAACATCATCAATCCAATGTTCCCCATTAAAATCATAGAGTACAAAGTCAGAAACAGGATAAACAGGACAATCTGCAGTTCAGGATGAGTTGGAAACCCTAACAGAATAAATTCTGTTACCAAGGTATAGGTTCCATCTAAAAAGACCATATTCTGTGCTGTTTTCTTCTTATGAGAATTCTAACATCCTAAGATGCTATGTTGATAGAAAGAGAAAGAGAATAGATATAATTATAAGGTTATTTTATTGTTTCAACAAAAAAAAAAACAAGCAATCAAGTCAAGAGTCCCAGACCAAATCTCCTTCCAAATATAAATTCTGAGAAACATATTTCAGAATTTAGTAGCTTTATCTCATGGTTGATAGTTTTATTTTATTTGTTTGATTATAAGCTAGTTCTTCCACTGGACAGACATATGCAGATAACATCTCATATTTCTTACTTTTTTTAATTCTCAAGTATAGACCTATAGCTAGTACAGAGGATTAAATGAATAATGAAGTAATAAATGAAATGATGATAAAAGGAAAAATATATCTGTTATTAAAAGTATGTTAACTTGAGTACATCTTGCAATGATAATTCTAGAACAATGTACTCCTTCTGTCCAGTATTTAATAGATAGTAGTGTGTTGCACTCTTGACTGTAATTAGATTGATGCAATGAGATATACTTCAGCTATTAAAAAAATAATAAAAGCAAAAATAATATTAGTGAAATGAAAGCAAATGTCAGTAAACATCAGCTGAGAGCATGTTTTAGACAGGGAGGAGTTTAAGGCAATTCCTTAAATCCTGTCAAGATACTAAGTCAAGGAGATTAAAGTGATTAACTGCTTTTCTCTTTGGCATTCTTTATCATTCTTGGCTTCTAGTAAGCACAGCATAAATATTAGATGACTGAGTAAAGTGGGCAAAAAATTAGTATTAAGTTAACTTCTCATCTTTAAAAATCACTCTATATAGCCTCCTCACTAATTATATATGTGAGCAAACAAAAATAGCTGTGTTTAATTTTTATCCTAATATAATTCAGGATAATTGAGTCTAAGAATTTTGTCAATTTCTATTTCTGTAATCTCAGAGATTTTCTGGAAGCAAGGAGAATTTGAACATGACTTTGAAATATAAGACTTTTTATTGTAACCTTGAAAGATGACTTTGAAATCTATAAAACAAGCAAGTGAAACCTCCAATGAGCTTTGCTACTAGTGCCACAGTTGGCTAGAACAAATGGTTGGGGTCATCCTCTCACTTATATAAAATTATTGAGACAGCTACAGGGCTAAGAACTTCATTGTTGTAATATCATCTAATCACTAAAAGTATGCTATACCATAGGCACAGAAAAGTCTAAGAGAATTAGAAGGGTTAGGATGCTGTCTTATGTTATTACCTCAAAGAGTGTGAATGAGATGCAGTACCTTGTTAAAATAGTAGTTAATTTATTCTTATTTTGCCTGTTTTCAAGGTAATCAGAGTGTTCAGAAATGATAAGACCTAAATTTAGAGTTAATAAGCATTTGGTTAGAATCTCATATTAGCCACCTGGACTGTATGACCTTGCAAAATTATGTGTGTGTGTGTGTGTATATATATATATATAGAGAGAGAGAATCTGCTATACTTAATACATATACTATATGTATATTATTACATATAACATTATATTATATTTAAAATTTTACTATAATAATGACAACAGTATTTCACATGGTTTCTCTGCCAGGTTAAATTAGGAAAACTATCTATCTATACTTTTTCGCTGTCTCACTTTAGATAGACTGGCACATAATAGGTAAAGAGTGAAGATTAGTTTCAATTACTCCACTGCTCTCTACTCAGCAGTAAAGAAAGAATCCATTTGCCAAAGCAGGAGATGTGGGTTCAATCCCTGATCTGGGAAGACCTTCTAGAGAAGGAAATGGGAACCCACTCCAGTATCCTTGCCTGGAGAATCTCATGGACAGAGAGGCCTGATGGGCTACAGTCCGTGGGGTCACAAAGAGTCAGACACGGCTTAACGACTAAACAACAACAGAAACGACCCCACTGCTCTCGCTTATCCCTAGCTAATAATTAGAACTATGTCACCAGATTTTTAAAATAATAGTTATCATTTATATAATGATTGTGATGTGAAATGCAATATTCTAAACACTTTACATATAGTTTATTTACTTGTCACACAAAAGTACACTCACAAAGTTTCATGCAGTTGCTGTCACTGTCGTCTTTCTCTTACAGTTGAGGGAGCTAAAGCACAGAGAGCTGGAGAGCTAAGACGTGATGAAAATAGGATTGGAGCCCAGGCTCCTGCCTCCAAAACTTCAAGACAGATTGGCTGTGTAAGCTAGATTCTCATTATTGATTCTGTATGTTGCATGGGGACATTGAAGCTTAATGTTCCGAGTCACTCCGCAAGTAGTTGACAGGTATAATTCAAATTCAGATATGTGTGAAGTCAAAGTTCATGAGGACAACCATGAAGGTGGTTAGAGAATTAACAGTGCAGCCTCCGTGAGACAGGCTGTGGTGCAGACTTGCTGAAGGCAGTGCAGAATGACTCAGTTATTTCCTGAAAACACAGTCCATTACTCTTGGGGACTCACAGCGAGCATCCCTTCCAATAGACTAAGAAGGATTTCCCTGGTGGCTCAGCCCTTAAAGAATCTGCCTACAATGCAGGAGACCTGGGTTTGATCCCTGGTCAGGAAGATTCCCTGGTGAAAGAAATGGCAACCCATTCTAGTATTCTTACCTGGGAAATCCAATGGACAGAGGAGCAGGGCGGGGCCACAGTCCATGAAGAGTTGAACACGACTTAGTAACTAAATCACCTCTACCACCACCACCACCACCACCATGTAGAGAAACGTGAGTGAGAAGAGAAGCACGAGGGGAAAAGTCAGAGATGAGAGTGAATCTTGGATTCTTGCTTTCAATGGGAATGACCAAAAAGATTCAATCAAACTGAAGTGATTTGCTAAATTTTTCATAAATGTATAGCAAAACAATGTTAGAATAGAAAATAAATTAATTGAAACTATCATGTTTCAGTTGGCTACATGCTAGCCAATCATGTTTCAGTTTATTTGTGTTAACAAAAAAAAATTATTTAAACAAGGTAAGTGTCTCAGATCCCTGTAGAAGCTATAGAAGAATGACACGGGTAAATTTATTCGTGGGTAATATGCTAATACATATGACTTTGTAACTATTTTGACACATGTCAGAGGTCTCAGATCCATAAAAGTCTATTTTTGCATCAATAAAGCCAATCTGGTAAACACAGAAGCTACTTACCAAAGAAGGAGACATTTTCCTATTACCTAGATGAATAATTTCACCAATAGAACCAAGGACTTTTATATACATTCTCAAGTCATTAGGGACCTAATAACTGAAGGTTCCAAACATGTTCATTTCCAAGAGATTCCTAGGGAATAATTAGTAGGTTATTGTGAATTATTATTTTGAAACAGCTTCATAATTATAATAGCAATTCTGTTAGTGTTAGTTTGAAGAGGCAATTTTTACTCTCAGTAATATTGTGGTTGTTTTTTTCTGACACTTGAAATCCCACTAGAGTCCTACACTCTAATACTGTAGAGGTTCTTTTAAATAGTTCATATATTTTAAAATGTAGCTCTCATTTAAAGTATTTCAAAAACCACATGGAAGTTCCTAAAAATGTTACTTGATGCCCTCAGCACTGAAATGTAATATTTTTTGTTGCACTGAAGGGAGAGACCCACGGGGGGTGCTATAGAACCTGTTATCGTAGGTGCCTTCTGAGAAGACGAAAGGACTTTATTTTTAAAAAATTATCTATCTACCTATCTGTCTATTTTTGGCTGTGCAGGATCTTCCTTGCTGTGCATGGGCTTTCTCTAGTTGCAGAGAGTAGGGCTACTTTCTGTTGCAGACCATAGGCTCTAGACCATGGGCTCTAATATCA
>NW_011494915.1:4706397-4708472 GCF_000754665.1 Bison bison bison | reverse complement strand
ATGGTTTTTCCTGTGGTCATGTATGGATGTGAGAATTGGACGGTGAAGAAAGCTGAGCTCCGAAGAATTGATGCTTTTGAACTGTGGTGTTGGAGAAGACTCTTGAGAGTCCCTTGGACTGCAAGGAGATCCAACCAGTCCATTCTGAAGGAGATCAGCCCTGGGATTTCTTTGGAAGGAATGATGCTAAAGCTGAAACTCCAGTCCTTTGGCCACCTCATGTGAAGAGTTGACTCATTGGAAAAGACTCTGATGCTGGGAGGGATTGGGGACAGGAAGAAAAGGGGACGACAGAGGGTGAGATGGCTGGATGGCATCACCGACTCGATGGACGTGAGTTTGAGTGAACTCTGGGAGTTGGTGATGGACAGGGAGGCCTGGCATGCTGCAATTCATGGGGTCACAAAGAGTCAGACACAACTAAGCGACTGAACTGAACTGAACCAAACTCTGCACTCAACCCCTTGAACATCCCATCTACTCCTCTGATTCTTACTGGATTGGTCAAAAGATTCATTCAGGTTTTTCTGTAACATCTTATGGAAAAAACTTGAACGAACATTTTGACCAACTCAATAACTACTTCCTGATTTCCAAACATGAGGCTCTACTCCAGACTTATTTTCTGAGCTCCAGAGTTATCTAGTAGTCTAGTTGTAAGTTAGCGGTGCCACAAACTCAAAGATTCCAAAAGTAAACTCATCCTCTCTCCCCAACCATTTCCCCAACATATTCTCTTATATATACTCCATATCTTAGCAATAATTTCTCAAACATTGTCTTGCCAATTCTACCTCCTAATTATCTCTTGAACCCGCTTCTTTCTGTTCATTCTCATCACTGTATCCTTAGTCCAGACTGTTTTTAGCTTTTGTGTAGGCTCTTTCCGTAGCAACTAGTCACTTTTCCTCACATACACACACATAATTTCAACCCTCCCTTCCACTGCAGTCCTTACATCCTGACCAAAAAGGTTTTTCCAAAATACAAACCTGACCATATTTCTTTAGGTAAAATTCTCTAGAGGCTTTCACTGTCTACAAGGTAAAACCCAATTTCCTCAAACATTTTATAAATTGACTCCTACCTACCTGCCATCTCTTTTATCTCCTAATCAATCTTCAAAACCATACTCAGATGTCAACTTATCTATGAAGCTCTCCCAACCAATCACTCTTCCCACAGTCAACTTAGGCCCTCTTTCCTCTGTGTCATGTACTTATTACCCTAATTGCTAAAATAAATTATAATTAATTGTGTATAGGTGCTACTCATCTAAAAAGATGAGCTCTATGAGGAAAGATTATTTATTATTCCTATCTATCTACTTAGCACTTGTTCTTAATCACCAGATAGTGAATGGATGAATGATTAAAGTGAAGAAGAAATCAATTAGTAAGCCATCAATGGCTGTTGATTTTTCTAAACATTCCAACATGGAGCTTATCACTCTTAATTGCATCAGAAAAGTAACTGAAGCTTCATTGATTTGAGAAATCCTGTAGAACGTCTTTGTAGTCTGTACGGCAAGTAATAAACAAATTACTAACATGATAACAGGAAAGATTTTATGCCCATACAAGAGGGAAAATGCCAAAAGCAAATACACATTGAACCAAAATTGGAGTTGGCAAGTAAGAATTTTAAAATGATTCTAAAAACATCCTAAAGAAAATTGTCAAAAAAAAAAAAATTGAAAACGACAAAAGTTGGGAGGCATTCCGCAAATGATTGGAAACCTTAGAAGATAAAATAGAATTGAAAAATACATCTAAATTAGCAACTTATTGAATGGATTCATTGATACATTGAATTTTTAAAAGCAAAGGATTGGATGAAAAATGACAAGGTCAAAAGGGTTTGTATTAAGGATCTTTGGTTTGGAACTTGGCAACTAATGTGGTAAAGGAGGTCATCAAGAAAATATATGCTACTTCCACTCAAATACTTACATGCTCACCATGAACCAGCCTTAAGAAAGCAGACTTTCCTAGCAAATGCTCTTCCACATTGGCACTGCTTGAGAGGAATGAACTTTAAAAGTGTTTCCCATATACTGTAGATCCTAGAATTCT
>NW_011494915.1:4705386-4705730 GCF_000754665.1 Bison bison bison | reverse complement strand
TAGTCAAGGCTATGGTTTTTCCAGTTGTCATGTGTGGATGTGAGAGTTTGGACTGTGAAGAAAGCTGAGCACCAAAGAATTGATGCTTTTGAACTGTGGTGTTGGAGAAGACTCTTGAGAGTCCCTTGGACTGCAAGGAGATCCAAACAGTCCATCCTAAAGGAGACTAGTCCTGGGTGTTCATTGGAAGGACTGATGCTGAGGCTGAAACTCCATTACTTTGGCCACCTCATGTGAAGAGTTGACTCATTGGAAAAGACTCTGATGCTGGGAGGGATTGGGGGCTATTTTCACCTCTGTATTCTGTTTTCCATTATTATCAATTCAAAATTAATTTTATTGTT
>NW_011494915.1:4703103-4705096 GCF_000754665.1 Bison bison bison | reverse complement strand
GCAATTTCTTAATTTATTGAATAAATTAAAATGAGTCAACTTGATTGTTTCTCTACAATAGACCCCAAGGTGTAAGCGAGGCTTTCTACCCAAAATTCAGAACAACCTCCTATACCCTCTTGTTTTATTTACTTATTTAATTCAGTGTAGACTGTAGTACTTGGATACTGATTAAAATTGCTTGTTGAAAGAATCATCAGTCTTTTTAGACCAGTACAGTTCAAGTGCAGAGGGTGTGTGTGTCTAGAAATTATACTCTTTTCACCCATTCTTGTAGCAGTTGCAAATTACATCATTGTTTTCAGTATATCATACATAACTTCCATGGTATGTGCTAACTAATTTGAAAGTTCACAGAGACGAAGCCACTGCAAAGAAGAGACACGCCTATATCCATATTCTAACAGTTTTAAGTGAGGACGAGGGTCAACATTTCAGCTACAGAAGTGTAGACACACATATGGGGCAGAAGGAACAGTCCATCCAACACTTGAGCACCCCGGGGAATTCCTTTCCCTAGGAAAGGGAAAGCTAAATAGGAATCCATTTTATCAGTTACAATATTTCAGACTACTTATATATATTTATATTTTACATATAATATATATTAAGGATCAGAAGGTATTTAAACTTATTATTATAGAATTTCCCCAATGAAAATGTGATTTTAAAAAATATAAAAATGCTTTGACTGAGTCTTTAAAATGATCAGAAACAGGGATCTGATAGGTAACATTATTAAGATATGATTTTATGTGTATAAGACTATGAAACAGTGCCTATTTTTTTCATTACCTTATCCTGACACCTTTATCCATGTTTATTCACCTATTTAATTTAAATTAGAGTGTAATACTTGGATACTGATTAAAATTGCTTGTTGAATGAGCCATCAGTCTTTTCAGTCCATTATGCATCATGCCCTACATTTGATGAGTTAACCTCTGCCTTCAGAAACTACTGTCAGTTTTTTTTTTCTTTTATTGTATCTTCTTTTTATATAAGGTCTTCTCTCATTTTTTGGACTTCTGTCTAAATTATTCCTTTCTGTTCAAGTAGGATAGTACATTTGAATATCCCTAGGTCAAGAAGATCCCCTGGAGAAGGGAATGGCTACCCACTGCAGTATTCTTGCCTGGAGAATTCCATGAACAGAGGAGCCTGGTGGGTTACAGTCTATGGGGTCACAAAGAGTCAGACATCCCTCAGCTACTAACACTTTCATTTTTTCACACAGGGTAGTCCATTTGAAAATCATACTGAAACTCAGGTTCAAAAAATAGCCATAAGAAGTAAAAATACAGAACTTGCAATCAAAAATACAGTGTTCTTAATTTACTGAAATATTTTTTTTATTTTTAACTTTGCTTTTCTTTGTCAAATAGACCAAGATTTTATGAATCCTAAGTGGAATTATCAATGTAAAATCATATTTAAAGTAAGAAATATTAAAGCTATTCAAATCCTACCCAAGTTACACTTATTTTATAAACTCAATCTCATCAAAATTTTTCTTCTCAAATCTTGCAATGTCACTGCTGGTTTCCAACTTCTGGAAACCTTTAGATAGCACGACTACTACACTCAGAAAGAAGAGCCACTAAATTGTTCAGGTTATGTAGCCACATTTGTTTTTATCCAAATAACTCATGTTTGCTTTTCCAGTCTTTCCACTATGTGAGGATGATAATAAGCATGTACATTGCTGCTGCTGCTGCTAAGTCACTTCAGTCATGTGAAAGCAAGTTTGTAAAATCAAATTGAAGATAGGAAATAGAAGTCTAAAACTGGTGACTCCAGAAGTCTAATTCCTTGTGTGCTGCAGTCCATGGGGTCACAAAGCGTCGGTTACAACTGACCAACTGAACTGAATGGAACTGAATTCCTATTTGAAGCTTCTAAAGATTAAAATTAAAGCATACCAAAATCTCTTTCATATTGTCAGATTCAGTTACCATAAAAGTTATTTTTAACAAACAGGATTTGATGTAAA
>NW_011494915.1:4701774-4703003 GCF_000754665.1 Bison bison bison | reverse complement strand
TCCAAAATCACTGCAGATGGTGATTGCAGCCATGAATTAAAAAGACGCTTGCTCCTTGGAGAAAAGTTATGACCAACCTAGACAGCATTTAAAAAGCAGGGACATTACTTTGTTGACAAAGGTCTGTCTAGTCAAAGCTATGGTTTTTCCAGTAGTCATTTATGGATGTGAGAGTTGGACCATAAAAAAGGCTGAGTGCCGAAGAATTGATGCTTTTGAACTGTGGTGTTGGAAAAGACTCTTGAGAGTCCCTTGGACTGCAAGGAGATCCAAGCAGTCCATTCTAAAGGAGATCAGTCCTGAATATTCACTGGAAGAACTGATGCTGAAGCTGAAACGCCAATACTTTTGCCACCTGATATGAAGAACTGACTCATTAGAAAAGACCCTGATGCTGGACAAGATTGAAGATAGGAGGTGAAGGAGACAACAGAGGATGAGATTGTTGGATGGCATCACTGACTCGATGGACATGAGTTTGAGTAAGTTCCGGGAGTTGTTGATGGACAGGGAAGCCTGGTGTGCTGCAGTCTATGGAGTTGCAAAGAGTCAGACACATTGAGTGACTGAAATGAAAGCAATGGAGGAAAGACAGTCTCTTCAATAAGTGGTTCTGGGAAAAACTGAACAGCTACATGTAATGAGAAGAATGAAATTGGAACACTCCCTAACACCGTACATAAACATAAACTCAAAATCGATTAAAGACCTGAATGTAAGGCCAGACACTATTAAACTCATAGAGGAAAACATAAGCAAAACTTTGACATAAATTTCAGCAGGATCCTTTTTGCCCCATCTCCTAGAATGAAAATAAAAACAATAATAAACAAATAAGACCTAATTAAGCATAAGAGGTTTTTGTGTAACAAAGGAAACCATAAACAAAGCAAAAAGACAACCCTCAGAATGGAAGAAAATATTTGCAAATGAAGCAACAGACAAGGGATTAATCTCCAAAATATATAAACAGCTCATTAAACTCCATATTCAAAAAAACAAACAACCCAATCTAAAAATGGGCAGAAGATCTAGACATTTCTCCAAAGACATACAGATGCCAAAAAACACCGTAAAAGATGATCAACATCATAATTATTAGAGAAATGCAAATCAAAACTACAAAAAAGGTATCACCTCACACCTGTCAGAATGACCATCATCAAAAAAATCTACAAACAATAAATGCTGGAGAGGGTATGGAGGAAAAGGAACCCTCTTGTGCTGTT
>NW_011494915.1:4701308-4701674 GCF_000754665.1 Bison bison bison | reverse complement strand
TCTGTTCAGTTCAGTCACTCAGTCATGTCCGACTCTTTGCAAACTCATGGAATGCAGCACGCCAGGCCTCCCTGTCCATCACCAACTCCCAGAGTTTACAAACACTCATGTCCATTGAATCAGTGATTCCATCCAACCATCTCATCCTCTGTCTTCCCCTTCTCCTCCTGCCTTCAATCTTTCCCAGCATCAGGGTCTTTTCAAATGAGTCAGCTCTTAGCATAAGGTGGCTAAAGTATTGGAGTTTCAGCTTCAACATCAGTCCTTCCAATGAACACCCAGGACTGATATCCTTTGGGATGGACTGGTTGGATCTCCTTGCAGTCTAAGGGACTCTCGAGAGTCTTCTTCAACACCACAGTTCAA
>NW_011494915.1:4699040-4701208 GCF_000754665.1 Bison bison bison | reverse complement strand
AGCAGCAGCAGCAGCAGCATACGGAGTAGGAATAGATTTATACTCTTATGAAGATTAATACTTAAAGAGATAATTTAGAAATTTGATGCCCTGCATTGAAAGCTGTTCAAAAGTTATATATATACACACTGATTTTGAATTATACCATTTTGTAATTTGTTTTATTTAACTCTAACAATTGAAATACATGTTTAGCATAATCCCATTTTTGTTTTCATTTGCATTTTGATAATGACTAATGACAGTGACTATCCTTTATGTGATCATTTGACTTCTGCTTATCTCCTTTAGTAAAGAATCTATTTAAGAGTTTCTATATTTAGTGAACATTTAGGTTACTTCCATGTCCCAGCTGTTGTAAATAGTGCTGCAGGTCCATGTGTCTTTTTGAATTGTGGTTTTCTCAGGTATATGCCCAGTAGTGGAATTCTTGAGTCAATGGCAGTTCTACTCTTTTAGTTTCTTAAGGAACCTCCATACCTGTCTGCACAGTGGCTATATCAATTTAAGTTCCCACCAACAGTGCAAGAGGGTTCCCTTTTCTCCGTACCTTCTCTAGCGTTTCTTGTTTGTAGATTTTTGATGATGGCCAGAGAGCTAGTGGGAGCCTGCTATAAAGCACAGGGAGCTCAACTCAGTGCTCTGCGGTGACCTAGATGATGGGATATCAGGAGTCGGAGGGAGGGGAAGTATGCAAACATATAGCTAACTCACCTCACTATACAGTAGAAACTAGCACAGTACTGAATAACAGTGATACTCCAATGAAGGAAAAAAGAAAAACCTTGTACATTGATGTTAGATTGCTTCTTTTCTTCCTGTTGCTTTTGAGACTTCTTTGCATAATCTTTCTATATATTTCTTATTTGAAAGTCACACATTTGGTAAAGAATCTGCCTGCAATGCAGGAGACCTCATTTGATTCCTGGGTTGGGAAGATTCGCGGGAGAAGGGATAGGCAACCCACTCCAATATTCTTGGGCTTCCCTTGTGACTCAGCTGGTAAAGAATCTCCCTGAAATGAGGGAGACCTGGGTTCGATCCCTGGGTTGGGAAGATCCTCTGGAGAAGGGCAAGGTTACCCACTCCAGTATTCTGGCCTGGAGAATTCCATGGACTGTAGAGTCCACGGGGTCACAAAGAGTCAGACACAACTGAGAGACTTTCACTTTCATTTTATATTTGTGAAGACAATTAGGACAACTGACTCCTCCTTTAGAGACCTTTCAAAAACATTTTGCTGACTTTATCTTAATGATAAAATTTTAGATGTAGGAGTTTATTAGGACTCTATGAATATTCAAAACAAAAATAGATTGAAAACAGATCAGTGCAGATACAGGTATTATTAACAATGTCTCTTGAAATCATTTTTATCTTTGGGCTACTATTTCAAGTAATGATGAAGGGGTCATACTTGTCATGAACCAAGTTATAAGAAAAGTTCAAGGCCTGCAGGTTTAACAATGCTTTTACATGTCAGAATTATACAACAACAAAATTGATTATAAAATGAAATATTATTTAAAATGTAAGGGATTTGTCTAACAACTGCTTTCAGATCATCAAATTCCTAGCTGTGGAATATCATAATTATGAAAGCCACACTTACAGAAGCATGCAATTCTTTTCTGTGAAATATCAAGAGATCATTCCAGGGCCTTTCTTACTATTCTTCCCATTGACATTGTGGATATATTAAATTCTTGCAAAATGCTTATGAAATGTGTCTATATTCACAGCTATCTACATCCACAGAAGTTCAGAAATCGGATGAAGTTGGGTTGAACGCATGCACAGAAAAGAAAAGCACACTTCCCTTGGAACATCCAAAATGTCAGTCATAACACACACATTAAAAGTATTAAAAACTGATATTATTCAGCTGCTAAAAAGAATGAAGTGATGTAATTTGAAGCAACATGGATGGACTTAGAGATTGTCATACTGAGTGAAGTCAGACATAGAGAAATATCGCATGATATCATTTACATGCAGAAATTTAAAAAGAAAAGATGTGACGAACACACTGCTATACTTAAAATGGATGTTGAATGAAGACCCACCTACTGCACAGGGAGTGCTGCTCAATATTATGTAACAATGTAAAAGGGGAGAGAGTTTGAAACAGAAAAGGTACATGTATATGTATAATTGAATCACTTGCT
>NW_011494915.1:4697752-4698940 GCF_000754665.1 Bison bison bison | reverse complement strand
TATGAATATTCAAAACAAAAATAGATTGAAAATAAGTACAGATCAGTGCAGATACAGGTATTATTAACAATGTCTCTTGAAATCATTTTTATCTTTGGGCTACTATTTCAAGTAATGATGAAGGGGTCATACTTGTTATGAACCAAGTTATAGGAAAAGTTCAAGGCCTGCAGGTTTAACAATGGTTTTACATGTTAGAATTATGCAACAAAAAAATTGATTATAAAATGAAATACTATTTAAAATGTAAGGGATTTGTCTAACAACTGCTTTCAGATCATCAAATTCCTAGCTGTGGAATATCATAATTATGAAAGTCACACTTACAGCAGCATGCAATTCTTTTCTGTGAAATAGCAAGAGATCATTCCAGGGCCTTTCTTACTATTCTTCCCATTGACATTGTGGATATATTAAATTCTTGCAAAATGCTTATGAAATGCGTCTATATTCACAGCTATCTACATCCACAGAAGTTCAGAAATCGGATGAAGTTGGGTTGAACGAATGCACAGAAAAGAGACGCACACGTCCCTTAGAACACCCAAAATGTCAGTCATAACACACACATTAAAAGTATTAAAAACTGTATTCAGCTGCTAAAAAGAATGAAGTGATGTAATTTGCAGCAACATGGATGGACTCAGAGACTGTCATACTGAGTGAGTCAGACATAGAGAAATATCACATGATATCATTTACATGCAGAAATTAAAAAACAATGTGATGAACACACTGCTGTACTTAAAATGGATATTGAATGAAGACCTACCTACTGCACAGTGAGTGCTGCTCAATATTATGCAACAATTTAAACGGGAAGAGAGTTTGAAACAGAAAAGGTACATGTATATGTATAATTGAATCACTTGCTTTACACATGACATTTGGTGAATTTAGGGAACAGCACTATTTCCATGACTTTGTGATTCCTGCTTCCCTAAATTTCAGAAACAAAACTGCTATCATCATCTTTATCATCACTATTATAATCCTCATTCTAGATTACATTATGGACTATATATAAAAGTATATAAACATACTAAACATTTAATTAGAAGGTATATATGCATATCAGATCAGATCAGTCACTCAGTCGTGTCTGACTCTGCAACACCATGAATCGCAGCACGCCAGGCCTCCCTGTCCATCACCAACTCCCGGAGTTCACTCAGACTCATGTCCATC
>NW_011494915.1:4696040-4697652 GCF_000754665.1 Bison bison bison | reverse complement strand
TTTAACTCTAACAATTGAAATACATGTTTAGCATAATCTCATTTTTGTTTTCATTTGCATTTTATAATGACTAATGACAGTGACTATCCTTTATGTGATCATTTGACTTCTGCTTATCTCCTTTAGTAAAGTATCTATTTAAGAGTTTTGTATATTTAGTGAACATTTAGATCACTTCCATGTCCTGGCTGTTGTAAATAGTGCTGCAGTGAACATTGGGGTCCATGTGTCTTTTCGAATTGTGGTTTTCTCAGGGTATATGCCCTGGAGAAGGTGACGGCACCCCACTCCAGTATTCTTGCCTGGAAAATCCCATGGATGGAGGAGCCTGGTGGGCTGCAGTCCATGGGGTCGCTGAGTCGGGCACGACTGAGTGACTTCACTTTCACTTTTCACTTTCATGCATTGGAGAAGGAAATGGCAACCCACTCCAGTGTTCTTGCCTGGAGAATCCCAGGGACGGAGGAACCTAGTGGGCTGCCGTCTATGGGGTCGCACAGAGTCGGACACGACTGAAGCAACTTAGCAGCAGCAGCAGCAGGGTATATGCCCAGTAGTGGAATTCTTGAGTCAGTGGCAGTTCTACTTTTTTAGTTTCTTAAGGAACCTCCATACTGGTCTGCACAGTAGCTGTATTAATTTAAATTCCCACCAACAGTGCAAGAGGGTTCCCTTTTCTCCATACCTTCTCTAGCGTTTCTTGTTTGTAGATTTTTGATGATGGCCAGAGAGCTAGTGGGAGCCTGCTGTAAAGCACAGGGAGCTCAACTCAGTGCTCTGCAGTGACCTAGATGACGGAATGTCAGGAGTTGGAGGGAGGGGATGTATGCAAACATACAGCTAACTCGCCTCACTATACAGTAGAAAGTAGCACAGAACTGAATAGCAGTGATACTCCAATGAAGGAAAAAAGAAACACCTTGTACGTTGATGTTAGATTGCTTCTTTTCTTCCTGTTGCTTTTGAGACTTCTTTGCATAATCTTTCTATATATTTCTTATTTGAAATGTGTGACTTTCAAATATTTTCCCTTTTAGCTTGTATTTTCTATTTGGGCTTCCCTGATAGCTCATTTGGTAAAGAATCTGCCTGCAATGCAGGAGACCTCGTTTGATGCCTGGGTTGGGAAGATTCGCGGGAGAAGGGATAGGCTACCCACTCCAATATTCTTGGGCTTCCCTTGTGACTCAGCTGGTAAAGAATCTCCCTGAAATGAGGGAGACCTGGGTTCGATCCCTGGGTTGGGAAGATCCTCTGGAGAAGGGCAAGGTTACCCACTCCGGTATTCTGGCCTGGAGAATTCCATGGACTGTAGAGTCCACGGGGTCACAAAGAGTCAGACACAACTGAGCGACTTTCACCTTCATTTTATATTTGTGAAGACAATTAGGACAACTGACTCCTCCTTTAGAGACCTTTCAAAAACATTTTGCTGACTTTATCTTAATGATAAAATTTTAGATGTAGGAGTTTATTAGGACTGTATGAATATTCAAAACAAAAATAGATTGAAAATAAGTACAGATCAGTGCAGATACAGGTATTATTAACAATGTCTCTTGAAATCATTTTTATCTTTGGGCTACTATTTCAAGTAATGATGAAGGGGTCA
>NW_011494915.1:4694824-4695940 GCF_000754665.1 Bison bison bison | reverse complement strand
CAAAAGGTTAAAGAAATCCCATCTCCTAATAGCTTAGTGAGATGATCCACACATTTTTCTGAACAACAATAACAACAAAAAATGCCTCATTTTTGTAACCATTTGTTACTTTTAACAGAACAGAACATACCAAACAAAACAACAAACAAAATTTGCGGGAATTTCAGTAACACCGAGTTGCAAAGAACTTTCCTTTAGACACAATGATTACTTGGTAAGTCGAAGTGAGTGGATGTGGTGGTATTGAAACTGTCTACAAATTCTTTGACACATTTCTCTGAAATGTCCTCCCCTTAAATATATGCTGGCCTCAGTAACTGATTTCTACTGGACGGAGTCTGGGGAAACTGACTTTTGCTCTGTGCAAAAGCCCACATTTAGCATCAGTCACTAGGCTGCGAAGAAGCCCAGACCACACACTGAACACATTGTCAGTGCCCCCACTGACCGCCCCCAACTAATGCCCCATCCAAAAGCTATCTCCAACTGCCAGACATGTGCATGAACTAATCTTCAGATGACTCTGGTCCCCACCTTCACAATACCCCAGCTGATGCTGACTGGAAAAGAAACGTGCTGGCCTCATTCACTGAGCCTTGCCCCAACACAAATGTTTGAACAAAGTAAATGCTGTTTTGAGCCACTAGGCTTTGACATGGTTTATTATACAATTCGCTGGCAATAAATACCTGGCACAGATACTGATATTAAAAATGCCATTAAAAAAGAACTAAAAGATGTGAGAATGCCTTTCAACCTGGAGGTAGGTGAGATCTGAATGGATGCAGAGAGAGAAATTAAAACCCAAAGGGCTTCATGACATTGTAACTTGAATCCTGATGGCCCTTAAAGAGGCTGTTGGTGACAGCATCTAGGCAAGAGAAGAAAACAACACTGAAACACAGAGGAAAGGAGACTCTTGCTATGAATCAGCTGAAAGTAACATCAATGAGAGTGATAAGCTATCAAAAAAAGGGGGGGCTATTAAATGTAAAGGAACAAGGCTCAATTATGTTTGGGTTCAATATCTGTTATCTCCTTTACAGCATCTCCACATGTCCAGTGGTCACATGATGCTAAAAGAAAGAAACAGCTTCTGGGCTAAGATCAAATCTA
>NW_011494915.1:4693745-4694724 GCF_000754665.1 Bison bison bison | reverse complement strand
GGCTTCCCTTGTGGTTCAGTTGGTAAAGAATTTGTCTGCAGTGCAGGAGACCTGGGTTAGATTCCTCAGTCAGGAAGATCCCCTGGAGAAGGAAATGGCAACTCACTCCAGAATTCTTGCCTGGAGAATACCATGGATAGAGGAGCCTGGCAGGCTATAGTCCATGGGGTTGCAAGAGTCGGACGACATGGTGACTAAACCACACTAGCTCATATGTGCAAAAATGACTAATTTAAAATAATTATGCATGGCAATGAGTTTTCTACATCAGCAGAGTTCCACTTTTTTTCTTAAAATAATTTGCTTGTGAAAGGTTGTTGCTGAATGAAAGGACGCTGGGATTTGTGGCCTCCAGAGGAGAAGAATTCAATCTGGGGCCAGAGACGAGGCTTGATTGCTCAGAGCTTTTGTATAATAAAATTTTATTAAAGTATAAAGGAGATAGAGAAAGCTTCTGACATAGGCATCAGAAGGGGGCAGAAAGAGTACCCCCTGCTAGTCTTCAGCTGTATGTTATATGGTCCCCCTTACCCCCACCCTGCTTCCTGAATCAAGTTGATCTGTAGGAAAGGGATGGATGAAGGTGGAAGACAAAGCAAGGACACAAGCCAAGGGTCCCAGGGCATTGTGCAGCTCCTTGGTGACGGGCAGGAGGATGGGTGGGTGGGGGGATGGAATCCTTCATTCCTGTTCCCTGCAGCTTGTACCCCGAGACTGGGAATATGCTGTCTCTGGACCACTCTGTACTCTCTGAGCCCAGATGGCCTGACCAGAGGCAAAACAAAGGTCCTCCTGCCTTCCTGGGGGGCCAGGGCTGTTGGGGCCCCCATCACCTCTGACTACAGGAGGGTCCAGCTAATGGCCATTCTCTCCCAGGTGAACCCCAGCCTGAACCTGGGGCTGTGCAAAGCCAGCTCCCAGGAGGGGGCATTCAGGGAGCCTTCGGACGGACAGGTCTGCACAGGCTCACCAGGCCTCG
>NW_011494915.1:4692876-4693645 GCF_000754665.1 Bison bison bison | reverse complement strand
GATCTACACATTGGGCAGAAGGAGATGTGCAAAGGTAGGGCGCAGGCAGGGTTTCAGTAACCCCAGTTAAGTGGCCCAGATACATGGCAGAGCTCAGCCCTTAAGGGGGCTTCCCGGGTGGCTCAGTGGTAAAGAATCTGCGTGCAATGCAGGGGACAAGGGTTCGATCTCTGGGTTGGGAAGATCTCCTGAAGAAGGAAACAGCAACCCACTCCAGTATTCTTGCCTGGGAAATCCCACTGACAGAGGAGCCTGGTGGGCTACAGTCCATGGGATCACAAAGAGACATGACTGAGCAACTAAACAACAACAACAACATCAGGCTCTAAGAGGAACTGGAACACAAACCAGTAATGAGGAGGGTACATCCATGTTCAGGACTAGGACACAAATTAGTGGATACCCTGAAATTTGGTCACAAGAAGGTTTGAAATAAGAAACAACAATTAATTTCAAAGACCCTCTGATGAGGATGAAGATAAGGTTTGGGATTCATCTTTACAGTGACTAAGAGGACCAAAGCCAAAAGCCATCAGAGTATCCAGCTGGACAGAGCCTAGAGGGAATCAGGTACATTCACCCTGACAAATCCTAAAATGTCCCATATATATCTTTAAAATGAGTATTCAGAAAAGGGTTGGATTTGAGGGTGGGGGACGAGTCTAATGATTATTATCTTGATCTGGCTTGTTAAATTCCTTGATGATAAAGAACCTTCAGAACACACTGAGTTTCAGAACTGTGTTCCATTACACGGAAGCACTTGTTA
>NW_011494915.1:4690958-4692776 GCF_000754665.1 Bison bison bison | reverse complement strand
TTCTTGCCATCTCTTCTTAATATCTTCTGCTTCTGTTAGGTCCATACCATTTCTGTCCTTTATCGAGCCTATCTTTGCATGAAATGTTCCTTTGGTATCTCTGATTTTCTTGAAGAGATCTCTAGTCTTTGCCATTCTGTTGTTTTCCTCTATTTCTTTGCATTGATCGCTGAAGAAGGCTTTCTTATCTCTTCTTGCTATTCTTTGGAACTCTGTGTTCAGATGTATATCTTATATAGACACTAAACCTCGTACTGCCTAGATATTAAAGGAAGCAAATAGACTGAGACGTGAGCTATAACTAGCTTCACCACGAGAGCTAACATTGCCTTAACACACGTGGACAATTATAACTAAAACAACAGAAGAGCATACTGTCCAAAGCACTGCCAGCAGACGTAATCTCTAAATGAGTTGCTGAGTGTGTGTGTGTGTGTGTGTGCGCGCACGCGCGCTCAGTCGCTCGTTCGTATTTGACTCTTTGGGACCGCCTGGACTGTAGCCCACCAGGCTCCTCTGTTCATGGAATTTCACAGGCAAGTAGACTGGAGTGAGTTGCCGTTTCCTGTTCCAGGGGATCTTCCTGACCCAGGGATCAAACTAGTGTCTCTTGCATCTCCTGCATTGGCGGCAGATTCTTTACCACCGTGCCTTCTGAATGGAACTGGGAGGATACCTGTTAATGATTCTATTGACAGATGCTCATTTTCCTTGTGAATATCAGTTCAAAGGTTTAAAAATTATATCACTTATAGAAGGTTAAAACTATGGAGGATTAGGCAAGGCACCCTAATGTAAATGCAATTGTGGAAACTTTGTGCAATTCTGAAAAGAACTTCTAACATTTTCTTTACATTAAAAATGCATATATTTTATTTTTAAAATATGAATTAGCATTGGGATAGTTTGGAAGGCAGTGATGAAATAATTCAAAGCAGATTATTTTGGGGTCAAAACTTCTACATAGAATATAGAAATATGTACGAAGTAAAAGTGTTGAGACAAACAGGGAGATTCTTCTATAACATGCAGTTAGGAAAAGTACTCAGTACACAAAAGATTTTCTTTTGCTATGATTGAAGTAATTCCTCATGAGGGTACAGTGGGCTAAATAAACATACTCCTAGTGTTTATTGATTCTTTGAAGTTTCTAGACTTTGCCAGGAGTCTGACATAGGGCAGGGTAATATGCATTTGTTCATTCACTTGTTCAATTCCTCCTTCAAATAGTCATTACTTAACTGCTACTGGTCAATTTCCATGCAATTGAACCAAAAAATGCCAACAATAGAAGTGGAAAAATAGAAACTGTGATTTACATAAGGAACCTTGCATGTTATAAGGTATATTTAAGCCAAAAGTCTTAAGAGCTTGAATTCTGTTTTTTCATAAAGTCTGTCATGAACATTGTTCATTATTCACAATACAGGATTATTTAAGTATGAAATATTGAAGACAATTTGACTAATTATCCCACCAGGCACCTGTGTCTGTGGGGATTCTCCAGGCAAGAATACTAGAGTGGGTAGCCATTCTCCCCTCCAGGGGATCTTCCCAACCCAGAGATCAAACCCAGGTTTCCCCCATTGCAGGCAGATTCTTTACCAGCTGAGCCACCAGGGAAGCCCAATAAATATTTAAGCACAGTCAACTGTGGGTTATTTTAAAGTATCTAAAAGTATCTTATAAGCTAGAAATAGTTAAGTTTTTAAGGGGAAAATATAGATATTTAAAATCTTTCTCTGATAACTGTGTGACAAACAGCTAAAACATTTATAAATATACTCATCACACTATATTTATGTTTTCAGTCACACA
>NW_011494915.1:4690130-4690858 GCF_000754665.1 Bison bison bison | reverse complement strand
CAGTGATGCCATCCAGCCATCTCATCCTCTGTCGTCCCCCTTCTCCTCTTGCCCCCAATAGCCTCCCAGCATCAGAGTCTTTTCCAATGAGTCAACTCTTTGCATGAGGTGGCCAAAGTACTGGAGTTTCAGCTTTAGCATCATTCCTTCCAAAGAAATCCCAGGGCTGATCTCCTTTAGAATGGACTGGTTGGATCTCCTTGCAGTCCAAGGGACTCTCAAGAGTCTCCTCCAACACCACAGTTCAAAAGCATCAATTCTTCGGCACTCAGCCTTCTTCAGAGTCCAACTCTCACATCCATACATGACCACAGGAAGGGTGGCCGAGAGGAGATACCCAGCGTCCGAGGTCAGGGCAGCGACGAGTGGAGTTACCCCACGTCGGAGGTCAGGGGCGGCAGCTGGGAGGAGATACCCCACGCCCTTAGGCCCGAGGCCAGGGGCCGCGGCAGGGAAGAGCAACCCCACACCGTGGTTGCGCGGGCACAGGAGGGCCTAGAGGAGCTATCCCACATTGAAGGTCAGGAAGGGTGGCGGTGAGGAGATACCCTTCGTCCAAGGTAAGGAGTATTGACTGCGCTTTGCTGGAGCAGCTGTGAAGAGATACCCCATGCCCAAGGTAAGAGAAACCCAAGTAAAATGGTGGTGTTGCAAGAGGGCATCAGAGGGCAGACACACTGAAACCATACTCACAGAAAACTAGTCAATCTAATCACACTAGGACCACA
>NW_011494915.1:4686355-4688305 GCF_000754665.1 Bison bison bison | reverse complement strand
GGACAGGGAGGCCTGGCGTGCTGCTATTCATGGGGTCACAAAGAGTCGGACATGACTGAGTGACTGAACCGAACTGAAGCCATCTAAAAAATTTTTAGGGGTAACTACAGTTAATCTTTTAAATTTCTTTATGTTTTAATTGAATTATAATAGCTTTATAGAATTTTGTTGTTTTCTGCCAAACATTGACATGTAGTTAATTTTGAAATTGATAGTTTACCTGCTGCTCTTTACTTTGGAAATTTGCATATTTAGGCCATTTTATCTGAAAACAAAATTGACATGTTGACCAATAAGTATTATGGGATGATAAATATTATGTAATAACGTTTAAAATAAGGCATTTCAATGTAGGGTCTATAAATACAGCAGTCATAATTTATATTCAGATTTTTCAGTCAGAAGAAAAGGAATTCATCTTCCTTTCCAGGAACTCTAGAGGTAAGAGGCATGTTCGTCTATCACTTCTGTTCAAGCAAGTAATTCTAACAAGAATGTGCACCCCTCACACACTTATTTTAAGAGACATCAGCCCAACTCACCTCTGAAACCTTCCTAAATTACCCCCTTCCTCTATAATTGCTATTGTTCCGCCAACCATTTAATACATTCATTCTTTCTTTTTGTTATGTGTATGTCTGTTAGTTCAGGCATGAGAATGTATTGAGCTGAGATTGCCCATCTTTATGTTATACTTTTCTTATTGCTATAATTAGATTATAAATTTATTTGGATATTCTATACATTTTTTGTACAAGGCTTAGCATATCTCTTCCATAAAACTTGATACATTAACTGCTTGAATAAATTAAAAGTGAATCAATTTGATTCTTAATTTTTTTAGAATAGTCCTCAAGGTGTAAGCAAAGGTTCCTACCCCAAATTCAGACCTTCTCTCCGCATCTCTCCTGCTAGAGTTTAACCATGCCTTCAGTGGGGTGTGTGTAGGAGAGTTGCTGTTATTCAGTGGCTAAGTCCATCTCTTTGCGACCCATGAACTGCAGCACAGCAGGCTTCCCTGTCCTTCATTATCTCCCTGAATTTTCTCAAACTCTTATCCATTGAGTCAGTGATACCATCCAGCCATCTCATCCTCTGTCGCCCCTTTCTCCTCTTGCCCTCAATCTTTCCCAGCATCAGGGTCTTTTCCAATGAGTTGTATCTTTGCATCAGATGGCCAAAGTATTGGCGCTTCAGCTCCAGCATCAGTCCTTCCAATGAATATTCAGAGTTAATTCCTCTAGAATTGACTAGTTTGACATCCTTGCTGTCCCAGGAACTCTCAAGAGTCTGTGTTAGAAATTATACTCTTTCTACTCACTCTTTCACAGTAGCAAAATACTTCATCATTTTCAGTAAGTTGTGTGTAACTTGCATACTATATGTTAATTAATTTGAAAGCCAGTAAATCCCTGCAAAGGAAACACACCTATATCCATATTCTAAAAGGATAATAAGTGAGGACAGTAGTCAAGTTTCAGCTACAAAAATGTAGAGATACACGAGGCAAAAACAATAGTCCAAACAAGACTTGAGGATCCTGAGGAATACTGTAACTTAGAAAACGAAAGTTAAGTAGAAATTTCTTTTACCATCTACACTATTCCAGACTATATACATACTAAGGAACTGAAGGTATTTGAACCTTGCCTCATTATTATACGTCACTTCAGTCGTATTTTCCCAAAGAAAATGCTACTTTAAGAAATATAAAAATGCTATAACTGTGTGGTTAAAAATGATCAGAAACAAGTGGCTGATAGGTGATGTTACTAAGAAATGGTTTCATCTGTATAAGTCTAGACAACCATGAATATTTTTTTACTACCTCATCCTGACAGTTTAACCATGTTTTATTCACCTGTTTAATTCAATGTAGATAATAGTACTGGGACCACTCGATTAAAGTTGTCTTGGTGGAATGAATCGCACTTTTTGTTTCAACTAGCT
>NW_011494915.1:4682341-4686255 GCF_000754665.1 Bison bison bison | reverse complement strand
CACCTCCACTAGCTTTGTTCGTAGTGATGCTTTCTAAGGCCCACTTGACTTCACATTCCAGGATGTCTGGCTCTAAGTCAGTGATCACACCATCGTGATTATCTGGGTCATGAAGATCTTTTTTGTACAGTTCTTCTGTGTATTCTTGCCATCTCTTCTTAATATCTTCTGCTTCTGTTAGGTCCATACCATTTCTGTCCTTTATCGAGCCTATCTTTGCATGAAATGTTCCTCTGGTATCTCTGATTTTCTTGAAGAGATCCCTAGTCTTTCCCGTTCTGTTGTTTTCCTCTATTTCTTTATATTGATCGCTGAAGAAGGCTTTCTTATCTCTTCTTGCTATTCTTTGGAACTCTGCATTCAGATGTTTATATCTTATATAGACACTATGAATAAAATGCATAAATACCTAAACCTCATACTGCCTAGATATTAAAGGAAGCAAATAGACTGAGACGTCTATTTGACTAGACGTCTATTTGACTCAGTCTATTTGACTGAGACTAGCTTCACCACGGGAGCTAACATTGCCTTAACACATGTGGACAATTATAACTAAAACAACAAAAGAGCATACTGTCCAAAGCACTGCCAGCAGACATGTGCTCTAAATGAGTTGCTGAGTGTGTTTGTGTGTGTGTGTGTGTGTGTGCGCGCGCGCGCACGCGCTCAGTCGCTCGGTCGTATTTGACTCTTTGGGACCGCCTGGACTGTAGCCCACCAGGCTCCTCTGTTCATGGAATTTCACAGGCAAGTAGCCTGGAGTGAGTTGCCGTTTCCTGTTCCAGGGGATCTTCCTGACCCAGGGATCGAACTAGTGTCTCTTGCATCTCCTGCATTGGCAGGCAGATTCTTTACCACCGTGCCATCTGAATGGAATTGGGAGGATACCTGTTAATGATTCTATTGACAGATGCTCATTTTCCTTGTGAATATCAGTTCAAAGGTTTAACAATTATATCACTTATAGAAGGTTAAAACTATGGAGGATTAGGCAAGGCACACTAATGTAAACTCAATTGTGGAAACTTTGTGCCATTCTGAAAAGAACTTCTAACATTTTCTTTACATTGAAAATGCATATATTTTATTTTTAAAATATGAATTAGCATTGGGATAGTTTGGAAGGCAGTGATGAAATAATTCAAAGCAGATTATTTTGGGGTCAAAATTTCTACATAGAATATAGAAATATGTACGAAGTAAAAGTGTTGAGACAAACAGGGAGATTCTTCTATAACATGCAGTTAGAAGTACTCAGTACACAAAAGATTTTCTTTTGCTATGATGATTGAAGTAATTCCTCATGAGGGTACAGTGGGCTAAATAAACATACTCCTAGTGTTTATTGATTCTTTGAAGTTTCTAGACTTTGCCAGGAGTCTGACATAGGGCAGGGTAATATGCATTTGTTCATTCACTTGTTCAATTCCTCCTTCAAATAGTCATTACTTAACTGCTACTGGTCAGTTTCCATGCAATTGAACCAAAAAATGCCAACAATAGAAGTGGAAAAATAGAAGCTGTGATTTAGGTAAGGAATCTTGCATGTTTTAAGGTATATTTAAGCCAAAAGTCTTAAGAGCTTGAATTCTGTTTTTTCATAAAGTATGTCATGAACATTGTTCATTATTCACAATACAGGATTATTTAGGTATGAAATATTGAAGACAATTTGACTAATTATCCCACGAGGCACCTGTGTCTGTGGGGATTCTCCAGGCAAGAATACTGGAGTGGGTAGCCATTCTCCCCTCCAGGGGATCTTCCCAACCCAGAGATCAAACCCAGGTTTCCCGCATTGCAGGCAGATTCTTTACCAGCTGAGCCACCAGGGAAGCCCAATAAATATTTAAGCACAGTCAACTGTGGGTTATTTTAAAGTATCTAAAAGTATCTTATAAGCTAGAAATAGTTACGTTTTTAAGGGGAAAATATAGATATTTAAAATCTTTCTCTGATAACTGTGTGACAAACAGCTAAAACATTTATAAATATACTCATCACACTATATTTATGTTTTCAGTCACACAGTGGAGTCCAATTCTTTGTGACCCCATGGACTGCAGCAAGCCAGGCCTCCCTGTCCATCACCAACTCCCAGAGTCTGCTCAAACTCATGTCCATTGAGACGGTGATGCCATCCAACCATCCCGTCTTCTGTCATCCCATCTGCTCCTGCCTTCAGTCTATACTTTAAGTAACAACTTTCTCAATGCTGCAATCACACCCTTGTTCTGAAGGCTGTCTATCATGGGATTGAACATCGGAGTCACTACGGTATAGAACAGCGAGAGGAGTCTGTCAGTTCCTGCAGAATGTCTGGATTTGGGCCTTAAGTAGCTAATGGTAGCAGATCCAAAGAATAAAAGCACAACCAACAGGTGAGAAGAATACGTGGAGAAGGCTTTGGCTCTTCTGGCTGTTGGCAACCTCAAAATAGTGCAGACGATTTTACTGTAAGAGGCAAGTATTAATATAAAAGGCACTGCAGCAACCAGCAGAACTGCTACACAGACTGACGGCGCATGTGCAAAAGTGTCTCCGCAGGCCAGCTTCAGAATGGGGGGAATGTCACAGAAGTGGTTAATCTCGTTCAAATGACAGAAATGCAGAGAGAAGATCCAGCATGTTTGCCCTGTCTGCACTGGGATTCCACTGACCCAGGAGCCCACAGCCAGCTGGAGGCACACCTTTGGGGTCATGACCAGGGGACAGTGCAGAGGGCCACAGATGGCCACACAGCGGTCATAGGCCATCACCGCCAGGAGGAAGCGCTCAGTGGCTCCGAGGATAAGGAAGAAGCACATTTGGGCAGCACAGTCCAGCACAGAAATGCTTCTGTCCTGAGTCCAAAGGTTCACCAGAATCCTAGGGAGAGTGACAGACACGGAACAGATTTCCAAGGAGGAAAAGTTTGCCCGGAAGAAATACATGGGTTTCTACAGAGTTGGGTCAAGCCTAGTTAGTATTATTATGAGACTATTTCCAGTTAAGATAATGATGTAAATGATGGAGAACACCCCAAATAATAGCCCTTGAAGGTTTGGAAGGTCAGAAAACCCCAGGAGAACAAGTTGTATCACTGTGGATACGTTGTCTTCTGCTTCCATCTCTTCATATCTCATCTGTGGGAATGATCCAATCAGAAATACCATTATTTCACTTTTTGACTTTTGTTTCCTTATGTATAAACAAGATGCTATGTCCTCTTATTTTCCCAGTTCCCTATAAAAACAAAACCTATTACTGATAAGACCTGTGGAAGTGTAGTGAAATATATTTTTCATTAATATTAAATATATTTTTAAGAAAATAAATCTCTTCAGTCTCTTTTATCTATCATGGGTTATCATATATTTTTTATATCAAAGCTCATGTGTTTATAATGTAAGTATGTGTCTTCAATTAAACAATAAAAAATGTAAAATATGAATTTGTATTCAGTTCTATCAGTCATTTCCCTATTCTGGCTGCTCTGTTTTGCTTCTCACCTCTCAATTCTGTTTTTAATCATTATCAATGTGAAAGTAATTTGGTTGCACGATTAAACTATTTGTAAGCCATCTGAAAGAGATGAGAATACCAAACCACCTGACCTGCCTCTTGGGAAACCTATATGCAGGTCAGGAAGCAACAGTTAGAACTGGACATGGAACAACAGACTGGTTCCAAATAGGAAAAGGAGTACGTCAAGGCTGTATATTGTCACCCTGCTTATTTAACTTCTATGCAGAGCATCATGAGAAACGCTGGGCTGGAAAAAACACAAGCTTGAATCAAGATTGCCAGGAGAAATATCAATAACCTCAGATATACCACCCTTATGGCAGAAAGTGAAGAGGAACTAAAAAGCCTCTTGATGAAAGTGAAAGAGGAGAGTGAAAAAGTTGGCTTAAAGCTCAACATTCAGA
>NW_011494915.1:4680400-4682241 GCF_000754665.1 Bison bison bison | reverse complement strand
TTGCATTGATCGCTGAGGAAGGCTTTCTTATCTCTTCTTGCTATTCTTTGGAACTCTGCATTCAGATGTATATCTTACATAGACACTATGAATAAAATGCATAAATAACTAAACCTCGTACTGCCTAGATATTAAAGGAAGCAAATAGACTGAGACGTGAACTATAACTAGCTTCACCATGGGAGCTAACTTTGCCTTAACACATGTGGACAGTTATAACTAAAACAACAGAAGAGCGTACTGTCCAAAGCACTGCCAGCAGACGTTATCTCTAAATGAGTTGCTGAGTGTGTGTGTGTGTGTGTCTGTGTGTGTGTGCGCGCGCACTCAGTCGCTCGGTCGTATTTGACTCTTTGGGACCGCCTGGACTGTAGCCCACCAGGCTCCTCTGTTCATGGAATTTCACAGGCAAGTAGACCGGAGTGAGTTGCCGTTTCCTGTTCCAGGTTATCTTCCTGATCCAGGGATCGAACTAGTGTCTCTTGCATCTCCTGCACTGGCAGGCAGATTCTTTACCACCGTGCCATCTGAATGGAATTGGGAGGATACCTGTTAATGATTCTATTGACAGATGCTCATTTTCCTTGTGAACGTGAGTTCAAAGGTTTAAAAATTATATCACTTATAGAAGGTTAAAACTATGGAGGATTAGACAAGGCACACTAATATAAACGCAATTGTGGAAACTTTGTGCCATTCTGAAAAGAACTAACATTTTCTTTACATTAAAAATGCATATATTTTATTTTTAAATTATGAATTAGCATTGGGGTAGTTTGGAAGGCAGTGATGAAATAATTCAAAGCAGATTATTTTGGGGTCAAAATTGCTACATATAATATAGAAATATGTACAAAGTAAAAGTGTTGAGACAAACAGGGAGATTCTTCTATAACATGCAGTTAGGAAAAGTACTCAGTACATGAAAGATTTTCTTTTGCTATGATGATTGAAGTAATTGCTCATGAGGGTACAGTGGGCTAAATAAACATACTCCTAGTGTTTATTGATTTTATTGGTTCAGTGATTCAGAAAGCAATTTTAAAGGTTAAAAAAAAGCAGAAGTTTAAAACAATTATTGTCGATGTGAAGTGAATTAAATGTGAATTATAAAATTAAAGTGGAATTATTGTTATAGTGGTGCTTATATAATCTGATAATTCAAAGAACAAGAGGATCAACTTAAAATTTTAAAAATTGAACAAGACAACTTAAACATAATTCAAGAGGATGGTACCAGTTCTAAACCACAATATTTTCTTTTCCTCCTAGTAGTCTTGTTTATACCAATTGGTCTTATAAATGAAAGGATTCTCTAGTGAGAATCATTCTGATAGGTCAATTTGGTGATAACTGTGATGGAAACGGAAATATTTAAAGGGAGAAACAAGTGCCCCCTTCCTTCCAGAAAACTACCAAACCAACTGCTCTAAGGGAAGTAGAGGAAACACATAAGCTGTATAGATCCAAAACATACTTTACAATGAGGTGAATTCAAGCACATGACAGATGAACAAATTAGCCTGCAAAAATTGGTTGACTTACTTTAATTTCTCTACAAGATCCTGTCTCGCCCTTTCTTCAATCTCCCGTTTATACTGCTCTACTTCACTGTGTTCTATCATATTCATTTCTATATGACTTCTGAGGTTCACTACTTCTTGCTCCAACTTCTTTTTATTCTTCTCTAGTTTTTCACATTTCTTTTGCATTCCTTTCATAGATAATAACTCCTCTCGAAGAACTTGATTTTTTGCATCCAGGTGCAGACCTTTTGAAGATGCAGTTTCCAGCTCTGCTGTAAGATCATCAATCTGCAAGAATAAAACAATACTGTTTGG
>NW_011494915.1:4679026-4680300 GCF_000754665.1 Bison bison bison | reverse complement strand
AAACTAATGGAGGTGATGGAATTCCATTTGAGCTATTTCAAATCCTAAAAGATGATGCTGTGCAAGTGCTGCACTCAATATGCCAGCAAATTTGGAAAACTCAGCAGTGGCCACAGGACTGAAAAAGGTCAGTTTTCATTCCAGTCCCAAAGAAAGACAATGCCAAAGATTGTTCAAACTACAGCACAATTGCACTCATCTCACATGCTAGCAAAGTAATCTTCAAAAGTCTCCAAGCCAGGCTTCAGCAGTACATGAGCCATAAGCTTCCAGATGTTCAAACTGGATTTAGAAAAGGAAGAGGAACCAGAGATCAAATTGGCAACATCCATCGGATCATTGAAAAAGCAAGAGGGTTCCAGAAAAAATCAACTTGTGCTTTACTGACTACACCAAAGCCTTTGACTGTGTAGATCAACAAACACTGTGGAACATTCTTAAAGAGATGGGAATACCAGACCACCTTACCTGCCTCCTGAGAAATCTGTATGCAGGACAAAAAGCAACAGTTAGAACTGGGCATGAAACAACAGACTGGTTCCAAATTGGGAAAGGAGTATGTCAAGGCTATACTGTTACCCTGATTATTTAACTTATATGCAGAGTACATGATGAGAAATGCTGGGCTGGATGAAACACAAGCTGGAATCAAGATTGCCAGGAGAAATATCAATAACCACAGATACGCAGATGACACCACTCTTATGGCAGAAAGCAAAGAAAAACTGAAGGGCCTCTTGATGAAAATAAAAGAGGAGAGTGAAAAAGTTGGCTTAAAGCTTAACATTCAGAAAACAGATCATGGCATCCTATCCCATCACTTCATGGTAGATAGATGTGGAAACAATGGAAACAGTGACAGACTTTATTTTGAGGGGCTCCAAAATCACTTCAGATGGTGACTGCAGCCATGAAATTAAAAGATGCTTGCTCCTTGGAAGAAAAGCTATGACCAACCTAGACAGTATATTAAAAAACAGAGACATGACTTTTCTGACAAAAGTCCGTCTAGTAAAAGCTATGGTTTTCCCAGTGGTCATGTATGGATTTGAGAGCTGGACTATAAAGAAAGCTGAGCCTCAAAGAATTGATGCTTTTGAACTGTGGTGTTGGAGAAGACTCTTGAGAGTTCCTTGGACTGCAAGGAGATGAAACCAGTGAATTCTAAAGGAAATCAGTCCTGAATATTCATTGGAAGGACTGATGCTGAAGCTGAAACTCCAATACTTTGGCCACCTCATGCTAATAGCTGATTCATTTGAATATCTTTTTTT
>NW_011494915.1:4675691-4676129 GCF_000754665.1 Bison bison bison | reverse complement strand
CATACTTGCTAGGATGGCTATACTCACAGAGACAGGTAATGACTAGTGTTGACAGGAATGTATAGAAATAGGAACGTTTTACATACTTCGGATAAAAATATAAAATGATGCAGCCATGCTGGAAAACAGTATGGCAGGCCCTCAAAAGGTTAAACAGAGTTGCTGTGTACACAGGCTAGTAAAGTAATGCTCAAAATTCTCCAAGCCAGGCTTCAGCAATATGTGAACCATGAAATTCCTGATGTTCAAGCTGGTTTTAGAAAAGGCAGAGGAACCAGAGATCAAATTGCCAACATCTGCTGGATCATGGAAAAAGCAAGAGAGTTCCAGAAAAACATCTATTTTTGCTTTATTGACTATGCGAAAGCCTTTGACTGTGTGGATCACAATAAACTGTGGAAAATTCTGAAAGAGATGGGAATACCAAACCACCTGATC
>NW_011494915.1:4674177-4675591 GCF_000754665.1 Bison bison bison | reverse complement strand
AAATTACCCCCTTCCCCTATAATTGCTATTGTTCTGCTAACCATTTAATACATTCGTTCTTTTTTTTTTTCTTCCCGTTATGTGTATGTCTGTTAGTTCAGGCATGAGAAGGTATTGAGCTGAGATTTCCCATCTTTATGTTATACTTTTCTTATTGCTATAATTAGATTATAAATTTATTTGGATATTGCAGACATTTTTTTGTACAAGACTTAGCATATCTCTTCCACAAAACTTGATACACTAACTGCTTGAATAAATTAAAAGTGAATCAATTTGACTGTTATTTTTTTTAGAATAGTCCCCAAGGTGTAAGCAACTGTTCCTAACCCAGATTCAGACCTTCTCTCCCCCTCTCTCCTGCTAGAGTTCAACCATGCCTTCAGTGGTGTGTGTGGAGGAGAGTTGCTGTTATTCAATGGCTAAGTCCATCTCTTTGCAACCCATAAACTGCAGCAAACCAGGCTTCCCTGTCCTTCATTATCTCTCTGAGTTTGCTCAAACTCATATCCATTGAATCAGTGATGCCATCCACGCATCTCATCCTCTGTTGCCCCCTTCTCATCTTGCTCTCAGTCTTTTCCAGCATCAGGGTCTTTTCCAATGAGTTGTATCTTTGCATCAGATGGTCAAAGTATTGGAGCTTCAGCTTCAACATCAGTCCTTCCAATGAATATTCAGAGTTAATTCCTCTAGAATTGACTAGTTTGACATCCTTGCTGTCCCAGGGACTCTCAAGAGTCTATGCTCGAAATTATACTTTCTACTCACTTTTTCACAGTAGCAAAATACTTCATCGTTTTCAGTATGTTGTGTGTAACTTTCATACTATGTGTTAATTAATTTGAAAGCCAGTAAATCCCTGCAAAGGAAACACACTTATATCCATATTCTAAAAGGATAATATGTGAGGACAGTGGTCAAGTTTCAGCTACAAAAATGTAGAGATACATGAGGCAAAAGCAATAGTCCATATAAGACTTGAGAATCCTGAGGAATACTGTAACTTAGAAAAGGAAAGTTAAGTAGAAATTTCTTTTACCATCTACACTATTCCAGACTATATACATACTAAGGAACTGAAGGTATTTGAACCTTGCCTCATTATTATACAATTCTCCCAAAGAAAATGCTATTTTAAGAAATATAAAAATGTTATGCTGCTGCTGCTGCTAAGTCGCTTCAGTCGTGTCCGACTCTGTGAGACTCCATTGATGGAAGCCCATCAGGCTCCCCCATTCCTGGGATTCTCCAGGCAAGAACACCGAAGTGGGTTGCCATTTCCTTCTCCAATGCATGAAAGTGAAAAGT
This sequence comes from Bison bison bison, assembly GCF_000754665.1. Lineage (NCBI taxonomy): Eukaryota > Metazoa > Chordata > Mammalia > Artiodactyla > Bovidae > Bison > Bison bison. The sequence continues at coordinate 4,674,280 of NW_011494915.1, read as the reverse complement.
GAAAGGGAAGTCCCTCAGTTGTTTTCGACTCTTAGCGACCCCATGGACTACAGCCTACCAGGCTCCTCCACCCATGGGATTTTCCAGGCAAGAGTACTGGAGT
>NW_011494915.1:4649642-4674077 GCF_000754665.1 Bison bison bison | reverse complement strand
GACAGCCCTTGGACTGCAAGGAGATCCAACCAGTCTATCCTAAAGAAGATCAGTCCTGGGTGTTCATTGGAAGGACTGATGCTAAAGCTGAAACTCTAATACTTTGGCCACCTCATGCAAAGAGTTGACTCATTGGAAAAGACCCTGATGCTGGGAGGGATTGGGGGCAGGAGAAGAAGGAGACGAACAGAGGATGAGATGGCTGGATGGCATCACTGACTCGATGGACATGAGTTTGAGTGAACCCGGGGAGTTGGTGATGGACAGGGAGGCCTGGCGTGCTGCTATTCATGGGGTCACAAAGAGTTGGACATGACTGAGCAACTGAACTGAACTGAAGCCATCTAAGAAATTTTTAGGGGTAACTACAGTTAATCTTTTAAATTTCTTTATTTTTTAATTGAATTATAATAGCTTTACAGAATTTTGTTGGTTTCTGCCAAACATTGATATGTAGTTAATTTTGAACTTTATAGTTTACTGCTGCTCTTTACTTTGGACATTTGCATATTTAGGCCATTTTATCTGAAAACAAAATTGACATGTTGACCAATAAGTATTATGGGATGATAAATATTATGTAATGTTTAAAATGATGCATTTCAATGTAGGGTCTATAAATACAGCAGTCATAATTTATATTCAGATTTTTCAGTCAGAAGAAAAGGAGCTAAACTCATCTTCCTTTCCAGGAACTCTAGAGGTAAGAGGCATGTTCGTCTATCACTTCTGTTCAAGCAAGCAATTCCAACAAGAATGTTCACCCCTCACACACTTATTTTAAGAGACATCAGCCCAACTCACCTCTGAAACCTTCCTAAATTACCCCCTTCCTCTATAATTGCTATTATTCTGCCAACCATTTAATACATTCATTCTTTCTTTTTGTTATGTGTGTGTCTGTTAGTTCAGACATGAGAATGTATTGAGCTGATTGCCCATCTTTATGTTATACTTTTCTTATTGCTATAATTAGATTATATATTTATTTGGATATTCTATACATTTTTTGCACAAGGCTTAGCATATCTCTTCCATAAAACTTGATACATTAACTGCTTGAATAAATTAAAAATGAATCAATTTGATTCGTATTTTTTTAGAATAGTCCTCAAGGTGTAAGCAAAGGTTCCTACCCCAGATTCAGACCTTCTCTCCCCCTCTCTCCTGCTAGAGTTTAACCATGCCTTCAGTGGTGTGTGTGTAGGAGAGTTGCTGTTATTCAGTGGCTAAGTCTGTCTCTTTGCGACCCATGAACTGCAGCACAGCAGGCTTCCCTGTCCTTCATTATCTCCCTGAATTTTCTCAAATTCATATCCATTGAGTCAGTGATGCCATCCAGCCATCTCATCCTCTGTTGCCCCTTTCTCCTCTTGCCCTCAATCTTTCCCAGCATCAGGGTCTTTTCCAATGAGTTGTATCTTTGCATCAGATGGCCAAAGTATTGGAGCTTCAGCTCCAGCATCAGTCCTTCCAATGAATATTCAGAGTTAATTCCTCTAGAATTGACTAGTTTGACATCCTTGCTGTCCCAGGGACTCTCAAGAGTCTGTGTTAGAAATTATACTCTTTCTACTCACTCTTTCACAGTAGCAAAATACTTCATCATTTTCAGTAAGTTGTGTGTAACTTGCATACTATATGTTAATTAATTTGAAAGCCAGTAAATCCCTGCAAAGGAAACACACCTATATCCATATTCTAAAAGGATAATAAGTGAAGACAGTGGTCAAGTTTCAGCTACAAGAATGTAGAGATACATGAGGCAAAAGACTTGAGAATCCTGAGGAATACTGTAACTTAGAAAAGGAAAGTTAAGTAGAAATTTCTTTTACCATCTACACTATTCCAGACTATATACATACTAAGGAACTGAAGGTATTTGAACCTTGCCTCATTATTATACTCACTTCAGTCGTATTCTCCCAAAGAAAATGCTATTTTAAGAAATATAAAAATGCTATAACTGTGTGGTTAAAAATGATCAGAAACAAGTGGCTGATAGGTGATGTTACTAAGAAATGGTTTCATCTGTATAAGTCTAGACAACCATGAATATTTTTTTACTACCTCATCCTGACACTTTAACCATGTTTTATTCACCTGTCTAATTCAATGTAGATAATAGTACTGGGACACTGATTAAAGTTGTCTTGTGGATTGAATCGCACTTTTTGTTTCAACTAGCTTGATGAGCTAACCATTGCTTTCAGAAACTGTCATCTGCTTTATTCTTTTTATCGTATCTGCTCTTTATGTAAGGTCTTCTCACAATTCTTATTGTTCCCCTCTCTCAATTATTCCTACTGTTCAAGCAGAGTAATACATTTGAAATGCAAACAGAAATAAAATATTGCCAGAAAAAGAAAGAACAACAGAACTTGATAGCAAGACTGTAGTGAAATCTTGTTTTGCCTCAATTTTGATTTGTCAAATGGAACCACATTTTATGACTGTTAAGTGGAATTATCAGTGTAAAGCCATTATTTGCAAATTAAGAAATATTATAATTTTTCAAATTCTATCAAATTGGACTTATCTCCAAAACTCTAAGTGTTAGTTGTTCAGTCGTGTCTGAGTATTTTGCCATCCCATGGACTGTAACCTGCCAGGCTCCTCTGTCCAAGGGTTTTCCATGCAAGAATACTGGAGTGGGCTGCCATCTGCATTCACAGGGATCTTCCTGACCCAGGGATCGAACCCAGCTCTCCCGCACTGCAGGTAGACTCTGTGCCATCTGAGTCGCTAGGGACCACACTTCTGAACTCTATCTCACCAAAAATTTCCCTCAAATTATGCCACACATGTTCTGGGTTCTGTGACTTCTAGAAACTATTGAGTCCTTCTATTATACTATTCAGAAAGAAAAAAAAATTAGCTAATTCAGCTATATGTAGCAACTTTCTTTTACTCAAATTATTCAATTTTTTTAATATTTCCACTAAAATAATGATTTCATTTGCTGTGGGGGTTATGATATTAAGTGTAGGTGGTATGTCATAATTCATTTATTACAATTGACAGCAAGTTTATAAAATCAAATTGAAGACAGGAAATAAAATCTAAAATTGATGAATGAAGTACAGAAATTTTTAAGGACAATTCCCCAAAGACAAAAAGGAAATATGCCAATATATTTTTAATACTTTCAGATTCATTTACCATAGAACTTAATTTTAACAATCAAACGATTCCCTTGGTGTTAGTAGGATGCAAACTCATTATAATAAAGTCCATTCTCTTATCTTACTCCTTAGTAATATACAATTAAAAATTTAAGAGCTTGAATACATACAAACTGTTTGAAAGAGGTATAACACATAGTAATAAATTAATAAATACTCACAGTTATGATGATAATGATGATGATGATGTCAGTAATCTGGTACATTGGACCATTGTGTTACAAAATACTTTGTAATTTCTCATTTGATAATATAATGATGAGACTCAGAAAAGTAAAAAGCTGTGTGAATCAGGGTTTGAAGTCAAACAACAACAATTACATGCAACAATTTCTTTCTTAAATTTTCCAAAAAAGTGTTGTCTTTCTGATGCTAATTATCTACAGATATATATAAAAATAATTTGCAATTGGAAAAAAAATGGTTCATGCTTACCTGTTTAAATTGATATCAAATATAATGCTTACCTTTACAGACAGACTGAAAGGACAGAGAGAAAATGAGAGTTTTTTCCCTTATAGTTAGATAATTCAGATTTATTTAAAACAGAGGTTAATTGGCATCTAATATATGTTCTATTGTTTTAACATGTAAAGTTCTTTATATAGGAAATGTTTACTCTTTGGTATCAGCTCCTTCCCCAGGTTACCTCCTAATTGAACTAAACTATTCTCCCTGCCACTCAAGGACTTTATTACAACAACCAAAATCATATCTGCTCATACCACTCCTCAAAATTCTCTACCTCTCTTATGGTATTTTGTGATCATTAAGAAATATACACAATGTAAAATCAGAAGTTTATGATTACATATTACTTGTGATATGAAATAAAGATGTTCTTAAAAGGGATGCAATTATACAATGTTTCAAATTGAAGATAATTTTTCTGAAGTAGCAAAAAATTCAGAAGTAGGAAATCCAGGGATGTTGGGGGCAGTTATGCCATCTTCAGCATGACTCTCATCTACACAATCACAGAATAGCCAGGTCTGCCTCTTAACTTCCCAGACTACAGAAAGGGAGCTGGTGATCAGGGGAATCAATCACTAATTCCTTTTTTGATATACAAGCTGGAAACAGCATGCAGAGTTTCCAGGAATAGTCCTTCATCTCAACTTTAGTTGCAAGATCACTCCAAGTAGGAAGAGAAGATGGAAATATTTCTAGCTGTCCTGCCATGTGACTGGCTAAGACTCCTTATTTCTATCATTAACTGCCCTCACTTGGAACAACCTGAAATTCTAAGTAGTTACTGTATAGACTTCCCAGTAAAGGGTGTTCTCAGATTAGTTGTGAGGATTCTCAGCAGTGGTTACAATGTTACAATTTTTCTCTATCACCCCTTACACACACACACACACACACACAAACACACTCACAAAATACAATGGAAGAGAATATTAGACTTAACTATAGGAAGCAGGAATACATTTACACCTGTATAAAGATTAAAAGAAATTAGAAAAAAACACATTTTAGAAAATCATGCCAATGCATGGTAAACTATCACTCTTTAATGGTTATATATTTATATAACATAACAATGTTTAGTGATTACTTTGTGACTTATTTTATTTTAATTCTATCCATTAAAATATAAAAACATAAATTATGTTTAGCATAATCTCATCTTGGTTTTAATTTGCATTTCACAATGGCTAATGGTGATGAACATCTTTTATGTGATTATTTGATTTCTGTTTATTTGCTTTAGCAAAATATTTATTTCAGAATTTCATACATTTGTTAGTTGTTGCTTAGCTTCCCTGGTGGTTCAGACAGTAAAGAATCTGCCTGCAATGCAGGAGACCCAGGTCCACTCCGTGGGTCAGGAAGATCCTCTGGAGAAGGGAAGTCTACCCACTCCATTACTCCTGCCTGAAGAATTCTATGGACAGAGGAGCCTCTTGGGCTACAGTCCCTGTGGTCATAGAGTTGGACATGACTGAGTGACTAACACTTTTTCATACTTTCATATTTACTAATTGCATTATTTCTATTTTTACTGTTGAAGATGCACTAGGTTTTTAGAAAAAAATCATTAATTGGGATTCACTAAGCTTAGTGGATAAAAATTAAGCAATAATTTATGACAGTCAAGGCAACCTGTCAAATATTCAACTCCTTTTTCACACTAGCGAAAAAAGAGAAAGCCATCCAACACGAACAGAAAAATGGTTTCAGCAGACTTACCCATTTGAGTGGTATCCTCTTAGAATGGGTCTTATAGCTAGATGCAAACTCACCATAATGTCAAAATAGGCAAATTTATATATAATATACATTTTATATAATAATAAGTGTTGTAACATTCTTATGTATGATGATCTGTAGTATTTATAGAATTGTTATATATATAGAATGGTAATTATGCAGTGACTTATTCCCCATTTTAGTCTGGAAAAGTTTTTTTTTTTTTCCCTTATTTAAGAGTGAGTCTTCCTTGACAATCTTATTTAGCATGATCCTCTTTCAAAGAGAGGGAGAGTAAGGTGTCTAAAGAGAAATTTGAATACATTTACTACAATTTGAGTTCTTATTACTGAAATTCACTATACCCATTGAAGGGAGTAATATATCGAGACAGTTGGCAGATAGAAGAATTGTAGTTCATGCCTCAGCAGCTAAAGAATCCGTCTGTAATGCAGGAGACACAGGTTTCATCCCTAGGTCAGGAAGATCTCCTTGAGGAGCAAAATGGCAACCCATTCTAGTATTCTTGCCTGAAAAATCCAGAGGAGCCTGGCAGGCTACATACAGTCCAAAGGGTTGCAAAGAGTTGGACACGACTGAGAGACTAAGCACACACAGCAAAGGCCACATGCAATTTTGCAGCTTAAAGATACGATGTTTAAAACTTTTATGTATCTTCTAAGGACACATATTTCTATATGTCATAAATTTTTATTGAAATGGCCTTTTGTAAATTATAATTGTTACTACCTTCTTATGGGTAATTTAGCTTAGTTTTCCCAAGTATTTCCTTTAGAGGAGCATTATGCCAGGAGATCCAACCAGTCCATTCTAAAGGAGATCAGCCCTGGGATTTCTTTGGAAGGAATGATGCTAAAGCTGAAACTCCAGTACTTTGGCCACCTCATGCGAAGAGTTGACTCATTGGAAAAGACTCTGATGCTGGGAGGGATTGGGGTCAGGAGAAGAAGGGGACGACAGAGGACGAGATGGCTGGATGGCATCACCGACTCGATGGACGTGAGTCTGAGTGAACTCCGGGAGTTGGTGATGGACAGGGAGGCCTGGCATGCTGCGATTCATGGGGTCGCAAAGAGTCAGACACGACTGAATGACTGAACTGAACTGAACTGCAGGTTATGGGAAAGTGTGTAAGAGCGTGTGAGAGACTGTAAGAGTGTGTGAGTGTGTGCAAGGAAGTGTAAGAGCGTATGATAGTGTGCGAGGGAGTGTAAGAAAGTGTACAAGGGAATGTAACAGCATGCAAGGTAGTGAAAGAGTGTGCAAGGGTGTGCAATGAAGTGTAAGGGTGTGCGAGGGTGGGCAAGGAAATGTCAGAGCATGTGAGGGACTGTAAGAGTGTGCAGAGATAAGCAATGGAGTGTAAGAGTGTGTGGGCGTGCAAAGGAGTGTAGGAGGGTGTGAGGCAGTGTCATAGCATGCAAGAGAGTGTGAGAGTGTGGGATGGTGTGTGAGGGGATGGAATAGCATGTGAGGGAGTGTAAGAGTGTGCAAGGGTCTGCAAGGGAGTATAAGAGTGTGTGAGGGTGTGTGAGGGAGTGTAAGAGTGTGAGAGGGCATGCCAGGGAGTGTAATAGTGTGTAAGGGAGTCTAAGAATCTGCGAGGGTGTGCAAGGGAGTATGAGTATGTGAGGGTGTTGTGAGGGACTGTAAGACTGTGTTAGGGTATGAGATGGAATGTAAGAGTGTGAGACGGTATTTCAGGGAGTTTAAGAGATCCCAGGTTCAAGGTAGGTTGGGAGTGACCTTGGAACTAGTGGTCATTTCAGGGATTGTAAGAACATGGGAGAAAGTATAAGAATGTGTGAGGATGTGCAAGGAGTGTAAGACTGAGCAACGGAATGTAAGTGTGTGAGGGTGTGCAGTGGAGTATGAGTGTGTGAAGGCATGCCAAGGAGTGTAAGAGTGTGCAAAGGTGTACGGGATAGTGTAAGAGTGTGACAGTGTGTGAGGGAGTGTAAGGGTGGGTGAGGAAGTGTATGACTGCAAAGGTGTGCGAGGAGTATAACAGTGTGCAAGGTAGTGGGAGGGAATGTAATAGTGCACAAGATATGCAAGGGCATGTGAGGACATGCAAGGACGTAGAGGGAGTCGAGAGCATCCGAGGCAAGGCAGTGTAAGTGTGTGAGGGTTTGCAGTGGAGTATAAGAGTGTGTGAAAGCATGCAAGGGGGTGTAAGAGTATACAAAGGTGTGCTAGAGTGTATGAGGATGTGAGGTGTGAGAGAGTGTGCGAGGATGTGTGAGTGTGTGATGGTGTGCAAGGGCAGGTGAGGTCATTCGAGGATGTGTGAGGACGTGTGAGAGCATACAAGGACGTGCGAGGGTTGCAAGGCTGGGCAACAGCGTGTGAGGGAATGCAAGAGCATGCAAGGACATGGAAGGGCGTGTGTGGCCATGCGAGTGTATGTGAGGGCCTCTGAGCATGTGCAAAGGCATGTGAGGGCATGCACAGATGTGTGCGAGGATGTGTGAGGGCATGCAATAGCATGAGAAGGCATGCAAGGGTGTGCAAGGATGTGTGATGGTATGGGAAAGCAGGCAAGGGCATGAGAGAATGTGTGAGGATGTGCAAGAGTGTGCAAAGATGTGCAAGGGCATGTAAGGACATGCAAGAACATAGAGGGAGTACAAGAGCATGTGAGGCACTGTGAGAGCCTCCGAGGGCATGTTAAGCCATGTAAGGGTATGCAAGGGCGTGTGAAGGTGTGTGAGTACATGCGAGGTTGAGCAACAATGTGCAAGGGCATGCGAAGCTGTGTGATGATGTGCAAGAGTGGGCAAGGGCAAGCTAGGGCATGTTAGGGAGTGTGAGGACATGGAAGGTCATGTGAGAGTGTGCAAGGACTGCAAGCATGTGCAAGTCGTGCAAGAGCATGTGAGGGCCTGTGAGAGTGTGGGAGGGTGTGTGAGGGCACGTGAGACAGTGCAAGTGGGTGTGATGGTATGTGAGTATGTGCAAGGGGATGTGAGAGTATGCAAGAGCATGTGAGGGCATGCAAAGAATTGCCAGAGTGTATGAGGACATTCGAGGGAGTGCAAGGCCATGTGAGAGTGTCTGAGGGCATGCAAGCATGTGTGAGAGGGTGCAAGGACATGCATGGAGAGGCAAGGGCATGTGAGGGCTTGCGAGGATGTGTGAGGACATCTGTGGGTGTGTGAGGCTGTGTGAGGGCATGCAAGGGCATGAGAGGATATGTGAGAGAGTGTGAGGCCATGTGAGAGCACGTGAGGGCATGTGAGCATGTGTGAGAGGGTGCCAGGGGATGCAAGGGCATGCAAGGGCATGCTAGGGTGTGCGAGTGCATGTGAGGGCATGGCAGAGCGTGTGATGACATGCGACAGCATGCATGATGGTATGTGAGTATGTGTGAGGGGATGTGAGAGCATGCAAGAGCGTGTGAGGTAGTGCAAAGAATTGCGAGAGTGTACGAGGACATTCGTGTGAGGGTGTATGAGGGTGTGTGTGGGAATATGAGAGCATGGGAATATGTGAGGACATGCAAGTGTATGCAAGAGGGTGCAAGGACATGCAAGGGGATGCGAGTGCATGTGAGGGAGTGCTAGGGCATTCGAGTACATGTGAAGGCGTGGCATTGCCTGTGATGATGCATGAGAGCATGCGAGGGTGTGTGAGGGTGTGTGAGGGCATGTGAGAGCTTGCAAAAGTGTGTGAGAACATTCGAGAGTGTGTGAGAGTTCATGAGGGCTTGAGAGCTCATGTGAGGATGTGCAAGGGCATGTGGGAGCGTGTGCAGGCGTGCGAGGCCATTTGAGGTCATGCGAGTGCATGCCAGGATGTGCGAGAATACGTGAGCGTGGGAGAGAGTGTGGTAGGGCCTGGAAGGGTGTGTGAGGGCATGAGTGGTCATGTGAGGGCTTGAGAGTACTTTTGTGGCTGTGTGAGAGTGTGCAAGTGCATGCAAGAGCATTTGAGGGTGAACAAGGGTGTGTGAGGACATGTGAGAATGTTGGAGGGTGTGCGAGGGCTTGCGAGAGCATAGGAGGACATGCGAGGATTTGTGATGCCATGTGAGGGTGTGAGAGGGCATGCTAGTGTGTGCAAGAATGTGCAAGCCGTGCAAGAGCGGGTGAGCACATGCAAGGGTGTGGAAGAGAGTGCAAGGCTGTGCAAGAGTGTGCAAGGGCTTGCAGTGGCATGAGAGGGTGTACAAGGATGTGCGAGTGCATGTGAGGCCATGGGAGAGTGTGCGAGGGTATGTGAGGATGCGCGAGAATCTGCGAGGGCATGCAAGGACGTGCAAGAATCTGTGAGGGCATGTGAGAGCATGCCATGATGTGCGAGAGCGTACGAGGATGTATGAGGGTGTGTGAGGCTGTGCAAGAGTGTGTGAGGGCTTGCAGTGGCATGCAAGGGTGTACAAGAATGTGTGAGTGCATGCAGAGCCATGGGAGAGTGCTTGAGGACATGTGAGAATCTGTGAGGGCATGCAAGGACGTGCAAGAGTGTGCCATGATGTGCGAGAGCGTACGAGGACATGTGAGGGTGTGGGAGGCCATACAAGGGCGTGAGGTGGCATGCAGGACTTGCAAGAGCATGCGAGGACATTCAAGTGCATGCAAGGCCATGTGAGAGCATGCAAGGATGTGCAAGAATGTGTGGCTGCCTGCTAGGGTGTGCATGGGCGTGTGAGGGCATGCAAAGATGAGCGAGAGCATGAGAGGATATACATGAATGTGTGAGTGCATTAAATGCCCACAAGGGCATTTTAGGGTTTATGCAGGCATGTGAGGGCATGCGAGGACATGTGAGAGTGTGTAAGGATGTGTGAGCATGGGCGAGGGCATGCTAGGGCATACACGGGCATGTGAGGGTGAGTCAGGTCATCTGAGAGCATGCAAGGGCGTGCAAATGTGTGCAAGTACATGAAAGAGAATGTGAAGGTGAGCGAGGTGTGCAAGGATGTGCAAAAGTATGCAAGGGCATGTGAGGATGTGTGACAGTGGACAAAGGCATGGGAGAGCTTTCGAGAGTGTGTGAGAATGTGTGAGGACTTGCAAGAGGCTGCAAGGCTGTGTGACAGTGTGCGAGGGTTTGTGAGTGCATGGGAGAAAGTGAAAGAGCATACGAGGACATGCAAAGGTGTGCAATGCCATGCAATAGCATGCAAGGTCGTGGGATGGTGTGTGAGGATGTGCAAGAACATTTGACAATGTGCAAGAGAGCAGGAGGGTGTGCGGGGGTGTGTGTGGATGTTTGAGGATGTGCTAGGGCATGGGGAAAGGTGTTAAGGCATGCGAGTGTGTGCAAAGGCATGCAAGGAGGTGTGTGGCTGTGCAAGAGTGTGCATGTGCATGTGAAAGCATTTGATGGTGTATGAAGATGTGTGAGGGTGTGGGAGTGCGTGCAAGGGTATGCAAGGGCATGTGAGGGTGTGCGAGGATGTATTAGAGTGTTCAACAATGTGTGAGAGGACACGAGGGCATGAAGGTGTGTGTGAGGGCATTTGAGGACACGTTAGGTCATGGGAGGACATGCTAGGATGTGCAAGTGCATGCAAGGTGTGTGGCTGTGCGAGATACAGATGTGAGTACAAGAGCATTTGAGGGCATCTGAGGGTGTGAGAGGATGTGTGAGGGTGTGCAAGTGTGTGTGAGGGCGTGTGAGAGCATGTGAGGACGTTCAAGGTCATGTGAGGGCTTGCAAGGGTGTGCAAGGAAGTGCGAGGATGTGCCACCCTATGTGAGGGCATGCTAGGATGTGCAAGAGTGGGTGAGCAAGTGTGAGGGCATAAAGAGCATGTGAGTCCATGTGAGAGTGTGCAAGGGCATGGGAGGACATGCAAGAGTGTGCAATGGTGTGTGATGGCATGCCAGGTTATGTGAGGCACCCTCTGTGCAACCACCTGGACTGTAGCCCACTAGATTCCTCTGTCCCTGGGATTCTCCAGGCAAGAATACTGGACTGGGTTGCCATGCCCTCCTCCACGGGATCTTCCTGACCCAAAGATTGAATTCCCATCTCTTACATCTTCTGCACTGGCAGGCAGGTTCTTTTCCACTAGCACCACCTTGGAAGCCTCCCAGGGCTGGGATCTTCTTTAAAGAAGGAAAATCCTTCCTGTTCATGTGAAAATTCTGCTTCTGTGACACCCCATGTCTCAATCACCTCTTGTATCAGGGCAGCAGAGACTGCTAGCTGTCTACTCCAATACCTTTCTTCCTTTCTGAGGACTCTCAAACCAGACAAGGTCGGCCCAAGAAAGGAACGTCAAAAATTAACCTCATTTATGAGCAAACATGGAAAAGTCCTGAATGAAACACATGCATCACTTCCACTTAGATTTCACTGGACAGAACATACATGTCATGTTGCAAAGAAGACTAGAAAATATATTCTTCACTCCAGGCAGTGTTGTGCCCCAATAAAAACTGGTTTTAAATTCTCAGGGAAGTCGTCTCCCCCTCTCTCCATTCAGAAACAAGGTCAAGATAAGCAAGTTTCCTTACTGGCCACTTGTGTGATGTGCATTTATTTCTACTTTACCCTGACACACAGGACTTAGCATTTTGCAGGCTCAGCTTTACAGAGAGGCCTTCTACTAAACTCTGTGATGGTTCTCCTGCATTACAGTCAAGTATCAAAACTGAAATTTAAATTTGTGAGATGCCCCGAGGGAAAAATATGGCTTTTTGCTTTTTCTAAATTCCTGCTTTCCTCACTCTTTTGATTTTTTTTTTCTTTTTCTGCCACCTCTGCAATGCAGTTACATAATTTTAAAAAATTTACTCTAGCATGCATAGCTGTTTTACTGGAAAGTTTGTCCAGGGTATCCAGGCATCATCCTGCCCGAGTGAGAGTTCACTCTGATATTTTCAGAGGTTTGTTTAATAAAACTTCAAAGGACAGTTAATCTTCATCTTATATAAACCATTTCATAGAACAGAAAAGAAACAAAGTTACACAATTATTTTACAAGACTTGTTTAGTCGTGATACCAAAACCAGACAAGGTCAGCACAAAAAGAGAAATTTAAAAATCACTCTTGCTTATAAACATAGGTGGAATGACCATTGTAATTTCCAGTTAAATGGACTAAAAATTTCTCTTTTGTGCTTAAAACATTGTTTATAAACATAGATGGAAATATTCTAAATAAAATATAAGCAAACCCAGTCCAATGGTGTATTTAAAAAAAATGATTCCAAAATAGTACAAGGATGGTTAAGTATTAGAAGATCTATCAATGTAATTCATGAAATTAACAGATTTAAGAAGAAAGCCACATGATCTTTCTGTGGATGCAGAAAACACATCTGATAAAGGTCAACTCTCATTCATGACAGACTCGAAATAGAAGGAAACTTCCTTAATGGAAAAATGGACTTGTCCTAAGACCTTCAGTGCTCATGCATATTGCAGTCAACATCTGTATCCTTACAAGCCAGAAGCAGCTTGTAAGGATACTTCACATCAAAGCTTGACTTTAATGTGAAACCAGCAACATGTTAGGCTCCTTATCTGGTTCTTGGTAGTATGATAAAATTCATTCATCCCAAGGAAGCAATCTCTCTCAAGTCATGTCATCCCAGAAGAGCAATGAACCTTTTTCCAAGTTTCTAACTGTTACTTCATTCTGGTCACTAACCCATGATCACAGGATAGCTATAGATAGGCAAATGTAAAAGCAGCCCTCATGATCATCTAGTTCAATTCACTTATCTTACAATGACATCCCAAAAGCCCAGAGTTAAATGTCAGTGATAACCTGGCTCAGCTAAAATGCGCACCAGGGATGGGGACCCAGGCCTCATGAATCTCAGTTCCTCATAAAGCTCAAGCGCTTTAACTTCCTCCTCATGAGCAAAAACAAATTCTTCTCAATTTCCTATGTCAGTTTAACTATCTCCTTTAAATATTTTGGGCTTCTATGGACACTCATGACCTTGGGGATTTACCTTCTATCTCAAGTAGTATTAGTGGCAGGGGCTGGAGGAAGGGGGTCAGCAGATGAAGAACTGGAGACTTTCTCAGAAGGAAAGCAACACCTATTTTTAGAAACGTTCCAGTGTAAGGAGTTAGAAGCACAAAGGGGCTCTGGAGAAGGACTTCCCGCTGCAGGAGGCAGGGGACACAGGCCACTGGGTCTGATCATACAGATTGTGGGTGGCATGACTTTGGTGGGTACCAGTCACATCATACTCATTGTGGATTTATGCATTTATTGCTATTATCTTCGGGTTCCCTTGTGACTCAGCTGATAAAGAATCTGCCTGCAATTCAGGAGACCTGGGTTCCATCCCTGGGTTGGGAAGATCCCCCGGAGAAGGGAAAGGCCACCCACTCCAGTATTTTGGCCAGGAGAATTCCATGGACTGTATAGACCACGGGGTTGCAAAGAGTCAGATACAACTGAGCGCCTTTCACTACAACCATCTTGAAGCAGGACAACATCCTGGAAGGAGTGTCTGGTTCTAATTCCTGCACAGGTGCCACGGGGCTGCCTGTAATGCTGAGGGGAGGGTCTGGCTATAGCAGGGCTGGAATAAGATCTGGAGATGGACCAGCCCTGCCTGATTCTGGAATTAAGCTTTGGGTGTCAGGGCAAGATGCTGTACAACAGGAAGTCCTGGGGGACCAGGAAATCTTGGGCTCTAACTTTTCATGAACTTTTTTTCTCAACCTGCTCTGCCAGGAATCCATTTCATCTGGACCCACTGTCTGTTCTGGGCCCAGCTCCTGTCTCTGGCACCTGCTGGCCTCAGCCTTCTCTCTTCTTGGCCTCATCACCTTCCTCCACTGCAGTCCCTATAGCCTGATTTTTTAATACGTGCCTTGACAATGTATAAGCATAATTGCCTTACTAGAGAGTAATTACTCTGGAATTTTCCCAGGGTTGGGGCTGGGGGGGCAGTGCATTGCTTCTGTCCACAAATAGAAAAAGATGAAATGACTGGCAGTACACTGTGCAGAAAGTTAAAAGCCTCTTGGGAGAAAAAAGAAACTCTTAAAGAGTTGTCAGAATGTCAATACATCAAAGCTACAAAGAGCTTTTTGGAGGAACCCAAGACACAAATAAGAATCTCTTTGAGGAAAGGGCCTTAGAGCTGCAATCAAAGGACTCTAAGAAAAAAATCAAATGCCAATGGTAACCTCACTTGTTATTTTAGGCCCCAAGAATAGGAATGTAAAGAACCAGGGTAAGACATTAGACTGCAGGAACTCAGTGGAAATAGTACTTGTTTTTACAAAGAATTTTGAAAACTTTCAGAGTTGAAAAGAGCCTATAATGAAGTTAATTTTAGTAAAGAGATAAAATCTGAATTCCCAAGGGTTAAACAAAAATATACTGGATTTAAGAGACTTAGACACTTACAACTGGAAGCAGAAAACTGAAAAAACCTCTGTGATCTAATCATACATTGTCAGAAATTGCCAAAAGACATAGCAAGTGCTCTTGCTCACAAAGAAAATGAAATTCAGATTTTGAGTAACGGTTTTATGTGGCGGAAATACTCGGCAGGTGACCAGACTGAGAAGTTAAGACACACATGATAGATGGCTCACAGAATGAACCTTTGTTAACAAAAGATAAAGGCCATTTCCAATATAAGCTAAATGCTGAGTTGCTAGCTCAGCAAGGGCTGGAAAACAGAAATGTTGAAACATGAATCTCTCTTACTTATTTAAGCTGAAGCTCTATTGGAAAATGAACACAAAACTTGGATATTCTTGGGCAGAAAGGTAGCATTCTTCCAAAGAAGTTGTTTTGGAAAGAATAAGAAAAGGCAGAGAGAGAACGGAAATACCAGCTAAAGAGTAAGTAAGATTTCATAAGCAGAAAATTCAAGAAGTGGAGAATGAATTACAGAAAACAAAGATCTTATGAAACTTAGATTTCCCTTCATGATAAGAAAGGTCATGACAGCTGCCTGATAGCATGCACTGCAGAATGAGCTCTAGAAAGAAGAGGCTAAGCTGCTAGACCAAGATATACACATATGTAATATTTCAGAAGTCAGCAAATGTAACAAATCCCAGGAATGCCATAATTATAGAAACTTTCAAAGAGAAAGTTACTAATCCAAGAACGGTCTTTTGATCTACTTGTTAAAACTAGTGAAAGCCTCTATTGCACTGTTCTTATGTCCACCTGGAATCTCTTATTCTTGTCTTAATGATATATATTTGTTAAAGTGAACCTTTTGCTGTCAGTGATCCTACAGCTGATACTAGGAGGCCATTTCAGGTTTCTGAACTAGTTATCTATTTCTTATCTGCATCTTGGTATAGCTTCATCAGTAAGTCTTATCAGGGAAACTCGTCATGATCCCACACATAATCATTCATTCCACAAATATTTTAAGTATCTTTCATGAGTCAGGGATTTTATAAATGTCAGAAATACAATAAAGAACAAGACACAAGTCTTACCTTTGTAGAGCTTACGGGCTTCCCAGATGGTGCTCATGGTAAAGAATCTGCTTGTCAATGCAGGAGACTTAAGAGACACCAGTTTGATCCCTGGGTGGAGAAGAGCCCCTGGAGGAGGAAACAGCAACCCACTCCAGTATTCTTGCCTGGAGAATCCCATGAACAGAGGAGCCTGGCAGGCTACAGTCCATAGCATCACAAAGAGTCAGACATGACTGAAGCGACTTAGCACATACAGCTTACATTTTAACCAAGAAAACATGTAGATAATAAAAGAAATTGATCAGGTAATGCTAGGAAAGGATAGGACTACAAAGGATAAAAAGGGAGCACCAGCTTACAGACAGCGATCATGGAAGGCTGCATGGGGACATGACATTTGGGTCGAGACATGAGTGGAGAAAGGGAGTGAGCCACATAAAGATCTGGGAAAGATCCTCCCAGCAGAGGGAATAGCCGTGCCAAGGTGCTGAGCCAGAGGCATGTCTGCTGTGTTAGAGAAACAGCAGGTTTCAGACCTAGAGAACTACATGTCTGAAGGCTCAGAGCTGAGAACGGAGAAAGGACATCCTAGGTTCTCATATATACAAGGAAATGAAATTTCTAATGGCTCCAATGGGGTATGCAGGGAGTGACAAGTGAAGATAATGGAAGTGTAAACACCTGCCAGATGCTACTGTCATATTTAAAGTTGGAAATTTAGTCTTATAACATTACTATCATATGCTCAGTCCTTACTAGATGTCAGTCGATGTAGTAAATACTAGGATTTTCTTACTTGATCCTCTTAAATATTCTATGAGTTAAGAATCAATGTTATTTCAGTTTTACAGGTGAGGAAACTGAGTCACAGAGTGCATAAGTCATTTGCCCAAAGACCCAGAGCTAGTGAATAGTAAAATTGGCCTATGAGTCTATGTCAACTTGAGTCCAAACTTTTATCCTTCACTATTCTGCATTTTTAAATGACCCATACGTGTGTAGTATAATGGAAGCTATAGAGTGGACATGGCAACCCTCTCCAGTATTTTTGCCTGGAGAACTCCATGGACAAAGGAGCCTGGTGGCTGGCAGTCCACAGGGCCACAAAGAGTCAGACGTGACGGAGCGGCTGAGCACAGATACAGTGGGAAGGCAGGGGTTAAAGTGAGAGGAGATGGTAATGGGACCTTGGTAATAAGGGTGATGTTGAGAAGAAAGAGATGAGCTTGAGAGAGGTTTGGAAAGTAGAATGATTGGGATTTGGTGTTTGGTTGGATCCAAGGAGGGAGGGAGGTAGGGAGAGGGGTGAAGGGAGTCAAAGATAATTTCTAGATTTCTGGTTTATGAAACTCTGGGTATCATTTAAGGAGATAAGAAACCAAGCAAGGAAAGGCAGTTTGGGGCTCAAGGGGAAGATGGTTTTAGATTAAGGATGGTAGAATAAAGACCTCTGAAAATGCACTCCTCCATGTAAGCAACAAGATCACTGGCAAAAAAAAAAAAAAAACAAGTCAAAATCAACATTTTAGAACTCTGGAAGTTAACCAAAGGCTTACAAGAATCCAAAAAGCATTTATTCAAGAAAAATGACAAAATCTCAGTAAGAACAGTAAGCTCTGTCCTAGGGCAAGAAGGCAGACTCTAGTGGTCTGAAGAGTGAGTTGTTATTGTCCAGTCACTAAGTTAGGGTCTTTCTTCTCAACCTCACCCTTATTACCAAGATTCCATTACCATCTCCTCTCACTTTAACCCCTGCCTTCCCACTGTATCTGTGCTCAGCCGCTCCATCACGTCTGACTCTTTGTGACCCCGTGGACTGCCATTCGCCAGGCTCCTCCGTCCATGGAGTTCTCCAGGCAAAAATACTGGAGAGGGTTGCCATGCCCACTAAGTGACCCCATGGACTGTAGCATGTCAGGCTTCCCCATCCTTCACTATCTCCCAAAGTTTGTTCAAATTCTTGTCCACTGAGTCAGTGATGCTCTCTAACCATCTTGCCATGAGAACCCATGAACAGTATGAAGAATGAGTAGGAGTGGGGAAACAATGTTCAGCCCTCACTTGGAAAGATAAGAGAGGTGAGACTTTAGCTGGAGGATGGGTAAGGATTCGGTGTTCTTTTTTATTTTGTAGAGATGTAAATGGTGCAACATAGCTGGTAAAAAGCCTGGCCTTTCAGGAGGTGAAGAGGCTTAGCATCCTGATCTGCAAGACAGCTGAAATCTGACACCTAGAGACAAGCTACTCGGCTTCTTCTCAACTTTATTCTTGGATCACTTTCACTGTTTGCCCCTTTTGCTTTAGAGATAGAAGCTTGTCTTTAAAAATTAAGAAAAAAGACAAAATTGATGACCAAGAAACATCATGGTAAAGGAAGATTAATTATTTACATCATTTAAGTCCTCTACAATTCTTTTAATGTAGTTATATAATCACTACTCTGATCAATTACTGTAAAAGCATGCCAATATTAGGTTTATAGCATTTCATCTTGACAATCTGTCTTCAAAGCATCCTAGGAATCCTCAAACACCATATGCAGGAGCTGGAAACTGCTCAGTCTAATTGGGCTAGCATTGAGTTCTAACTGAAAACCAGGGCAAATAAGTCTAAAGATCTAATGTACAGGTAGGACAACTATATTTAATAATATTGTATCAAACCTGAAAATATGCTAAAAGAATAGATATCAAGTGCACTCACTGGAAAAAATGCTAATTATGTGAGATGATAGCTTAATCAGCCTGAACTGTAGTACTTATTTCACCATGTATATCAAATCATCATGATGTTACACCTTAAATATATATACAATTTTTATTTTAAAATATATAAATAAAAAATGAAATGAACCTATTCATTAAGAAAAACAAACCTGGGGAAGGACTTTAATGGTCCTCAAACTTGGCTGCACATAGAAATCTACTGGGAACTTTAAAAAGTACTGAGGCTCGGGTTTCAACCTAGAAACTATATTCATATTTAATTTCATGTCCTTTAAATGTCATTTTTTTTCATTTCAAGATCCAGTCCAGGATCACATGTCCCATTTAGTTGTCATGTCTCTTTGATCCCCTTTAAGCAGATCCCAGTCTTTCTTTGCTTTCATGACTTTAATGTAATGCAAATGGCATTTTGACTGAGGAAAATGTGACCAGACAGATGTGCAAGACTCTAGCCTCATCCCCATTTCCCTTAGAAGCCGTATTCCAGTACTGGCTAATTCAGTGTTGGTGGCGACTTTACAGAACAAAACTGCTGTAAATAATGAAGTGGCTGTATGCAGGAAAAAATTTAATAGAAAAAGTGCAAACTAAACAGCCCTCTGGTGGGTGGGAAGACAGCTCCTACCCCGACCCCCATCAGCCACCACACCTCTCTGCTGCCCTAGAAACTGTGCTCCTGACCTGCTCTGCCCCCTTCCCTGGATAGAGCACCCTCTGGAAGACAGAATCTTCTGAGATTCACATTTGGGTTTTGTGACAAGGGGACATGTGCATTTTTTCTTCTGTATGCTATATTTTGGCTGCACATATATCTTTAACCCAGGAGCCCAGGGGTAGGCAAAGGAAGATTGAGGTAATCAATGTTGCACCTTTTTTCTTCAGTGGTGACTTACTTCTCTTTTATTTTTCTTCATCCTTCCCAATCCCCCGACCTGATCTGTGTAACTCTTATCTTGGACACTCGAGTAGATGGAATATTTCAGAGGTGGTGGGTGGGAGGGGAGGGGAGAAACCAACAACAAAGTGTTCTTGCTCTGATCAAATTTTTTAAGTGCAAAACTTACACTCTGAAAACTATAATGTATTGGTGAAAGAAATTAAAGCTCTAAGTAAGTGGAAAACATTTCATGGGGATGGATTTGAAGACTTGATGTGGTTAAGATAGCAATGCTCTGCAGATTGATCCACAGACTCAACACAATCTCTATTAAAATCCCAGCTGCCTTTTTTGCAGAAATTGACATGCTGATCTTAAAATGTTGATCTTGTAAAAGAAAGACAAAGCAGAAGGACTTATATGACCTGATATCAAGACTTATTCTTAAGATGCAGGAATCAAGATAGTGTGGTATTGGTAAAAGGATAGACACATAGGTCAATGGAGCAAAACAGAAAGCTCAGAGATAGATTCACACAATTGTTTTATCAAAAACAGAAAGGCAATTCAACAAATGGTGCTGAATAAATTGGACACCCATATGCAAAAAAAGCATTCTGGACACTCACACCTTATACACACACACAAAAAAACTCTAAATGTAAAAACACAAAACTAAAATTTATAGAAGAAAACATAGGAGAAAATCTGTGACCTCATATTTGGTGATTAGCTTTTGGATATGACACCATAGCATAATCCACAAAAGGAAAGTTTGATAAATTGGAATTTCTCAAAATTAAAATAATTCATTCAGTGAAAGATACTGTTGGGGTGAATGAAATAACAAACTACAGACTGGGAAAAAGTATTTGTGAATCACACATGCAATGAAGTATTTGTATCCAGAATATGTTAAAAACTCTTAAAACTCAACAATAAGAAAACAAAAGGCTCAATTTTAAAACTGGACAAAATATCTGAACAGAACATTTCACTGAAGAAGATACATGGATGGCAAATAAACCATCAGTTAAAAAGATGCTTAATATAATTTGTCACTGCTGCTGCTGCTGCTAAGTCACTTCAGTTGTATCCGACTCTCTGCGACCCCATAGATGGCAGCCCACCAGGCTCCGCTGTCCGTGGGATTCTCCAGGCAAGAACACTGGAGTGGGTTGCCATTTCCTTCTCCAATGCATGAAAGTGAAAAGTGAAAGTGAAGTCGCTCAGTCGTGTCTGACTCTTCGCAACCCCATGGACTGAAGCCTACCAGGCTCCTCTGTCCATGGGATTTTCCAAGCAAGAGTACTAGGGTGGGTTGCCATTGCCTTAGGCAAATTGCAAAAGAATGAGCTGCCATGACGTACCATTTGAATATTTAAAAAACAAAAAACAAACAACCCTGACAATACCAAATGCTGTCAAAGATTTGAAATGAGAGCTGTGGGAAGGCCAACATGGTACAGGCACTTTGGAAGACAGTTTCTTATAATGTTAAACATGGACTTACCATACGAACTAATAATCATGCTCCCAGGAATTTACCCATCTGAACTGAAAACAAAAAACTGCATGTGAATATTTTTAGCAGCTTTATTCATAATCTCCCAAAATTGGGAGCCACCAAGATAGCCCTCAATAGGTGAATAGATGAACAAATTATGGTATACATGATGGAAAACTACTCAGCAAGAAAAAAGAAACATGATATTCATCCATGCAAAAAAATGGATAAATCTCAAATGCCCCTTACTGAGCTGAAAGAACCAGAATGAAAGAGCTACATAATGAATCATTCTATTCATGAGGCACTCTGGAAGAGGCAAAACTGTAGGAATGGAAAAAAAAAAAAAAGATCAGTGGTTTCCAGGAGAAGGGGTTAAGTAGGCAAAGCACAGAGCATTCTCTCCAGTGATAGAATTCACATATATGGTGCTGGCATGATAGACATATGATTCTACATTTCTCAAAGCCTACTAGCACAAAGAGTGAACTGTATAAATTTTTTTCTAAGTTAACTAGGAGGTTAGAGGGGGAAGTGGAGATTGTGACCATATGTTTAATGACTAACCGTCAAAGAGTAGACTATGGAAAAGGGAGCAAAAATAACTTTATAGTGAAGAAACCTGGCAAACACTATCTGAACCCATTAATGTCATCAGTGTTGAGTCATGTCAGTCTCATGTACCCCTGAGGTTAATTTCAATCACTGAAATTAACATCACTGGTAGTGGGACAAATAAAATTTTCTGTGCCTCGGGGATGCACTGAGAAACACACAACCACCACTGCTCTGGTATTTGTGGCTAGAAATGCATAATCTGAATCTAAACATGAGAAAACATCAGATAAACAAAAAGTGAGGGACATTCTAGGAAATAAATGGGCTATATGCTACAAAAAACTTACTTAGAAGGAAGGTTATGACCAACCTAGACAGCATATTAAAAAGCAGAGGCATTACTTTGCCAACAAAGGTCCATCTACTTAAGGCTATGGTTTTTCCAGTGGTCATGTATGGATGTGAGAGTTGGACTATAAAGAAAGCTGAGCGCCAAAGAATTGATGCTTTTGAACTGTGGTGTTGGAGAAGACTCTTGAGAGAATCCCTTGGACTGTAAGGAGATCCAACCAGTCCATCCTAAAGGAGATCAGTCCTGAATATTCATTGGAAGGACTGATGCTGAAGCTGAAACTCCAATACTTTGGCCATCTTATGCAAAGAACTGATTCATTTGAAAAGACCCTTATGCTGGGAAAGATTGAAGGTGAGGAAGAGAAGGGGACAACTGAAGATGATATGGTTGGATGACATCACTCACTCAGTGGACATGAGTTTGAGTAAGCTCCAAGAGTTGGTGATGGACAGTGAGGCCTGGTGTGCTGCAGTCCATGGGGTCACAAAGAGTCGGAGATGACTGAGGGACTGAACTGAATTGAATCACTGCAAGCAAAATGGTGGCTCAGTGGTAAAGAATCTGTCTGCAATGCAAGAAACACAGGTTTAACCCCAGTCCAGATAGATGCCCTGAAGAAGAAAATGGTAACCTACTACAGTATTCTTACCTGTGAAATCCCATGGACAGAAGAGCCTGGACAGCTATGGTCCATTGGGTTGCAAAAGAGTGAGACATGACATAGCAACTAAACAACAACAGCAAGAGTCACTTCTGGATACTAAAATTATATTGTATATGCAATAGTTTGAGGAGAAACAGAATGATTTCCTAGTCTCAAAACATCCTCCCCAGGACTTTTGTTAGTTATAAAGGGAAAGATAGTAACTTCAAAGTAGTTTAATTCAGCAAATATCACTTGATGAAGTGACCAAGGTTAACATCACCAGAAATAAGACATGTTAATGTTGTATCCTTTGATATGGTTTCTATTTCTGTTAAGACAAAGTGGTTTTAAAAAGAGAAAATTTTATGCAAGCTTTCTAATAGTTTTTTGCTCTTTGACATTTTGTTTGTTTCAGTCATTAAGCTAAGGACATTTAGTAGATAGCAATTGTAAGAAAATCCAAAGGTATTTAACTTTCATAGTTATCCACTGGAATTATGGGTCAATAAAGAAAAGAAGACCATTCTTGTGGGTTTTTTAGCATTTACAATAAACTCAAATTTCAGTAAAATTTACAGAAATATAACAGCAATACAATTTGAAATTCATTGTATTTGTAGGAAGGAAGGAAATATCTAAATTTCCTTTTGATAAAAGGGGAATTCTCATGGTATTGCCAACTACAAATTGGCACTTGCCATCTACCTCTACAAGCATTAAATCATGTGCTACTGCTGATTTTTCAACATCCCCTGAAGGAAATCAAGGTGGAGAGCAGAAATGAGGACTCTGTGCTCTGGGAAAACAGGCAGAACAGGTCTTCAGATAGATATTTTCAGGAACCAATTTTTTTATCCCAATTCTTATATCTCTTCGTATCTAGAAAAGCATTAAAATGTTTTAGTGGTGACAACTCCTCCTCTTGACTAGTAACTTTCGTGAGACTAGCAGAAACCTTCTTCAAAATATATGTGCTTGATTGCATGGATTCCCCTTTCACCAAAATCACCTATATACTGAACCCCCACCCCAGCAGTTTCTCAAAGCTATCTAAAATGCTGTTTCTTGGACTATAGTTCTCATTTTGCCCCAAATAAAACTTAACTTGCAACTCTCATGTAGTGCATTTTTTAAAAGTCAGTCATATCTTGACCAAGCTACCTTCAAAACCATTTCCAAAAACTCAGGTAGTATCAGATTTACATCCAAAAGCATAAAAAAGTTGCAAGCATAAGAAGAAAACAGAGAATTCAGTTTCTTTCAAGTATCCATAAACTATACATAAACATTGATAATATATCAAGCCATTTGAAAATGTCAATTTCAGGGGGAGGAGCCATGATGGCAGAGGAGTAGGACAGGGAGAACACTTTCTCCCCCACAAATTCATCAAAAGAGCATTTAAAAGCCGAGTAAATTCCACAAAACAACTTCTGAATGCCGGCAGAGGACATCGGGCACCCAGAAAAGCAACCCAAGTCTTTGAAAGGAGGTAGGAAAAAATAAAAAAAATAAAAAATATAAAAGACTAAAAAAGGGACAAAAGAGGGAGGGACGGAGCTCCGTCCCGGGAAGGGAGTCTTAAAAAGAGAGAAGTTTCAAAACATCAGGAAACCTTCTCACTGCCGAATCTGTGCCGAGCTTTGGAAGCACAGAGGGCAACATAACAGGGAGAAAAAATAAATAAACAATTAAAACTCAGAGATTGCGAGCCCTACGGTAACTCCCCCAGCGGAGAAGCAGCGCAGATGCCTGCACACGCCATTAGCAAGCAGGGGCTGGGCAGGGAGGCACGGTGCGGGCTGCATCGCAAGAATCTGGCCTGAATACCCCGAGCGCTATCTGAGTGAAATAACTGGGGCTAGCAAACCAGACTGTGGGATATCTACCACGCGAAAAGCCAGCCCTAACCTAAGACACCACCAGGCCTGTGCACGGAACAAAGGACTGAACAGAGATAGCCGGCTGCAGACCTTCCCCCCACCCC
>NW_011494915.1:4648737-4649542 GCF_000754665.1 Bison bison bison | reverse complement strand
GCACACTTCCCTTGGAACATCCAAAATGTCAGTCATAACACACACATTAAAAGTATTAAAAACTGATATTATTCAGCTGCTAAAAAGAATGAAGTGATGTAATTTGAAGCAACATGGATGGAATTAGAGATTGTCATACTGAGTGAAGTCAGACATAGAGAAATATCGCATGATATCATTTACATGCAGAAATTTAAAAAGAAAAGATGTGACGAACACACTGCTATACTTAAAATGGATGTTGAATGAAGACCCACCTACTGCACAGGGAGTGCTGCTCAATATTATGTAACAATGTAAAAGGGGAGAGAGTTTGAAACAGAAAAGGTACATGTATATGTATAATTGAATCACTTGCTTTACACATGACATTTGGTGAATTTAGGGAACAGCACTATTTCCATGACATTGTGATTCCTGCTTTCCTAAATTTCAGAAACAAAACTGCTGTCATCATCTTTATCATCACTATTATAATCCTCATCCTAGATTACATTACAGACTATATATAAAAGTATATAAACATACTAAACATTTAATTAGAAGGTATATATGCCTATAGACACTATGAATAAAATGCATAAATAACTAAACCTCGTACTGCCTACACATTAAAGGAAGCAAATAGACTGAGACGTGAACTATAACTAGCTTCACCAAGGGAGCTAACGTTGCCTTAGCACATGTGGACAGTTATAATTAAAACAACAAAACGGCATACTGTCCAAAGCACTGCCAACAGACGTAATCTCTAAATGAGTTGCTGAGTGTGTTTGTGTGTGTGTGTGTGTGTGTGTGCGCGCAC
>NW_011494915.1:4648190-4648637 GCF_000754665.1 Bison bison bison | reverse complement strand
GCAAATTAGAAGTAGTCAAACAGGAGATGGCAAGAGTGAGCATCAACATTCTAGGAATCAGTGAACTAAAATGGACTGGAATGGGTGAATTTAACTTAAATGACCATTATATCTACTACTGTAGGCAGGAATCCCTTAGAAGAAATGGAGTGGCCATCATGGTCAAAGGAGTCTGAAATGCAGTAATTGGATGCAATCACAAAAATGACAAAATGATCTCTGTTCATTTCCAAGGCAAACCATTAAATATCACAGTAATCCAAGTCTATGGCCCAACCAGTAATGCTGAAGAAGCTGAAGTTGAATGGTTCTATGAAGACAAACAAGACATTTTAGAATGAACACCCAAAAAAGATGTCCTTTTCATTATGGGGGACAGGAATGCAAAAATAGGAAGTCAAGAAACACCTGGGGTAACAGGCAAATTTGGCCTTGGAATACGGAATG
>NW_011494915.1:4646845-4647920 GCF_000754665.1 Bison bison bison | reverse complement strand
GGGGCAGACCCAGTGTGGCTGAGGCATTGCGAGCACACGCCAGTGTTATTTGTTTGCAGCATCCCTCCCTACCTCCCCTCAGTGCGACTGAACAAGTGAGTCTATAAAAAAAAAAAAAAAGTGTCCTCCACCAGACCCTTTGTGTCAGGGCAGAAACCAGACACTGAAGAGACCAGCAAACAGAAGAAACTATAACAGAGGGAACCACCTTGGAAGCTATAGGCAATAGATTAAAACCCGGTGGTTACTACCAACTACATAGGAAGGGGCCTCTAGATCTTGAGAAATAAAAGTCGGACCAAGGAACTAGCCAAAAATGAACTGAACCCACAATACTCACAACAAAACCGGAGAAAGTCCTAGATATATTTTTACTATTTGTATGATCATTCTTTCTTTCTTTCTTTTTTTAATTATCTTTTTTAATTAAAAAAATTTTTTTAAGTCCTCTATTATTCCTTTAATTTCCACTTTTATAACCGATTACTTTGCAAAAAAAAAAAAGAAGGCCCTATTTTTTTTAAAGCAAACTTCATATATATATATTTTTTATAATTTTTTGACCTTTTTTTTCCTTCTTTTCTTTAACATTGTATTTTTGAAATTCCAAACTCTACTCTAGATTTTTAATTTTAGCTTTTTAGTATTTGTTATCAGTTTTGTACCTATAGTTTTTTTTTTAAATAATTTCTGTGACCCTTTTTTATTTTCTCTTTTTCTTTTTCTGTTTCTTTCTCTTCTTCTTTTAAAGAACATTGTATATCTGAAATTCCAAACTCTACTCTAGATTTTTAATTTATGCTTTTTGGTATTTGTTATCAATCTTGTACCTGTTGTTTTTTTTTTTTTTTAATAATTTATGCGACTTTGTTTGTTCTTGTTTATTTGGTTTTTTTTTCTCTCTCTTTCTTTTTCTTCTTTTTTTAACATTGTATTTTTGAAATTCCAAACTCTACTCTAGATTTTTAACTTTTGCTTTTGGTTTTAGTTATCAATTTTGTACCTGTATTTTCTTTATAATTTTCGCGACCTTGTTTGTTTTTGTTTGTTCATTTTTTCTCTCTTTCTTTTCCTT
>NW_011494915.1:4646133-4646745 GCF_000754665.1 Bison bison bison | reverse complement strand
AGAAAATTAACAAGGAAACACAAACTTTAAACGATACAATAGACCAGTTAGACCTAATTGATATCTATAGGACATTTCATCCCAAAACAATGAATTTCACCTTTTTCTCAGGTGCACATGGAACCTTCTCCAGGATAGATCACATCCTGGGCCATAAATCTAGCTTTGGTAAATTCAAAAAAATTGAAATCATTCCAAGCATATTTTCTGACCACTATGCAGTAAGATTAGATCTCAATTACAGGAGAAAAACTATTAAAAATTCCAACACATGGAGGCTGAACAACATGCTGCTGAATAACCAACAAATCACAGAAGAAATCAAAAAAGAAATCAAAATTTGCATAGAAACGAATGAAAATGAAAACACAACAACCCAAAACCTGTGGGACATTGTAAAAGCAATCCTAAGGGGAAAGTTCATAGCAATACATGCATACCTCAAGAAACAAGAAAAAAGTCAAATAAACAACCTAACTGCACCTAAAGCAACTAGAAAAGGAAGAAATGAAGAACCCCAGGGTTAGTAGAAGGAAAGAAATCTTTAAAAATTAGAGCAGAAATAAATGCAAAAGAAACAAAAGAGACCATAGCAAAAATCAACAAAGCCAA
>NW_011494915.1:4644868-4646033 GCF_000754665.1 Bison bison bison | reverse complement strand
TCAAAAATGGAATCACAGATAAATAGCTGGAGACAAAGATTGACAAGATGCAAGAAAGGTTTAACAAGGACCTAGAAGAAATAAAAGAGAGTCAATATATACTGAATAATGCAATAAATGAAATTAAAAAACACTCTGGAGGCAACAAATAGTAGAATAACAGAGGCAGAAGATAGGATTAGTGAATTAGAAGATAGAATGGTATAAATAAATGAATCAGAGAGGATAAAAGAAAAACGAATTAAAAGAAATGAGGACAATCTCAGAGACCTCCAGGATAATATTAAACACTACAACATTCGAATCATAGGGGTCCCAGAAGAAGAAGACAAAAAGAAAGACCATGAGAAAATACTTGAAGAGATAATAGTTGAAAACGTCCCTAAAATGGGGAAGGAAATAATCACCCAAGTCCAAGAAACACAGAGAGTCCCAAACAGGATAAACCCAAGGCAAAACACCCCAAGACACATATTAATCAAATTAACAAAGACCAAACACAAAGAACATATATTAAAAGCAGCAAGGGAAAAACAACAAATAACACACAAGGGAATTCCCATAAGGATAACAGCTGATCTTTCAATAGAAACTCTTCAAGCCAGGAGGGAATGGCAAGACATACTTAAAATGATGAAAGAAAATAACCTACAGCCCACATTACTGTACCCAGCAAGGATCTCATTCAAATATGAAGGAGAAATCAAAAGCTTCTCAGTCAAGCAAAAGCTGAGAGAATTCTGCACCACCAAACCAGCTCTCCAACAAATACTAAAGGATATTCTCTAGACAGGAAACACAAAAAGGGTGTATAAATTCGAACCCAAAACAATAAATGGCAACGGGATCATATTTATCAGTAATTACCTTAAATGTAAATGGGTTGAATGCCCCAACCAAAAGACAAAGACTGGCTGAATGGATACAAAAACAAGACCCCTACATATGTTGTCTACAAGAGACCCACCTCAAAACAGGGGACACATACAGACTGAAAGTGAAGGGCTGGAAAAAGATTTTCCATGCAAATAGGGACCAAAAGAAAGCAGGAGTAGCAATATTCATATCAGATAAAATAGACTTTAAAACAAAGGCTGTGAAAAGAGACAAAGAAGGTCACTACATAATGATCAAAGGATCAATCCAAGAAGAAGATATAACAATT
>NW_011494915.1:4643735-4644768 GCF_000754665.1 Bison bison bison | reverse complement strand
ATTCTCCAATATCCGCAAATCAATCAATGTTATACACACATTAACAAATTGAAAAATAAAAACCATATGATTATCTCAATAGATGCAGAGAAAGCCTTTGACAAAATTCAACATCCATTTATGATAAGAACTCTCCAGAAAACAGGAATAGAAGGAACATACCTCAACATAATAAAAGCTATATATGACAAACCCATAGCAAACATTATCCTCAATGGTGAAAAATTAAAAGCATTTCCTCTAAAGCCAGGAACAAGACAAGGGTGCCCACTTTCACCATTACTATTCAACATAGTTTTGGAAGTTTTGGCCACAGCAATCAGAGCAGAAAAAGAAATAAAAGAATCCAAACTGGAAAAGAAGAAGTAAAACTCTCACTATTTGCAGATGACATGATCCTCTACATAGAAAACCCTAAAGACTCCACCAGAAAATTACTAGAACTAATCAATGATTATAGTAAAGTTGCAGGATATAAAATCAACACACAGAAATCCCTTGCATTCCTATACACTAATAATGAGAAAACTGAAACAGAAATTAAGGAAACAATTCTATTCACCATTGCAACGGAAAGAATAAAATACTTAGGAATATATCTACCTAAAGAAACTAAAGACCTATATATAGAAAACTATAAAACACTGGTGAAAGAAATCAAAGAGGACACTAATAGATGGAGAAATATACCATGTTCATGGATTGGAAGAATCAATATAGTGAAAATGAGTATACTACCCAAAGCAATTTATAGATTCAATGCAATCCCCATCAAGCTACCAACGGTAGTCTTCACAGAGCTAGAACAAATAATTTCACAATTTGTATGGAAATACAAAAAACCTCGAATAGCCAAAGCAATCTTGAGAAAGAAGGATGGAACTGGAGGAATCAACCTGCCTGACTTCAGGCTGTATTACAAAGCCACAGTTATCAAGACAGTATGGTACTGGCACAAAGACAGAAATATAGATCAATGGAACAAAATAGAAAGCCCAGAGATAAATCCACGCACATATGGACACCTTATCTT
>NW_011494915.1:4640413-4642425 GCF_000754665.1 Bison bison bison | reverse complement strand
ATGATAACAATAACCCTGTGTACGAGACAGCAGAAGAGACACTGATGTATAGAACAGTCTTATGGACTCTGTTGCAGAGGGAGAGGGTGGGAAGATTTGGGAGAATGGCATTGAAACATGTATAATATCATGTATGAAACGAGTTGCCAGTCCAGGTTCGATGCACGATACTGGATGCTTGGGGCTAGTGCACTGGGACAACCCAGAGGGATGGTATGGGGAGGGAGGAGGGAGGAGAGTTCAGGATGGGGAACGCGGGTATACCTGTGGTGGATTCATTTTGATATTTGGCAAAACTAATACAATTTTTAAAGTTTAAAAATAAAATAAAATTTTTTTTAAATGTCAATTTCAAAAGTAGAAGAAATGTTATATGTTCTGATTACAACAAAATAAAGCTAGAACTTAATTACCAGATCAGGAAAAAAGTTTCTTTGCCCTGGAGATTTATTAAAATGTATTTTAAATAATGACTTGAGTCAAAGGGAAAACATCAACCAAAGAGTGGACCTTTGAGATGGATTTAAAGCATAAGGGCAGTCTCTAGCCACTGTGTTATCATTGTGTGGGTTAGAAAAAGTGTTTCCTTCTTCAAGTAAAGAAAAAAAGACCAACCCAACTGCATCTGTGGGTATTTATAAGGTGATGGCCCTGAGCCCAGCTAGCTGGAGGATGAGCTTGCCACTCAGGAAAACTAAGTCAATGTGAGTTGGGAGCTGTGAAAGGAAGAAAGAAAAAAAAAAAAAACTGCTAAATAATGAGTTTTCCCTTAAGACTGGAGGCAAACTTCTGGTTAGTAAAGTGCCTACTAGCAAGATATTGAAGGCCAGGGAAAAAGTCTCACCTGAGGAACATTTTCTTTGATTGAACTTAATATGCTCAAGGCCCTGACTCCTAAGGACAAAGAGATAAGAGTGCACTTGGTTTGAAAGTGAACGTCGATCAGTCGTGTCTGACTCTGCTCTTTGTGACCCCATGCAGTGTAGCCTGTCAGGCTCCTCTGTCCATGGAATTCTCCAGGCCAGAATACTGGAGTGGGTAGCTGTTCCCTTCTCCAAGAGATCTTCCCAACCGAGGGATCTTCCCAACCCAGGGATCGAACCCAGGTCTCCCACACTGCAGGAGGATTCTTTTCCAGTGAGCTACCAGGGAAGCATGCACTTGGTTTAATACTCAATTGCTTTTCTATAAGCCACTACAGGATTGAACTGTTTCAATACTTTAGGTAAATTTTGCTATTTTTAAAAATTTCTTGTAAAAAGTAATTACTCTATAATACCTGATGTAAATGATTCAGAAGCAAGCTTACTAAGCTTGTCTTAAAGGATGCCTGCATTCAAAGCCAAGAAATTCTCAATTTGTAATTGTGTTGTTAAAAACCATAGAACAGTGTTTTGGACTCTGTGGGAGAGGGAGAGGGTGGGATGATTTGGGAGAATGGCATTGAAACATGTATAATATCATATATGAAACGAGTTGCCAGTCCAGGTTCAATGCATGATACTGGATGCTTGGGGCCGGTGCACTGGGATGACCCAGAGGGATGGTATGGGTAGGGAGAAGGGAGGGGGGTTCAGGATGGGGAACACGTGTATACCTGTGGTGGATGGATTCATGTTGATGTATGGCAAAACCAATACAATATTGTAAAGTAATTAACCTCCAATTAAAATAAATAAATTTATATTGGAAAAAAAATTCAGATATTCTCTGATTAGAGTAGAACATTTTTTAATGGAGCTATTCCTAACATTATCTCCCTAAATCACAGAAAGACTGAAGCAATTTTTGTGTTCTATTTTGTAAGGATTACTTTCTTTTGCAGAAGCACCTCTCCTAGAAGGGGAGCAATAAGGGCTCCAGGCGCTATGAAAGAATAGGGACTCTCCCCAGGGACAACTTCTCTCAGCCACGCACTTAAGTGGTACAAAAACATACCACAGTTGAAAACAGGTTGTGTATGGTGGGGATAAGGGGAAAGTCAATGACTATGATGAATATGAAAGTCACTG
>NW_011494915.1:4637541-4640313 GCF_000754665.1 Bison bison bison | reverse complement strand
AAGAAGCTTCTGTTGAGACCCAAAGGAGACAGAATCTAGAGACAGGCCACAATGGTGCAGTGACAGAATAAAGACCTGGTTGCTAGGGTCAGGGAATAACCACCAGAAGCCTGGAAGAAGAGAAATGGAGCCCTAGCTCCTAGTCCCCTTTCCCACCCTCCTTCCTCTTAGGTTGTGTGAGATGTTACCTTTCACCTAAACATCATCTTCCTGATTTCAGACCTTTTAACTCTGGTCTCTGAGTTCTGCTTAGTTCCACATTTTCTACCCATTTGCACAGAGGACCACCACCTCTCCTTTCTGGAATCGTTAAGGTTTTCTACTTCACTTGTGACCTGGTCATCAGCCCTACTAATTCAGCTGAGATGGAAGTGCCCACCCTCTCCAAAACACTTAAGCCTCCTGATCTCAATGAAGAGTCTTTGGACCCTGGGATTATGATTGCCTTATTTGAAATTGGATCAATTCCCCCAGTTTCTTGCAGTTCTCTTCCTTCACTAAAAAGTAGTGACCACGAAGCAACTGAACAGCGAATTGCAAAGAAGTTTGAAAGCCTCTTAAAAGAAATTAAAGATATTGTTAAACATGTGACAAGTTATGAACAGAAGGTCACAGAAACAAAAGAACCTTTTAAGGAAACCCATATGTTTGAGGTGTCAGAACTTAGAGAAAAAATCATAGAACTTGATGAAATAAATAAAGAACTAGTGAAAAAACTGCTTGCTAGTTTGGACCTAGGGAAAAAAGAGAATGTAAAGAAACAGGAGATGAGGTTGGACAACCAGAACTCTGAGGACACAGTGCAAGACTGTTCAGGGGATTTGGTAAATTGTTCAAAAGGACAAAAAGCCCTTCCTGAAACTCAGCTAAGTAAGGAAAAAGCAAAGCACGGATTCCCTCACATTCAAGAAGAAAATATCAGACTGAGGAACAACATGGAGCGGTTACTACAGGAAGCAGAACACTGGAGTGTGGAACATACTGAGCTCAGCAAACTAATAAAATCCTATCAGAAATCTCAGAATGACATCAAAACTCTTAAAAATAATGGCACCCATTCCCCAACTCAAACAAATAATGAGTCAGCTAAGCAAGAGCTGGAGGAACAAGTGAAGAGATTGAAAGAAGACACATATTCATTGCATTTGATTGCAACCTTGCTGGAGAATGAATGCCAAATCTTAGAGCAGAGAGTAGAACTGCTTGATGAACTCCATCATCAGAAGGAAGAACCTCTACAAGGGGAGCCAATGCAAATAAATCATGAGCAGAGCGACAAGGAACAGAAGCTACCAGAGGCAGAGAAGGTCAAAATACATGAGAAAAACATGCCAGAAGTGGAAGGTACATTTCACAAAAGAGATCAGTTCTTTACAAGCCTGGATATTTGTCATAATAAGAAAGCTCATAATAACCAGTTCAATACTCGTATTGCAAAAAGAGCTCTTGTGGTAAAGAGGCCAGCTAGCAGCTTAAGTTAAAAAATACCAAAAGTAGAAGAAAAGGCAGATCTTCAAAAAACTATGTAGTACATCCAGCTCCAGGCATATCAATCATCAAACCTAAGAGAGACCTGTTTGTTCAACCAAGAAATAGCCATAGAACAAGAAGATTAACAATTAACATTATTCATTACCTTGATGGTTAGGTAAGTTTGGTCTTTAATGACCATCAATGTCAACTTTTGCTCACATTAGTCATCTTTACAAGCTGGTTTTGTAGTTATTACACAGAGATCTATGACACTTTAACCAAAAGTGAGAATTTACAGGTCCAAATAAGTAAAGATCTAAATAAAAACCACAACAAACAAAGGAAGGGATTCTTTTTTCTTTATTTAATCATTGCCTTGGGGAGAGAAGTTCTGGGGGAGAAAGTATGTAATACTTTAATTGTGAACCTTTCAAACTCCCTTTCAAACACATATTCCTTTTCCTATTTATTATCCACTGAAGTGTGGGCTGTAGTGGAGTTTTAAAAAAGCTGATAAATCACTCCTAATCTTCTCATAAATTTCCCTATTCCCTGGATCTACTGTTACTAATATTCCCTTCTTGTTCCTCAACTAGTAAATGGTGGGCATACCAGGCAGCAGAGACCCTTGGGGAAGGACACCTTGGCTTCTTTAGAAGAATAGATGTGTCTCAACATTTTGTTCTGTGCTGGAAAAATTCCTCTCATTAATCCCGGTGAGGATAATTATTCAGAATTACTCAGGGAAAAAAGCATTATCATCTGTTAAGAGGACTGAACTTTTGGTTCCAGGAAAGATGGAGCAGAATCACTTCTCCCTGTTCCTCCCATTCAGTTCAGTTCAGTCTCTCAGTCGTGTCCGACTCTTTGTGACCCCATGAATCGCAGCACGCCAGGCCTCCCTGTCCATCACCAACTCCCGGAGTTTACTCAAACGCATGTCCATCAGGTCGGTGATGCCATCCAGCCATCTCATCCTCTGTTGTCCCCTTCTCCTCCTGCCCACAATCCCTCCCAGAATCAGAGTCTTTTCAATGAGTCAACTCTTCACATGAGGTGGCCAAAGTATTGGAGTTTCAGCTTCAGCATCAGTCCTTCCAATGAACACCCAGGACTGATCTCCTTCAGGATGGACTGGTTGGATCTCCTTGCAGTCCAACACCACAGTTCAAAAGCATCAGTTCTTTGGCACTCAGTTTTCCTTATAGTCCAACTCTCACATCCATACATGACCACTGGAAAAACCATAGCCTTGACCAGATGGACCTTTTTTGGCAAAGTAATATCTCTGCTTTTTAA
>NW_011494915.1:4631927-4637441 GCF_000754665.1 Bison bison bison | reverse complement strand
GACCAGATGCCATGATCTTCATTTTCTGAATGTTGAGCTTTAAGCCAACTTTTTCACTCTCCTCTTTCACTTTCATCAAGAGGCTTTTTAGTTCCTCTTCACTTTCTGCCATAAGGGTGGTGTCATCTGCATATCTGAGGTTATTGATATTTCTCCCTGCAATCTTGATTCCAGCTGTGCTTCTTCCAGCCCAGAGTTTCTCATGATGTGCTCTGCAAACAAGTTAAATAAGCAGGGTGACAATATACAGCCTTGACGTACTCTTTTTCCTATTTGGAAACAGTCTGTTGTTCCATGTCCAGTTCTAACTGTTGCTTCCTGACCTGCATATAGGTTTCTCAAGAGGTAGGTCAGGTGGTCTGGTATTCCCATCCCTTTCAGAATTTTCCACAGTTTATTGTGATCCACACAGTCAAAGGCTTTGGCATAGTCAATAAAGCAGAAATAGATGTTTTTCTGGAACTCACTTGCTTTTTCCATGATCCAGCAGATGTTGGCAATTTGATCTCTTGTTCCTCTGCCTTTTCTAAATCCAGCTTGAACATCTGGAGGTTCATGATTCACATATTGCTGAAGCCTGGTTTGGAGAATTTTGAGCATTACTTTACTAGTGTGTGAGATGAGTGCAATTGTGCAGTAGTTTGAGCATTCTTTGGCATTGCCTTTCTTTGGAATTGGAATGAAAACTGACCTTTTCCAGTCCTGTGGCCACTGCTGAGTTTTCCAAGCTAAAAATCCTGAGCATTAAGTATTAATATAAAATGAATGCAAGAAGACTCTGAAAGATGGAGTAAAGGAGGTGTAATAGCCAGGGTCCCTGAGACTTAATGAACAACGTACTGTGTTGTTTCCTGAGTTTTCTTTTGTCTCTTATATATGCTGGGAGATGACAACCCAGAAATGCCAACACATTTAGACAAAAAAAGCAGGCACCACCCCCTCACCCCCCAACCCAGGCCTGCTTTCTCTTGACAGAGGATGAGAAAACAGTCTGGCAAGAAAGAAACTTTTTAAAAAATTGCCCTGCTCTGGCCAAACTGCATAAAATTGTCTTGCTTCCACTCTCATCCTTATCAGCAAACACTGAGCAAAAACACTAGGCTTTCACTGTTGCCTGGCAGTAATGAAGCACTCTTCTGTCTTCCTTCCGAGGTGGTACATACAGAGGTGGCCGAGAAGAAACCTTGGAGTTTCTCTCCCACGTGATGATAACAAGTTGCTCCTCCCTCAGCCCTTTTCCCAGTAAAACTAAATATCAGTGAAGGCCCTGTGGATAGCCTAGATTTCTATACTCTTCCCCTGTTCTAAACCTAAAACAAGAGGTTTAAGTAGGATCCACAGTCTCAGAACACAATGCCCCAAATGTCCAGAAAAGATAGAAAAATAACTCACTCATTATACAAAGAGAAAATCTCAACTTGAATGAGAGAAGATGATTAACAAGTGCCAACAATGGCATGATACAGATGTTAGAATTATCTAACAAGAAGTGTAAAGCAGTCACAAAAATGCTTCACTGAGCAATTGCAAGTACTCTTAAAAAAACAAAAATAATAGAAAGTCTCAGCAAAGAAACAGAAAATATAAAGAAGAAACAAATGGAAATTGTAGAAATAAAAAATATAATATGTAAAATAAACTCAATGAATGTGCTCAATAGTAGAATGTTGATGTCAGAGGAAAGATTCCTTGAACATGAAGACAGAAAACTAGAAATGACCCATTCTGGCCAGCAGGAAAAATAGGCTGAAAAAACTCCCATAGTCTCAAGAAGCTTAAAATAAAAACTATCTAACATTGGTGTTATCAGAGTACCCCCAAAAAAGGTAGAATGTGGGCTGAAAAGTATTCATTGAAAAAAAATGGCTGAAAATTCCACAAATTTAGTGAGAGGCATAAACCTATAGCAGAGAAAGCAATGGCACCCCACTCCAGTACTCTTGCCTGGAAAATCCCATGGGTGGAGGAGCCTGGTGGGCTGCAGTCCATGGGGTCGCTAAGAGTCGGACACGACTGAGCGGCTTCACTTTCACTTTTCACTTTCATGCTTTGGAGAAGGAAATGGCAACCCACTCCAGTGTTCTTGCCTGGAGAATCCCAGGGATGGGGGAGCCTGGTGGGCTGCCGTCTATGGGGTCGCACAGAGTCGGACACGACTGAAGAGACTTAGCAGCAGTAGCAGCAGCAGCATAAACCTATAGATTCAAGAAACTGAGTGAACTCTAAACAGTATAAATTCAAACACATTTAAGGCACACATAAGCAAATTTCTGAAGCCTAAAGACAAAGTAAAAAAGCAAGTACAAAGAACAATGGTGGAACAATGATGGAACAATGATCCAAATGACAGTGACTTTCTAATCAGAAACCTCCAAGGCTAGAAGGAAACAAATATTTTTCAAGAACTGAAAAACAACATCAACCCAGAATTGTTTACCCAGTGAAAACAGCCTTTAGGAATGAAAGTGAAATCAATACATTCTCAGAGGAAAACTGAGAGGATTTGTCACTATTTGTTGAGAAAGCTCATTTAGCTATACATCTAATTCTCATTTTTTACATTCAAGAAAATGAGTGTTCCCTTTAGCCTCAGGCTTTGTCTTATTCTATTCCCAAAGAGTAATTTCACATAAGTTCTGTTCAGTTCAGTCACTCAGTCAGGTCCGACTCTTTGCGATCCCATGGACTGCAAGCAGGCCAGGCTTCCCTGTCCATCACCAACTCCCGGAGCTTACTCAAACTCATGTCCATGGAGTTGGTGATGCCATCCAACTATCTCATCCTCTGTTGTCCCCTTCTCCTCCTGCCTTCAATCTTTCCCAATATCAGGGTCTTTTCCAATGAGTCAGTTCTTCACATCAGGTGGCCAAAGTATTGGAGTTTCAGCCTCAGCATCAGTCTTTCCAATGAATATTCAGGACTGATTTCCTTTGCTATTGGCTTGAACTCCTTGCAGTCCAAGAGACTCTCAAGAGTCTTCTGCCACACCACAGTTCAAAAGCATCAGTTCTTCGGTGCTCAACTTTCTTTATAGTCCAACTCTCACATCCACACATGACTATTAAGATGGAGATTTGGTGGCAAAGTAATGCCTCTGCTTTTTAATATGCTGTCTAGGTTTGTCATAACTTTTCTTCGAAGGAGCAAGTGTCTTTTAATTTCATGGCTGCAGTCACCATCTGTAGTGATTTTGGAGCCCAGAAAGTAAAGTCTCTCACTGTTTCCATTGTTTCCTCATCTATTTGCCATGAAGTTAATGGGACCGGATGCCATTCACATAGGAGATGCTAAATGGATGAAATGAGAAACTACAACATAGCTGAATCAAACAATCGCTTCTTACACTTCAGCTTGTTCATATGCATTACCTGAACAAATTGTCAATATCATTTGTTTGTCAGATGTTAAGAGTATAACTTTCTAGTTCTTCATACAAGCACTGCTGCTGCTGCTGCTGCTAAGTCGCTTCAGTCGTGTCCAACTCTGTGCGACCCCATAGATGGCAGCCCACCAGGCTCCCCCGTCCCCGGGATTCTCCAGGCAAGAACACTGGAGTGGGTCATACAAGCACTGAAACTGCTAATTACAGGATTTTCACATTTTTGAGGGAAATGCTGTAATATGCAACATTTGTTGCATACAGCACAAACTCCAGATAGTCAGAGTGTCAACTTTGTATTTATGTAGCAGCATTGTTGTTGTTGTCCAGTCACTAAGTCATATCCAACTGTTTGTGACCCCATGGACTGCAGCATGCCAGGCTTCCCTGTCCTTCACTACTTCCCAGAGTTTGCTCAAACTCATGTTCATTGAGTCAGTGATGCCATCCAACCCAGAAGTAAAATTTCCACTGGTGAGAACTCAGTCACCAGGCCATACCTATCTGAAAGCAACTGGAAACTGAGGTTTTTAGCTGGGTAACTATGTCACCCAGGCAGAGGGAAAATTAATTTTGGAACACTGTGAGATGGAGAGAAAGTATTTTTGTATTTCTGCACTGTTTGGGTTTTCCAGGCAAATATTATGGCAACTTGAGATCCCAGACTCAAAGGAAGCTGTAGAAGATATTTTCCCACTACATAAGTAATCAGAGTTCAAAAGAGTTATCTAACTTTAGAGATAGATGTTAACATTTTAAGTTGGGGTGCCTCACCCCAACTGGGATTTGGAGACGTGTTTTGTAAAGCTGGAGACACTGAAATTACCTAATCCCCCGAGAGATTTACATTATAAAAGGCTTAAGAGTGAGAACCCAGGATCCAGAGGGTTTTTTTCCTCTCTCCTCTTAGAGGGGGAGAAAACAGCTGTCTTTTTTTTTTTTTTTCTGCATAAAAGCCTGGATTTCTTCTCTCATCTTTCCTCCCCCACATTATAGGCCCCAGTGCTAGGGTGACATCTGGTTCTCATCTCTCTCCAGGGGTAAGAATTGGAGCAAGAGGAACTAGCACAATTATGATGATGTAAGTAATAATCATCTGTCTCTGATTCAAGAACCTCATGTGTCCATTCAGGATAAAATAGAGATGAATATTAAACTCCAATAAAGTCGATCAGAATCTCCACCACAGGTCCTATTATAAATGAAGCATAGGGCATGAGAAATTTTCACATATTGGAAATACAAAAAATGTAATTTGAAATATTGCTTCCTACTCCATAAAAGTTTTTTTTCCTTCCTGTCTAGAATATGTATCATGTTATAAATAATCTAACAGAGGAAATTTTCCTATTACAGCCCTTAGTAAAAGAAAATGATTTCCAGTTAAACAGTATTGAGGTACCAAAAGAATCACTTTTTTTTTTTCCTTTTGCCTTTCCCTCTAATGGAAACTACCATCCACTCTATTCTATTTTCCAGCCATCTTGGTTAATAAAACACTGTGCAGTTCTGCTATACTTTATCAGACATGTGGTACATGTTATCAAGAAAAAAAT
This sequence comes from Bison bison bison, assembly GCF_000754665.1. Taxonomy (NCBI): domain Eukaryota; kingdom Metazoa; phylum Chordata; class Mammalia; order Artiodactyla; family Bovidae; genus Bison; species Bison bison. The sequence continues at coordinate 4,632,506 of NW_011494915.1, read as the reverse complement.
TTTTTTTGCTTAAATAAATTACAGCTTTTTAATTATCAAATAGAGTAAGTAATTTCTGCTATACCAGACCTTCTAGATTTGGTTGTCAGACTTTATTTTTCTGGGCTCCAAAATCACTGCAAATGGTGACTGCAGCCATGAAATTAAAAGACGCTTACTCCTTGGAAGGAAAGTTATGACCAACCTGGATAGCATATTCAAAAGCAGAGACATTACTTTGCCAACAAAGGTCCATCTAGTCAAGGCTATGGTTTTTCCTGTGGTCATGTATGGATGTGAGAGTTGGACTGTGAAGAAGGCTGAGCGCTGAAGAATTGATGCTTTTGAACTGTGGTGTTGGAGAAGACTCTTGAGAGTCCCTTGGACTGCAAGGAGATCCAACCAGTCAATTCTGAAGGGGATCAGTCCTCGGTGTTCATTGGAAGGACTGATGCTGAAGCTGAAACTCCAATACTTTGGCCACCTCATGTGAAGAGTTGACTCTTTGGAAAAGACTCTGATGCTGGGAGGGATTGGGGGCAGGAGGAGAAGGGGACGACAGAGGATGAGATGGCTGGATGGCATCACTGACTCGATGGA
>NW_011494915.1:4614734-4631827 GCF_000754665.1 Bison bison bison | reverse complement strand
TGAAACTCCAATACTTTGGCCACCTCATGTGAAGAGTTGACTCTTTGGAAAAGACTCTGATGCTGGGAGGGATTGGGGGCAGGAGGAGAAGGGGACGACAGAGGATGAGATGGCTGGATGGCATCACTGACTCGATGGACGTGAGTCTGAGTGAACTCTGGGAGTTGGTGATGGACAGGGAGGCCTGGCGTGCTGCGATTCATGGGGTCGCAAAGAGTCGGACACGACTGAGAGACTGATCTGATCTGATCTGATCTGAAGTGTAATAAAATTATTCTTCTGCCACAAGGTCATATATATTTTTATCCAATCCTAAACATGTAAATGAAATTCCTGAAAACAAGTCATTTTTAAGGGTGTTTCATGTGAGTTCCAGTGGGTAATAATGCATTATATTCTTTCAATTAATGTAAGATTTATTTGGAGAAGTATCATGGCATTTTCTATGTGGAAGAATCTTCAGGCCATCACTTGTTGACAGTGAAAATCTGGAACGATAATTAGTATTGACCTTATTGAGTTCTTTAACACAATATTTTCTCATACCTGTCAAAGTCCAATTAAAAATTGAACTATTTTTAATTGTTCAGAGGTCCAGTCTTATCATCAGTATACTTCTGTCCAACAGTGATAGTAACTTTTAAGAAATACATTTTTGGTTAATCCTCTTAGGAAAAAGGGGAAATTTGTACAAACTTCCTAGTCAAATAAATTTTTCTTAATAAATTCTTCACAGTAATGAACTAGATTCTTGATTTCAGAGTGCTTGGATCCCTATAAAGTTTTTCCCATCACGCCATACCAGTACCACAGATCATTTAAAGTTCTTAACAACTTATGGGCTTCCCTGATAGCTCAGTTGGTAAAGAATTCACCTACAATGCAGGAGACCCTGGTTCATTTCCTAGGTCAGGAAGATCCCCTGGAGAAGGGAAAGGCTACCCACTCCAATATTCCGGCCTGGTAAATTCCATGGAGTAAAGTTTTCCCCATCAAGCCATAGCAGTTCCACAGATCTTTTAAAGTTCTTGACAGTAGTAATAGTAATATTTTAGTAAAAACAAGCACCTTGTTTCCCCTTTAAAATATATTCCATGAGCCAAACATTATTTTTTAAAATTTGGTTTCCATTCAGATCAAAGAGCTTATTTACTACCTTTTAACTATTTAAAAAATTATGAAATATGACAAATATAGAAAGGCACATAAAACTCATATGTACAATTAAACAAATGATTAAAAATTAAAAATCTATGTAATCACCCATTTGGTCATATCATACTGTTTTCTAAAGTGTGGCCACACCAGTTTATGTGTCATTATCACTCTAACAGCATTTCTATTGCCCCATAGTCTCACTTAAATTTAGTATTGTCAGACTTTTTAATTCAATGGTCATGTAATAGTACCTCACGGTGGTTTCAATTTGTATTTCCTGATTACTGAGTTTAGTTAACTTTTTGTTTGTTAGCCATTTGCATTTCGTTTTCATGAAGTGCCTATCTTTTGCTTCAGGTTATTGATATGTAGGAGTTCTTCATGTATTCTGAGCACTGTGATGATTATGAGTTGCAAATATTCTCTCTCACTCTGTGGTTTGGCTTTTTTACTTTTCTGCATTTCTTTTGCTGAACTGAAATTCTTAATTTCAATGTAGTCCAATTTATTAACCCTTTCCCTTTTAATTGTGTCTATGTTTTGTTTAAGAAGCCCTTACCTATATCATGGATAAAATTATTCTAAAGCGCTTTAATTTCTTGCTTTTTCACCTTTATTTCTCTAATCTCTCTGAATTGGATCTAGACAGAGATTCATCAGAGTATTGAGGTTGGTTGTGCAAGGATTCTGTAATTATGGATATGTTCATGTCCTTTTCCCATGTCTATGCTTTGAGGGTACTTTTAATCTAATAAGAAAACTATTAGAAGTTTTATATAAAAAAATAAAGATGATAGAATGAAAGAAGTATTGCACAAAGAAGGAAGTGATTCTGTATCCTAACTCATCTGGTTCCCAACTGCTCCTTTACAAGGTGGAGATAGTAATTTTCTTCTGGACCAAGGACCAATGCTCAAAGATTCTCTGGCTGTCTCTGCTAAGGTCTTACTGCTCTCTGAGAAGTAGGAACAGATTAGATGAGACCATTCGAAACAAACCAGAAGCAAGCATGGCCAAAAAGGAAGAGAACAATAGCAAATAATCTAAATATAGAAGATGTCTGGAAGTTGGGATCATGGATATTTTGAAAGTAAAAAAGAAAGATAATTGTATATAAAGGAGAAAGGTGTACCAGGTCAAAGTGAAGTAGAGAAGTGAATTTATTGTCATCATACCATCATCATTATTATTCTTAAAATATTTTTCCATAAACCTGGTCAGTGTAGAAAGTAATTTTTAAAATATGTCAACACAAGTAAAGGCCTCATACAAAGATTCATCATAGAAATGTCACAGTCAGTTGAGTGTTCTTTTCTAACAATTACAGTTTTCTCGGGGAAACCATGAACCACTAATCATATTTAATTGTCTTCTCTGAACAGGAAGGCATTCTGTACAGCATTTTAGTTGGCACTGGCCTGTTATGAAGCTTCATTCTGAGGAAGAAGGTGCTAATGTTTGCATTCTATTTTAAAGAATCTTTATTTAAGAGAAATGTACCATTTAGTGATTCTCAGACTTTTCTGAGGAAATATCATATTTTGCTTATTTATATCTTTATCTTTTTTCTTAATCTACCATATTAGTCTTTTCCAAACATTGGATTTGGGTTTGTTAATCTTGACTATTTTCTTTATCCCATCGCATGTCCTTGTCCTTATTCCATCTCCTTACGGGATGTCCTTATTATTTCATCTCCATGTCCTTGTTTTGAGCCTATCCCCCACTTTTTAGTGATTTGTTCTGCTTTTTCAATTTCTTGAGTTGAATCCTTACTGTGTTTATTTTTAAATCTTCTTGTTTCCTCAAAAAACATATTAAAAGCTATAAATTTCCCTTTACAGACTATGGATGGAGATCATAGATATTCATAGGAAATGCTTTCATTATTATTAATTTTAACTTTAAAAATTATTTTTAAATTACTTCTTTTATAACTCAAACATTATTTTAAGCAAGGCAGTAGATATACTGGTATGACACTAAGTTTTGTTTTTTAAATGATGCATAGATATCATACGATGTTTGTTAGTATGTTTGACATATTTCATAGGAAAAAACTTATAAGAAAAGAAAGAAAATATGCTTCTAGACCAGAAAATTTATTTATAGGCCCTATAGAAATTCTTGCACATGAGCAAAAGTAGACTGTATGATATGTAATATTCTTTGCAACTTTGAAATATTTGGGGAAATAAAACCTAATCTATTAGTGAAGAATAGATAAATTGGGCTATATTTATGAAAACTAATAATATATAAATTAAAATGAAGTAAATTTACATGTATCAAGATGCAGAGATTTTTTTGGACATCTTTGGTCATAACTCTGGGCTGGTATCAATTATTATATCTAATCAAAAGAAGAACATTTTCTTATTCTAAGAATTTTAAATTACAAACTTTAATAAAACTAATTATCTAAAGTTTTATATATCAAATGAATATAGTATTTACACAATTATTTTCATAGCACTATCATTTTTTGTTGATTTTCTTATATATTTCTGTCAACAGTAAAATGCTATTTAATATTCTAACATATTTAAACTCAGTTTTTTAAAAGAGACAATTCTCTGAGGAAGAAAAGAGAGTGGCAATTTTAACCAGTCATTGTATTCCACATATATTGCTGTCACTTGTGACTAAATTTAGCTTTTCCAATAGTGTCTTTTGAACACACCATATTTAAAAAGAGGACATTACCACCTCAAGTAAATACACCCAAATGTGCCTATAGCCTTTTAAAATTAGGGTACAGGTATATTCAAGGGAAGCATTATATCTATAATGGCATTTTTTGGATCCCACACACTGCAATAAAGATCGAAGCTCCTGTGTGCCCAACAAAGATCCAGTGCAGCCAAATAAATAAATTTTAAGAAAAGAATAGGGACTTCCCTGGCAGTCCAGTGGTTTAGACTCCACACTACCACTACAGGAGGCCCAGTTTCAACCCTTGGTTGGGAAATTAAAATCCTGCATGCCTCGCAGAAAAATAAATAATTGGTTTATTTGAATTCTCTGTTTTCAAAAGATGAAACCTGTATTAAGTATAAAGAGAGAAAATTATTTCTAGGTGTTTTTTTTTTTTTTCCATTTTTAAATTCCTAGGCTTTAAGGACTTTACCCTTTGGTTCATTAGCTATTTAGAGTTCATTTAGTACATCATGCAAAATGCCCCGCTGGATGAATCAAGATTCATTCACAAGCAGGAATCAAGATTGCTGGGAGAATATCAACAACCTCAGATACGCAGATGACACCACCCTAATGGCAGAAAGCGAAGAGGAACTGAAGAGCCTCTTGATGAAGGTGAAAGAGGAGAGTGAAAAAGCTGACTTAAAACTCAACATTCAAAAAACTAAGATCATGGCATCTGGTTCCATCACCCCATGGCTAATACATGGAGAAAAAATGGAAATGGTGACAGACTTTATTTTCTTGGGCTCCAAAATCACTGCAGATGGTGACTGCAGCCATGAAATTAAAAGACACTTGCTCCTTGGAATAAAAGCTATGACAAACCTAGACAGTGTATTAAAAAGCAGACACAATACTTTGTCAACAAAGGACAGTCTAGTCAAAGTTATGGTTTTTCCTGTAGTCATATATGGATGTGAGAGTTGGACCATAAAGAAAGCTGAGCACCGAAGAATTGATGCTTTCAAACTGTGGTGCTGGAGAAGACTCTTGAGAGTTCCTTGGACTGCAAGATCAAACCAGTCAATCCTAAAGGAAATCAACCCTCAATATTCATTGGAAGGACTGATGCTGAAGCTCCAATACTTTGATAACCTGATGCAAAGAGCCTACTCATTGGAAAAGACCCTGATGCTGGGAAAGATTGAGGGCAGGAGAAGGGGGCAACAGAGGATGAGATGATGGGATGGCATCACCAATGGACATGAGCTTGGGGAGACTCTGGGAGATAGTGAAGGATAAGTTCTGCAGTCTTGGGGTTGCAAAGAGTTGGGCATGACTGAGTGAATGAACAACAGATTCATAAGGAGACCCTATTCAGATTTGAATTTTACTGACTGTATTGCTTATTTATGGTAATTATGGTTTTGAATTGGGATTTTTACAATGGATACTACCTGTGATTATTAGGTATTTAGATGAAAAATTGTGAAAACAAAATTAGACAGGATGTCTAATAACCTGGGGAACTGAATTAGAATTCAATGTGACCCTAAAAAATAGTACTAGTGAGGTGAAATTTATGTAAAATATACTTAACTGGAAAACTAAAACAGGAATAAGAATAGAGTAATTTGCTTACAGGGGCTTCCCTGGTAGCTCAGCTGGTAAAGAATCTGCCTGCAATGCAGGAGACCCTGGTTCAATTCCCGGGTCCAGAAGATCACCTGGACAAGGGCATGGCAACCCACTCCAGTACTCTTGCCTGAAAAATCCCCATGGACAGAGGAGCCTGGTGGGCTACAGTCCATGGGGTGGCAAAGAGTTGGACACAATTGAGCAGCAAAACACAAGAACAAGCACAATATGCTTCTGAAGGAAAAAAAGGTTTAGAGGAAAAAAATGAGGGGGAAATGCTATTGTATCACATCACTTGAAATATATTTTGGGTGATTCAGAGATCTTGTATAACCATGTTGAAGTAATGTGAAGTAAAAACCTATTTAATACTAAAAATATTGCTGTCATCATTCTAGATGCTAAGAACATAAGCCCAACAATATATCCATCATTCAAAGACAGCCACAATTAATGATGTAATATATTTCATCCCAATCTTTTTGTCTATTGATTTTATTTAAATAGCATAATACCATATATTCAACTTTTGGTTACCTGTGTATGATATATATATTTTCTGTATTATATACAGAAAAAAATTATCACAGTTCATGTTTTCTTTCATAATAAGCTAAGCTCTTAATTGTTATTTATCAAAAACTATAAATAATTTTAATTTACTTATAAATTACCTACAATCTTGCTGTGGCTTCTCCTTTGTCTTTAGACGTGGGGTATCTTTTTTTGGTGGGTTCCACCATTCTCCTGTCGATGGTTGTTCCACAGCTAGTGGCGATTTTGGTGTTCTCGAAGGAGGAGGTGAGCATGTCCTCCTGCTCCACCATCTTGAACCAGAAGCAGACTGCCTGCTTTTGTTTTGTTTTGTTTGTTTATTTTTGGCTGTGCTGGGTCTTCATTGCTGTGCATGGGCTTTCTCTAGCTGTGGTGGGAGCTTCTCTTCATTGTGGTGCATGGCTTCTCTTTCTTGTTGCAGAGCACAGGCTCTAGGCACGAGGGCTTCAGCAGTTGCAGGACACGGGCTCAGTAGTCGTGGCACAAGGGCTTAGCTGGTCTGCATCATGCATGATCCTCCCAGTTGCTGTTATTGTTCAGTCATTCAGCCGTGTCCAATTTTGTGACCCCATGGACTGCAGCACACCAGGCTTCCCTATCCATCACCAACTCCCAGAGCTTGCTCAAACTCATGTCCATCGAATCAGTGATTCCATCCAACCATCTCATCTTCTGTCATCCCCTTTTCTTCCTGCCTTCAATCTTTCCCAGCATCAGGGTCTTTCCCATTGAGTCAGTTCTTTGCATCAGGTAGCCAAAGTATTGGAGCTTCAGCTTCAGCATCAGACCTTCCAGGAATATTCAGGACTCTCTTGGTATCTGAGGGACTCTCAACAGCCTTCTCCAGCACCACAGTTAGAAAGCATCATTTCTTCAGTGCTCATCCTTCTTTATGGTCCAACTCTCACATCTGTACGTGACTACTGGAAAAACTGTAACTCTGATTATACGGACCTTTGTCTGCAAATTAAGTATTAGTTGCTCAATTGTGTCTGACTCTTTGTGACCACTAGACTGTAGCCTGCTGGGCTCCTGCATCCATGGCAAGAACACTGGAGTGGGTTGCCAATACCTTCTCCAGGGGAACTTCCCGACACAGGGATCTAACCCAGGTCTCCTGCATTGCAAGCAGACTCTACTGTCTGAGCCACCATGGAAGTTCTACAAAGTAATACCTCTGCTTTTTAATACGCTGTATAGGTTTGTCATAGCTTTTCTTCCAAGGAGCAAGCGTCTCTTAATTTCATAGCTGCAGTCATCATCTGCAGTGATTTTGGAGCCCAAGAAAATAAACTCTGCCACTGTTTCCATTTTTTTCCTCTATTTGCCATGGGGTGATGGAACCAGATGCCATGATCTTAATTTTTTGAATGTTGAGTTTTAAGCCAGCTTTTTCACTCTCCTCTTTCACTTTCATCAGGAGGCTCTTTAGTTCCTCTTTGCTTCTGTCATAAGGGTGGTGTCATCTGCATATCTGAGGTTGTTGATATTCTCCCAGAAATCTTGATTCCAGCTTGTGCTTCATCCAGCCTGGCATTTCTCATGATGTACTCTGCATATAAGTTAAAGAAGCAGGGTGACAATATACAGCCTTGACGTACTCCTTTCCCAATTTTAAAACAGTCCATTGTTCCATGTCTGGTTCTAATTGTTGCCTCTTGATTTGCATACAGGTTTCTCAGGAGGCAGCTAAGGTAGTCTGGTATTTCCATGTCTTTAAGAATTTTCGACAGTTTGTTGTGATCCACACAGTCAAAAGCTTCAGCATAGTCAATGAAGTAGATGTTTTTCTGGAATTATCTTGCTTTTTCTGTGGTCCAATTGATGTTGGCAATGTGATCTGTGGCTCCTTTGCCTTTTCAAAATCCAATTTGTACATCTGGAAGTTCTCCATTCACATACTGTAGAAGCCTAGCTTGAAGGATTTTGAGCATTCTCTTGCTAGCATGTAAAATGACTGCAATTGTGTGGTAGTTTGAACATTCTTTGGCATTGCCCTTCTTTGGGATTGGAGTAAAAACTGACCTTAGAAGAAATGGAGTAGCCCCATTTGTCAACAAGAGTCTGAAATGCAGTACTTGGGTGCAATGTCAGAAATGACTGAGTGATCTTGGTTTGTTTCCAATGCAAACCATTGAGTGTCACAGTAATCCCAGTCTATGCCCCAACCAATAATGCCAAAGAAGCTGAAGTTGAATGGTTCTTTGAAGATCTACAAGACCTTTTAGAACTAACACCAAAAAAAGATGTCCTTTTCATCATAAGGGACTGGAATACAAAAGTAGGAAGTCAATAGATACCTGGTGAGTAAGGCAAGTTTGGCCTTTAGAGTACAAAGTGAAGCAGGGCACATGCTAACAGAGTTTTGCCAAGAGAATGCACTGGTCATAGCAAACATCCTCTTCCAACAACTCTCCCCATGGAAACTTTCTCTAAATCCACTTTATTTATTTATTTACCCACATTATTCAGTTATAATGTTCTACCCAAAGTCTTAGTTTTCCTTAATTTATTGAAACTGAAACAGAAGTCTCCTACTAATCTATAGTCAGAAAGGCATGCACATTAAACTCTTCCGAAAGTAACTGGTGAAAAAGTGAGTTTTGCACGGCGACTTCCTTCCAAAGAATGAAAGGGTCAGAGGACAGTCACTTTCCAGTGGAGAAACCTGACTACAGTTTGATCCCTGCTCTGGGAGGATCATTTACCAGGGTCCAGCCCCGGCAGGATCCAGGGATACCCTCAGCAGGAACAGCATTGGTGAGAGAGGAAAGGTAAAGGGGAGAAAAAGAGGCTTGATCTTCCTTGGTTTACACAGAAAGCCAATAAAGTCCGTGACACGACTTGCTCTGTTCACGGAGGCCACAGGAGCCCTCTCGGTGGGGTGAAGACACAGGGCGTCCCCTCCCCTGAAGATGCTAGGCACCTTCCTGATCGAGTCTTAGAAGCCTGGGCAGATAAGTGAACTCAGAGAGCCTCTGTGCTCCAAAGAGTCATCCTGAAAAGAGAGAGAGAGAAAAAGAGAGAAAAGGAAAAAAAAGAATGACACGGAGAGACCAAGCTTCAGTGAGCAAGGCCCATAACTTTATTTTTAAAAGGAGCTTTTATACCCTCAGTTGTACATAGAGGATAATACAGAGTGTGGAGTCATGCAGGGTCAGCAGTCCTTGACCCTTATCGAGACCAGGCTTTCTTTCTGCAAACCTATCATATGCAAAAGGCTTTAGGTGATTTACATCATCTTCTGGCCAGGAGGCCTGTTAACATTTTTTCTCTGATAAAGGTTAGTTAGCCAAAAAACTTATTTTCTCTAAAGGTGATTTTTCTAAAGTTTGGCGCCACCCTCCGAAAGCACTAGATAAAGTTGCATTCCTATAGGACAAAGGTGCAGTGGGGGATAACAAGGAAAGAATTTATTAACTCAAGGGTCTAAGGTTGTTAACATCAAGGCTACTACTTTTTTTCTCTATATACCGACTATATCAATTAATATACTCCCAGGGACACGGTAGGTAAGGGATATGGAAACTTGGCAGCAAGCATTGGCTTAACAATGAAATCCTTCACCAGTTCTATTCTAATAATTTTTAACTCCCTGAAAAGCTCTATATTGTTAGAATGTCTTAAGCTTTCCGTGCCTCTCGTGGTTGGGAGGCTGTAAACAATCACATGCTTAGTTGTAAGAGTCCGGATAAACCTGTCAGGCAAGTTAGAAAGCCATCTGAGGGGTTTGAATTGGAACACTCCTATTATGCCCAGGAGACTTATTAACTAGAGCTCTAAGTTGATTTCCTTCAAAGAAAGACAGTCGGGGATAGCCCCTGTTAATGTCAGAAGAATTGGTAAAAGGCATGATATAATAAACAGTAGACAGACAGATTTTGGTATCCGGGTAGATGCTCGAGCAGATCCAGGGAATCCCTCGAGTCCTGATCCGCCTTTGCCTGTCAGGTCTTCTCCGCATGACCTTTGTTATGGGTGGGATCTCCCGTGGTGGCTCCCGGCAATCATTCTTTGGCATTGCCCTTCTTTGGGATTGGAATGAAAACTGACTTCCCAGTCCTATGGCCATTGCTGAGCTTTCTAAATTTGTTGACATATTGAGTGCAACAGTTAAACAGCATCATCTTTTAGGATTTGAAATAGCTCAGCTGGAATTCCATCACCTCCACTAGCTTTCTTCATAGTAATGCTTCCTAAGGCCCACTTGACTTCACACTCCAGGATGTCTAGCTCTAGGTGAGTGATTATCTGGGTCATTAAGACTTTTCTTGTATAGTTCTTCTGTGCACTCTTGCCACTTCTTCTTAATATCTTCTGTTTCTGTTAGGTCCATACCACTTCTGTTCTTTATCGTGCCCATCTTTGCATGAAATGTTCCCTTGGTATCTCTGATTTTCTTGAACAGATCTCCAGTCTTTCTCATTCTATTGTTTTCCTCTATGTCTTTGCACTGTTCACTTAAGAAGCCTTTCTTATCTCTCCTTGCTATTCATTGGAACTGTGCATTCAGATGGTATATCTTTTCTTTTCTCCCTTGCCTTTCACTTCTCTTTTCTCAGCTATTTGTAAGTCCTCCTCAGATAACCATTTGCCTTTTTGCATTTCTTTTCCTTGGGGATGGTTCTGATCACCACCTCCTATACAATGTTACGAATCTCCATCCATAGTTCTGGCACTCTATTAGATCTAATCCCTTGAATCTACTTGTCACTTCCATTGTATAATCATAAAGAATTTGATTTAGGTCATACCTTAATTGTCCAATGGTTTTCCCTACTTTCTTCAACTAAAGTCGGAATTTTCAATAAGGAGTTCATGATCTGAGCCACAGGCAGTTCCCAGTCTTGTTTTTGCTGGTTGTACAGAGCTTCTCCATCTTTGGCTGCAAAGAATATAATCAATCTTCTTTTGGTATTGATCATCTGGTGAAATTTATTGACTAATGCTATGGCCTATACATGATCAATTTTTGTACATGTTCCATGTGTGCTTGAGAGTAATGTGCACTCTCATTGCTGGGTGCCAAATTCAGCTTAACCCTGCTGTTCAAGCCCATATTTCACTGATTTTCTGTTTTCTTGAACTAGCAATACTTGAGAGAGGTGTTGAAATCTCTCACCATGGTGACAGTCTCATGCCTGAAAGTTTCATCACTTTTACATTTATCTTCTATTTATTTAGCCATTTAATTACTTGCATATATATTTTAAACTGTGATTGTCTTCTTGGTTCACTTTATGGTTACATAATGAACTCATCCCCTCTGATGGCTTTTATAACTACATAAACTGAACCAATAACTTCCAGATGTTCAAGCTCGATTTAGAAAAGGCAGAAGAACCAGAGATCAAACTGCAAACATCTATTGGATCATGTAAAAAGCAAGAGAATTCCAGAAAAACATCTACTTCTGCTTTATTGACTATGCTAAATCCGTTGACTGTAAGGATCACAACAAACTGTGGAAAATGCAGACTACCTGACCTGCCTCCTAAGAAATCTGTATGCAGGTCAAGAAGCAACAGTTAGAACTGGACATGGAACCTGGACTGGCTCCAAATTGGGAAAGGAGTACATCAAGGCTGTATATTGTCACCTTGCCTATTTTACTTATATGCAGAGTACATCATGTGAAATGCCAGGCTGAATGAAGCAAAAGCTGGAATCAAGATTACCAGGAGAAATATCAATAACCTCAGATATACAGATGACACCACCCTTATGGCAGAAAGCAACGAGAAACTAAAGAGCCTTTTGATGAAAGTGAAAGAGGAGAATGCAAAATCTGGCTTAAAACTCAACATTCAAAAAATGAAGATCATGGCATCTGGTCCCATCACTTCATGGTACATAGATGGGAAGTGACAGACTTTACTTTCTTGGGCTCCAAAATCACTGCAAACGGTAACTGCATGCATGAAATTAAAAGACGCTTGCTTCTTGGAAGAAAAACTATGACAAAACTAGACAGCATATTAAAAAGCAGAGACATTACTTTGCCAGCAAAGGACCGTCTAGACAAAGCTATGGTTTTTCCAGCAATGATGTATGGATATGAGAGTTGGACCATAAAGAAGGCCGAGCGCTGAAGAATTGATGCTTTTGAACTGTGGTGTTGGAAAAGACTCTTGAGAGTCGGAATGCAAGGAGATCAAACCAGTCAAATGTAAAGGAAATCAGTCCTGAATATTCATTGGAAGGTCATCACCTTCCAATGAGCTTCCACTGTAGCTGAAGCTCCAATACTTTGGCCACCTGATGTGAAGAACTGACTCATTGGAAAAAGACCCTGATGCTGGGAAAGATTGAAGGCGGGAGAAGGGGATGACAGAGGATGAGATGGTTTGGATGGCATCACTGACTCGATGGACATGACTTTCCACAAGCTCCAGTAATTGGTGAAGGACCGGGAAGCCACAAGTCAGATATGACTGAGCACCTGAATTGAAATGACTGAAGCTTTCTTTTGGTTAGTGTTTGCATTATTTATTTATTTACTTACCCTTTTGATTTCAAACTGTCCAGATCCTTTTACTAACATCTTTTACAAAAAGCTTACTGGTTTTACTTTTTTTTTTTGCAGCACCCCATAACTAATAGTATCTTAGTTCCCTGACCGATGGTCAAACCACACACCTTGCAGTGGAAGTGCAGAGCCCTAACCACTGGGGTCTGCCAAGGAATTCTCGCTATTGTTTCAGTTTCAAACCCAATCAATTTCCTTTAATTGGCAAACTTAGTCTGTTTATATTTGTTTAGGGAGATATTTATATTTTATCTGTGATTTTTCTAGAGTACTTATAGTTTTTCTATTTTGATTTCTCTTTGGATATTATAACCTAGTTATTTAAAATTTTTATTTGTATAAAACTCTGCTGCTTGCCCAACAGGAAGAGGATTTTTTTTTTTTTTTTTTAAAGCACTGTAATGGGATGAGAGACAGTTATGTTTTGGTTCTGCCAGGTACCTGTATGTGACATAGGACAGTCTGACTTCTCTGCACTTTATTCGTCCCTATAAAATCATGAGCTTAAACCAACAGTCTGAAAGTCCTCCTAACTCTTGGATTCTCTATGCCCAAACTCGGCTCTTAGTGTATGAAAAGATTCTAGGACATCTCTAATCTGAATTTTGATGTTAGACTGCTTTTTAAAAAAAAAAAATTTCCAGCTTTATTGAGTTATATCTGAGATGCAAGATAGCCTTCCTTTCTTCACAGCACTGGAAGATTTCAGATTAAAGTAGCATTATGGAAGAAACCCATGAAAGCACAGTAATGAGTTTTCTTAAGTGTCCAGAATTGGCTGAACTATAAATTTCATTGAGTCAGGAGAAGGAATAGGATATGTTGACATAGTGTGAGTGGTTATTTTTTTCTAAAAGCCATTAGGAACATTTGTGATTCATGGCAAAGGCTCAAAATATCTACATTAACAGGAGTTTGGAAGTTGATTCCAATCCTCATGGATGACTTTGAGTGGTTCAAAACTTCAAGGGGTGGGGAGGGGAAGTAACTGCCAGTGTGTATAAACACCATGTGTGGAAAGAAGAGAAACAGAAGTGGAGCCTGGAGATGGGACGAAATCACTGAACTCTCATGATAAAATGTTGATGCAGAGTTGCTTCTTATGGATGAGGAAAAAGTGGTTTCCTTAGATAGAATCTATTCCTAGTGACTACTCAAACCACAACCAAGCATTCAGAATTATTACCTAGTTGATAAAGCAGTGGCAGGGCTTGAGAAGACTGATTCCAACTTTAAAGAAATTTCACCGTGGGCTTCCCTGATACTTCAGTTGGTAAAGAATCCACCTGCAAAGCAGGAGATCCTGGTTTGATTCCTGTGTCAGGAAGATCTGCTGAAGAAGGGATAGGCTACCCACTCCAGTATTCTTGGGCCTCCCTTGTGGCTCAGCTGGTAAAAAATCCGCCTGCAGTGTGGGAGACCTGGATTCAATCATTGGGTCGGGAAGATCCCCTGGAGAAGGGAAAGGCTACCTTCCTTCAGAATAGTCCAGTATTCTGGCCTGGAGAATTCCATGCACATGGAATTGCAAAGAGTCAGATTCGACTGAGCAACTTTCACTTTTCAGAGTGCTACCAAACTTCCGTTGTCTTATTTTAAGAAATTGCCAAGGCCAGCCCAACCTTCAGCAACCACCACACTGATCAGTCAGCAGCCATCAACATTGCAGCAAGACCCTCCACCAGCAGATTATGACTCAGTAAAGATGCAGATGACGATGGTTAGCATTTTTCAGCAATTAAGTATTCTAAAATTAAGGTATTCACACTTTTTTTTTTTTTGACATAATGCTACTGCACACGGCACTGGGGAAACAAAATTCATGTAACTTGCTGTGTTGCAGTTGCCTAGGAAGAACCTAAAATGTCTCTGAGGTCTGCCTGTAGTAGCTCTAGAAAGCCTTAGAGGTGGGAGGAATGGAGGACTGGGAAACGAAAAAAGGGTAAATACTGTACAAGCCCACTTACATGACAACTGTAGAGAAAATCAACTGAATCTAGTAACAGAGCAGATCAGTGGTTGGCAGGCGATGGGGTGGCAAAGGGACTGCCTAGGACAGAGGCCAAGAGAACTTTTTGGAATGATGGAAGTATCTTGGAGGGCTGGTTACGTGAGTACATAAACTTATCATATTCACTTAATTGTAAGAAGTGAAGTATTACTGTACTTCAGGAACTTCCCTGGTGGTCCAGGGAAGACTCTGCGTTCTAAATGGGAGAGGCCCAGTTGTAATTCCTGGTCAGGGAACCAGATCCCACATGTTGCAACTAAAGATCACACATGCTGGTATAGCCAAATAAACATTTATATATGCACACACATATATATTATTGTACTTAAAACCATATCTCAATAAACTTGATTACAAAAAAGAGGTCAAAAACTAAACAAAAACCAGTAGTTTAAAATTCACTGAAATACATTTTTTGAGGTATTAAACAGTTGTCCTGAAAACCTGAAGAGGTGTCTAAGAAATGTGAAAACACAGGGGATCAGGACTCTTTATTAAAATTGTTAAAATACAGGAGTCAGGTTTTCTAAGTTTATTTTAGAAAACAAAACTTAAAAACTCCTATAACCAGAAGCATAGCAATATTTTAAAAGTTTATTAAGCTTTTTGCATAGGAGATTATCAAGACTTTTAGGTGCAGAAAAATTAACCATATTCAATACACAATACAAGCCTTTAAAGAACATGTCAACAGAAAAGAGATGTCTTCCTTTCAAAATGTATACAGCTATACATATAAAAGCCAACATAAGACCTTTCTTTCCCTCCTGGAATAAATTTATTTTGAATGAAACACTTAAAACTATGTATGTAGCCTTCAACTACAGATGATCTTTGTAGTTAATTTCAGTTAAAACCTTGTATTTAATTGAAGTAGAAATGTGGGAGTAAAATACCTAAAATAAAGAAACAAAAAGATAACATGGTAAATAACTTAGAGAATTTATTTGCAAAGTAGGAAATAAAAAGCATGATTTTAACATTTATTTAGAATATGAACAAAACTAGAAAAAGTTAAACTATAGAAAAGAAGGTAGAGGGTACTTAAGTTGGCCAATTAATACAACAAGCAAAACCCAAGTTTCCTTCATGCAGATAAGACTTAAGGAAAAGAAAAAGGGAATGTTTATAGAACAGATCACAACAAATATTTTAAATTTTTACATAAACTGTACATAAATGAAAAAATAAATAAGATGATTTACAAGAAATGTTTTATAGGTTACAATAGGCTATAACTTAGTTTATTATGAATAAAATTTGTAGCACATCATACATTTTTACATCACAGGTTCAGTGTTAGAATAATTTCAACATAACAGAGGTTAGACTTGGCAAGAACAATGCAATAGACAGAATAAGGCAACTGAAATGGAAATGGCTTGTATAATTAAACATATTCTAGGTATGATTCGACTCTGTAAGTGGACAGAATTAAGACAAGTACCATTCAACTTCAGTTAAAAAGTCAAATCACTATATCATTTCACTTTAGTTCAAATAAAAAGTCAGAGCACACAATGTATTTTTAAAAAATGACAAAACATCTTAACCTGACTTACATCCATATTCCATTAATTACATTTGGGACAAGGAGACCAGAATATGATGTTAGGTCTATATAGTTATCTTTTGTTTCTAAATGTTAACTAAAAAGGGCACCTCAGAAAAAAGCAGCAGATTTCAAAATGGCTTAAAACCTGTGCTGACTACCTACTTTGCTAGGAATGAGATCCATGATTCAGATACGATGTATAGCTAAAATAATCTCAGACGATCTGCATTACTGATGTACATTCCACAAATTATACAAAACTGAAATGTTTTCTCTGAAAGCTACTGAAAACTGTAAGCACTGCAATGTATGGAAGATGTTAAGAAATAGAAAAAAAAAAAAAAAAACAGCAAATCTTGAAACGTAGTTGCATATTTATACAATTCAAAATCTTGAATTTTAACTTTATTCACTCCTTTGAAAAATATATTCCTCATTAGTTCTTTAAACACAAAATTAACGGCAGCTACAGCAAAAAAAGACTGAAAATCTAAAAAGAGAGATAACCTCTTGACTACAGAAAGAGCCAGAATGTTAAGACTTAGGGGGTTTTCTTAAGGAAAAAAAAATTGACTTCCTCTCAAACACATCATTCAGTACCAATTGTAATACCTGAAGTCCCAAAATCAACTCACTGCTAAATTTATTAAGCTGGAAATGTCAGATACATGCCCAGTCTGATTATTCTCAGGTAATCCAAAAGATAAAGGTATTTTAGGTCTTTATCAGATTTGATGTAGATAACTATAATCCATTATATTTCAACTCACAGGTTATTAACATTGCGTTTTATAAATCCCACTATGAATTGTGTTTGACAAAAGCAATAAATAATTCTAGGAGGGGTTTATCCCACATCTGTATCCACTCAAAATGATCAAAAATCTGGTGGCTCAGATGGTAAAGAATCTGCCTACAATGCAGGAGACTTGGGTTTGATCCCTGGGTCGGGAAGATCCTCTGGAAAAGGGAATAGCAACCCACTCCAGTATGCCTGCCATGGA
>NW_011494915.1:4614457-4614634 GCF_000754665.1 Bison bison bison | reverse complement strand
CAGCCCACTCCAGTATGAATCCCATGGACAGAGAGGAGCCTAGTGGGCTATAGTCCAGGGGGTTGACACTAAAGAAAAGGATTACTGAAGAAAATCCCAAATGTATTTAACATTCAAACATCCATAAATTTAGTGGTATGTTTCTTTTTGTACAATGTAAAAGTTCTAATAATGCCC
>NW_011494915.1:4602428-4614357 GCF_000754665.1 Bison bison bison | reverse complement strand
ATATATATATATATATATATATATAAAACCCCTTGATAGTACTTTAAGGTGTATCTATTACTTGGCCATTACAGGCAATATCAAAACTAATACCATTCTGTTAGTGAGAATCCAAAAGTTAGTATCTCTTAACAGATACAAATAAAACAAACTTTATAAAACATGATGCCACATAGCTGAACAATCTCAAATGCTGTCGTCTCAAATGCTTCCATGAATGGAGCAACTACCTATCTTTCTCAGGATCCTGATGATTATCCAGTCATTCCCCAGTGTTAACAAATTAAACCTTCATTTCACAAATAAGATAACATTCAAAGACGTTACATCAGCTCCTGGTGCTATTTCTAATACAATGCCAAGTTATGATCCCACACCCACTGAAGACACGAGATAGATAACGCATTTAAACTTGTGGAAGTGGAACTCACTGAACATGTATATGTGTCTGACGTGTACCCCAATGTTCATCGCAGCACTGTTTATAATAGCCAGGGCATGGGAGCAACCTAGATGCCCATAAGCAGACAAATGGATAAGAAAGCTGTGGTACATACACACAATGGAGTATTACTCAGCCATTAAAAAGAATACATTTGAATCAGTTCTAATGAGGTGGATGAAACTGGAGCCGATTATACAGAGTGAAGTAAGCCAGAAAGAAAAACACCAATACACTATACTAACGCATATATATGGAATTTAGAAAGATGGTAATGATCACCCTGTATGTGAGACAGCAAAAGAGACACAGACGTAAAGAAGAGTCTTTTGGACTCTGTGGGATAAGGCGAGGGTGGGATGATTTGGGAGAATAGCATTTAAACATGTATATTACCATATGTGAAACAGATCGCCAGTCCAGGTACAATGCATGAGACAGGGTGCTCAGGGCTGGTGCACTGGGATGACCCCGAGGGATGGGATGGGGAGGGAGGTGGGAGGTGGCATCAGGACGGGGGACACATGTACACCTGTGGTGGATTCAAGTCAATGTATGGCAAAAAACACCATAATATTGTAAAGTAATTAGCCTCCAATTACAATAAATTAAAACAAAATTATATGTCTGAAAAGATGGAGTGGTTTACTTTTCATGGAACCATTATTTTCAATAGGTTATTAAAATATCTTTAAAAAAATTACTCATTTTTTGAGGCCTTTGCTAATCTTTTACTAGGCTCAGTAGAAATATAAAGCAACTGTCTCAAATACTGAAAACAGGCAGTAATATAGATAAAGCACATTACTTTCTGAGATTATTATCTCATGACAGAAACACAGTTGGCTGAATTCCTTCCATATTACAATAAAACACCCTAATCAACCTTATTGGGAAAATAGGACATCAGAGACATTTCATGAAAATCATGTTAAATTAAGGTCAAAAGTATTATTACAAAAATGCAGTACATTTCTAATATTTTGCTTATACATACCACAAAACAAATAAGTTAAATACAAAATAATACATACTCATTTTTCTAGTGATTATCCTTTATCGGTTTTTACATGGCTTTTAGAAGAGAAAAACTTTCTAAACCACTCTCAAATGCAACAGACTAAAAAGCATAAAGTGCTCAACAGAAAAAAAATAAACAAGATATAAAAAACTTTGCATATAATCAGCAGAGTGGTTATAAAGGACATTTGCAAACTATTGCCTCGCTAAGCTTTCCACCCAAGAATGTAATCTTAGAAATCAAGGCAAGATGTGGTGGACTGCTCTTAGAAGGCAAGAGTACCACTGAACATAGAAGAAACCTCTTCCCTCTGAGCTACATAATTTTTCTTACAGAAATGGTCTTTTAGGAACTGGTACTTAAAGTACAACAAACACATTTGCACGCAAAGGTAAAAATATTCAGGAATCTTTATAAAGTCTAACATTTGGCAAACAATCTGAACCTCTAGAAGGACTGTCAAGACACCACATGTATCACTGGCGATGGCACTAACTTTATCTAAACTAACAGTCCACCTATTTAAACTACAGCAGCTGAGTAGGGGACACCCATGTCAAGAAACAAGGAGGTCTACAAGTACGCTGTCTTGGGAGAAGTTAGGGTGTAGAACAGAAGGCCATTAATTCTCCAAGTCGAGTTAAAAGGTAATCTTCTATGGGAAGGGATGGTGGTAGTGGTGGTGGAAGGTTCAAGACCTTGTGCTCTTCACGCAGCCCCAAAACAAGCTGGCAGTGCCCCCTGCATTTGAAAATGTTACTGCCGGGGTTTAAAAACGAAAATCAAAGACAAAGTTATAAACACGATTCTCTTTGTGTGTACGGAACTCAATGAAGAACTAAAAGGGTCTGTTTTTAGTTCTTTAGAATTGGCTTCTCAAAGTTCAGTTAGACAAGATTCAGGGGTGGCGGGGGGGCGGGGGGAGTTTAAGACACTGGAATCATCACATTTACTTCAGTGAAGGAAATACATATTTTGACAGACTGATGAGGATGGCAGGCATGTGTCTTGGGTAATTTTATTAGTATCATTAGAAGACTGATACATACTATAATGAGATGGCAGGATACAATGTAAGATAATTTTTGGAATGGTCAGAAATACAGCCTGAGTAAAATAAACTAGGCCAAACAAGGTACTTCTTTTCCCTCTTTTTGTTTTTTAAAAATTAGGTTCCCATATTCATAGTTCTAAGAGCTAGTTCCAGAAACTACACTAGTACAATAACCACTACTCAAATGTGGTTACTGAAAACTTGAAATAGGTTAAACTGAGTTGTGCTATAAGTGTGAAGTATATGCTGACTTTGAAGACTAAGTAGCAACAATCCTTTAAAAAAGTCCTAGGTAACTTTTTAAATGTATTACATGTTGAAATGGTAACATACACTGCATTAAATAAAAATATTTAATTTAAAAGAATCTCATCTGTTTCTTTTTATTTTTTAAATGTGTCTACTAGACATTGATTTCTCATATTGATTTCTATTAGCACTATTCAAGTACTTAGGAGCTCTGCAGCATTAAGTTGACCGGGATTAGAACCAAACCTATTTACCACTGTATGCTTACAAGCATTTTCTTGGGATTGTAATAAAAAACTAGAATCTTGGCAGCCTTCATCACAACTCTATGTTCTTATTAGAAATACTTATTAGTTATTCTAGTCATTCTAGACTATACAAGAGAAAAGCCAAGTCGTTCACTTTATATGCATTTTAGAAGGCAGAGCTTCAGGTTCAAAAGACAAAAAGTATGAATCATAGTCCCAAATTAACCAAAGTATTGATCAAATTAAATTTTATATACTTTTACCATTCCGTTTCTTTTAAAGACAGCCCCAAACCTGTAACTGCTAACATACGATTTGTCACAAGTGTAAAACTTAAAGCTATCATTTTAAAGCAAAATCTTTTTGTACAGATACCCAAATCACAAAATTCTAAAATAAACAGATAGCTTTTGGCTGAAATATCTAGTCACAAAATGGAAACATTTAAGCAGAAAATGTTTAATCATTATAGATTTTCAAAATGACCACTGACTGAAATGAATTCAAAGTTCCAAACATTCTAAATTCTAAAAAATTACCTTCACATGCTTTCCCCTCTGAACATTACTCTTATTCATATGTTCATGTCTACAGAGAAAGAAAAACTGAATTTTAAGTATTTGAATGCAAAACTTGAGAAATATCTTTATCAAGCAGCTCTTGAGAGTCAACTGAAAATTGTTCTTTATGGAGCAAAACTGTACTGTAAAAACACACTGTAACATTTCTTCCTTTCTGTAAACAAGTTTTAAACTCTTCAAAGTACATCCAGATTTTCAAAATACATCCAGATTACATCCAGATGTAATTTAAGGAAGTGAATTATTTTTTCCTAATTTCCCCAAGTCTTTCAACTACCTAAAATCATCACTAACAGTCTCAGAAAACTTCGCTGAACTATTATTGGATCTCCAAAACGTTACTGCAAAAGTAAACATCTGAAAAAATTTATAGCATTATTTAAAAATGACTTCAAAATATAGAATTCCAAGGCAAATGGATATACAAATTTTGGAACTATGTTTTTATTACCAGAATATACAATGATCCTTTCATAATTCTGCAATACTGCCTCAGATTCCCAGTTTCAAAACCATTGACCTTTAGATTTCCTTAACATCCATTTAGAATAAATGATTTTGTTGCTGCTCATAAAAGAATAGTCTTTAGCTTTGATGCTTCAGACGTAAGTAAACAGAAATGGCTAACTCTGGGCCTAAGATAGATGTGGTGTAGAAAGAGCACAGAACCCTACCAATACACATAAACTAACTACGCCCCATTTGAAGCATTCTGGAACCTCAACGAACAGATTTTCAAGTAAGTAATTAAGCCTCCAATTAAAAATCATTTTTAAATGTACTGATAAACATATAAATGTACTGATAATCAAAATACAAAAAATGCAGTATCGCCAATTATGTGGTGATTTCCTAGGGTTCACTCTGAAATTCCAGGTAATGTTTAATAATAGTATTTCTATTAAATTATGGCATTTGAAAGAGCTTATACTTCTGGGGGTAGATCACATAAACACACTTTTTGGGAGAAGATATGTTTGGAAAACAATAATGAATAATTAATATTTCTTTAACATTTCTAAAATCACATAAAAACGATTATTTCTAATTGCCATTTCAGTAAGATTCCACACAGGGTATGTTACTATCCATGTATTAGTAACCAAAACACACACAGAACAGATTTGTAACAAATATTCAGAATCAATTATTTTCATGAGTGAAACATTTCTGAGACTTTAAGATTCATGTTTGAACATACAGTACTGCAATGCTGGCTACATAAAATAAATAGAAAGTCTTTTTGAGAGGAAGCTCAATCATCAGAGGCTGTATTGCATTTAAGGATTTAACACTGGCTATATACAGAAAGAAAAGCAATCCAATTAGAAATATTTCATGTTACTGGAGCTCTCTTTTTAACATGGCAACATTTAGCAGCTTACCATTCTGACATTTAAAAATCAACAGGAAGAGTGCTACTCTTTTATCCTTTGGTTCCCAGTGAAAAATAACTCAGTAATAATGCCTCTGGTTTTCAGATCCTCTTGAATGACATTAGCAGAGATAAACCTGATACTTTAGCTGAAATTTGGCAGACCAAGAAGTGCACCGACTGCTCCAAAATATCCCTGTATAATTTAAAAACAATTATTCATGTAGTGCAGCTTTAAATTAGCATGTACTATTAACCGTTATTATAAACACATATTTGGTATAATCTATTTAAGAACATCAATTCAGAAAGGATGGCTTCCTCGGGGTGTGAAGAAAGGTAGTGGCTATAATGCAAGGAACAAGGGGTTTTAAGCAAAGGTGTATGTTCTGTTATCCTGAAGATTTCAAGGGCATTTATGACAGTAATCAAACATCTTAACAGCTGACAGGCAGCTGGATGGATGCTTGGGATAAAAGAACAGACAACTTATTTTTTTTAAAGCTTATTTACTGGCTGCTGCTCCACAGCTTGTGGGATCCCAGTTCCTGTAGCAAACCCGTGCCTGTAGCAATGGAAGCTCAGAAGCCTAACCACTGAACCACCAGGGAATTCCCTAACTTTCTAACAAATGTTTATACACTTAAAGAAAAAAAATAAAGAAAAAAAAAGAAGAAAGCTACCAATCTGTTATCAGCTACTGAAAAAAAATTTTTCTTAAAGCCTGTATTCTCAAGATATAGACCTCTGAAATATATAAACAGTGACTTCTAGTTATTAAAGCTTCCTGGACTATTATGGCAATTCTGTGCTCTCCTTGCTTTTCCTGAACAAAGTTCCTGGGGCTCTGCTTGCCAACAGCACAGGGCATGCCAGGTGGACCTGCACAGGAGTGCCCGTTCTCACGTGTACAGCAAGAGCTACGGCAACAACACATGGGAGCTCGTGAGAGCAGAACAGACACTCAGAATCTGTATTATGAAGATGATTAATAAAGTATCTAACTGATCAGAAACAAACCAATTCAAGGTACGTTTACATAATTCAAAACATTTTGTGAACTGGTATTTGGCCAGGTCAGAAAGTAACTGGGTATAGTGAAAGAAAAAAAAAAAAATCTTAAAGAATGAACTCCAAAAATGTCAACAGTGGTTGAGGTTACCTCTGGAGGTAGGGGTGAGGTTGTGGTAGGAGGAATAAAGAGATTTTCATTACTAAATTATATATGTATTTTTACTGTTCATATTTAACATTTGTTCTCTCAGGGAGAAAAAAACAAAACAATGTAACAAATCCACTAAGTATAAAAGCAGTCCCAGAATTTAATGAGCTCACAGATCTGACACTGCTCTCTCTTGGTCAGAATTGTGACATTCTCATCCTAAAGGGAAGCCTGCAAGGTGTCAGTGACCCCCACCCCCGAACGCAACTGAAGTGCGGGAACCATACACTATTCAGGTAAATCATATTTTTATACTTTACTTTAAAAGTACCAGGCAAAGAACAATATATGAAACCTGTATACAAAAGCATGCTATTAAAATTCACAAAACTTGGTTTTTCCTATCGTACCTCATGCTCCAGAAATAACGCTTTCAGTTGACCTTTTGACCAATAGTCCAGTGCATATGCCAAAAGTTTCATTGAGAGAGTATTGACACGCAAAAAGTTTCCAACAAAGACAACTCTGTTTATTTTCTAAAAGAAAAGAAGAAGGAAAATAACTTGAAAAAAGAATTATCAGGTAGATTTTACAATACAATACAGATGAGTATTTACATCTATTTACAAATATAAACAATTACTACCTTTTATTAGTGCCTTCTACATTCCTGCTATATGCCTTCATCATCCTGAACACTTAAAAAATTATTTCAGGACAAGTCATTACACTTGTCAAAATTCACAGAATACACACTAAGAGTGACCTCAGAAGTGAACTATGGACTCTCAGTGAGGTTCACCAACTGCAACAAACGGACCAAACTGGGCTGGACACTGAGAGCGGGGGAGGCTGTGCATCCGCGGGGTCAAGGCTGCACGCGAACTCTGGGCTTTCCACTCGGTTTTGCTGTGAACCTAAACCTGCTCTAAAAACTAAAGCCTAATCAAAACAGAAATGGTTTAGAAAGTCTCTAGCTAAATGATAGAGACAGACTTGTTATTGAAAATGGCTATAAATAATACATCTAGCAAAGAAAGTAATTTGGAGAAACATTACTGATGAGACAAAAGGAGACAAACCAAAGAAAGTATTTCAGAGGTGTTTTTTAAAAAAGCTGTAAACTGGTCAGCATGTTGCAGCTTATGCTCAGTAATAATATGAGAACTTTATCATTAGCACTGGAGATAACACGGACTGGAATTCTGGCATAGCCATCCAATTCCCAGGGTTCCAGCATTCTCTGTACCCGGCCTAACCCATCAAGTCACTCTTTAATTTGGTTCCTTAGGTACCTCTAAGACTAGAAAATCACTGATGGAGAAAGCAATGTTTGAATTTGCAGAAAATCTGTATCTACTGTCACAATAATAGAGTATACATTTTTGCATACTGAATTTGTGAATAGTGAAAACTATGCCCTTGACTGGCTTCCCCAATGGCTCAGTACAGTCTCTATACAGTCAGCAAAAACAAGACCAGGAAATGACTGTGGCTCAGATCATGAACTCCTTATTGCCAAATTCAGACTTAAATTGAAGAAAGTAGGGAAAACCACTAGACCATTCAAGTATGACCTAAATCAAATCCCTTATGATTATACTGTAGAAGTGAAAAATAGATATAAGAGACTAGATCTGATAGACAGACTGCCTGATGAACTATAGATGGAGGTTCATGACACTGTACAGGAGACAGGGATCAGATCATCCCCAAGAAAAAGAAATGCAAAAAAGCAAAATGGCTATCTGAGGAGGCCTTACAAATAGCTGTGAAAAGAAGCGAAGCTAAAAGCAAAAGACAAAAGGAAAGATATACCCATTTGAATGCAGAGTTCCAAAGAATAGCAAGGAGATAAGAAAGCCTTCCTCAGTGATCAGTGCAAAGAACTGATCAGAAGAAAACAACAGAATGGGCAAACTAGAGATCTCTTCAAAAAAATTAGAGATATCAAGGGAACATTTCATGCAAAGATGGGCTCAAGAAAGGACAGAAATGGTATGGACCTAACAGAAGCAGAAGATATTAAGAAGAGGTGGCAAGAATACACAGAACTGTACAAAAAGATCTTCATGACCCAGAAAATCACAATGGTATGATCACTCACCTAGAGCCAGACATCCTGGAATGTGAAGTCAAGTGGGCCTAATGAACCATCACTACGAACAAACCTAGTGGAGGTGATGGAATTCCAGTGGAGCTATTTCAAATCCTAAAAGATGATGCTGTGAAAGTGCTGCACTCAATATGCCAGCAAATCTAGAAAACTCAGCAGTGGCCAGAAGACTGGAAAAGGTCAGTTTTCATTCCAATCCCTAAGAAAGGCAATGCCAAAGAATGCTCAAACTACCGGACAGTAGCACTCATCTCACACGCTAGTAAAGTAATGCTCAAAATTCTCCAAGCCAGGCTTCAACAATACGTGAACTGTGAACTTCCAGATGTTCAAGCTGGATTTAGAAAAGGCAGAGGAACCAGAGATCAAATTGCCAACATCCAATAGATCATTGAAAAAGCACGAGAGTTCCAGAAAAACATCTATTTCTGCTTTATTGACTATGCCAAAGCCTTTGACTGTGTGATCACAATCAACTGTGGAAAATTCTGAAAGAGATGGGAATATCAGACCACCTGACCTGCTTCTTGAGAAACGTATATGCAGGTCAGGAAGCAACAGTTAGAACTGGACATGGAACAACAGACTGGTTCCAAATAGGTAAAGGAGCACGTCAAGGCTGTATATTGTCACCCTGCTTATTTAACTTGTTTGCAGAGTACACGGTAAGAAATCCTGGGCTGAAGAAGCACAAGGTGGAATCAACATGGCCGGGAGAAATATTAATAACCTCAGATATGCAGATGACACCACCCTTATGGCAGAAAGTGAAGAAGAACTAAAGAACCTCTTGATGAAAGTGAAAGAGGAGAGTGAAAATGTTGGCTTAAAGCTCAACATTCAGAAAATTAAGATCATGGCATCCAGTCGCATAACTTCATGGCGAAACAGTGGCTGACTTTATTTTTGGGGGCTCCAAAAATCACTGCAGATGGTGATTGCAGCCATGAAATTAAAAGACACTCATTCCTTGGAAGGAAAGTTATGACCAACCTAGACAGCATATTCAAAAGCAGAGACAGTACTTTGCCAACAAAGGTTCGTCTAGTCAAGGCTATGGTTTTTCCAGCGGTCATGTATGAATGTGAGAGTTGTGCTATACAGAAAGCTGAGCGCCAAAGAATTGATGCTTTTAAACCGTGGTTTTGGAGAAGACTCTTGAGAGTCCCTTGAACTGCAAGGAGATCCAACCAGTCCATCCTAAAGGAGCTCAGTCCTGAGTGTTCATTGGAAGGACTGATGTCGAAGCTGAAACTCCAATACTTTGGCCACCTGATACGAAGAACTGACTCAATGGAAAAGACCCTGATGCTAGGAAAGATTGAGGGCAGGAGGAGAAGGGGACGACAGAGGATGAGATGGCTGGATGGCATTACCGACTCAATGGAGATGAGTGTGAGTAAACTCCAGGAGTCGGTGATGGACAGGGAGGTATGGTATGCCACAGTCCACGGGGTCACAAAGAGTCGGACACGACTAAGCGACTGAACTGAACTCAGTAGTAAAGTGGTAAATGGCTCAGTGGTAAAGAATCTGCCTATAATGCAGGAGACGAGGGTTTAAGCCCTGGGTCAGAAATGGCAACCCACTCCAATATTCTTGCCTGAAAATCCCATGGACAGAGGAGCTAGTGGGCTATAGGCCATGGGGTCACAGGAGTTGGATGTAACAGAGCAACTAAACACAGTATTTCGGAACCTGTGACTTGGTGTCTTGTGGTGTATGGCCTTAATTACTGTTAATTCGTCAGTAAAAATGGACCTGTAAGAGCTAATAAAAAAGGTCCCAGATTACTGTCAGCCCCTCAAAGTGAAATATTTCCCAACTTTAGGTTAAAACACCTGCTAGTAGCTCCCTCAACTAACTTACTACACTGTTATAAAGAAACTTAAAAGACAGAATTCTGATTTTAAATTTGGAATAATTCAGAGCATTAATTCAAGCTTTTGCATAGTTGTTCTCTCTCTTGGAGCCTCCCTATCCCCAAAGATCTGCACCCATGATTCTCTCACCTTATTCAAATCTTTGCCTAAGAGTCACATTTTCAACAAAGGCTTCCTTTAACTACCTAATTACTTAATTTGTCCTCTGCCAATCTTTGGTCTACTCACAATTCTGTTTAATTTGTTTAATTTTCTCTTTTTTTTTTGCTGCACCTGGCATATAGGATCTTAGTTCCCTGACCAGGGATTGAACCCACACTCCCTGCAATGGAAGCTCAGAGTCTTAACTACCTGACCCGCCAGGAAAGTCCATAATTTTCCCTTTTTAAAAAATAGCATTTCCTACCTAATACTAAACAATTTACTTATTTACTGTATCACTAGAACAGCTGTAAGCTTCACAAAGTCAGGGATTTTTGTTTTCTTCACTAATTTACCTCAAGTGCCCAGAATAATACCTGGCAAATGATACTCTGCAAATATTTATTCAATGAATAAACGAAAGAGTGAACAAATGAAGAAGTCCTTCATAAAGTACAATTTCCAACTATATTTACAACAACTAAATGGGCACATACACCTACTACATGAAGGCAGAACTGTACGACCTTCTTTAACAAACATAACCAATTATGAGGTAAACCCAGCAGTACATGCTTTCTGTGCGTGTCCACCACTCAAATGTCATGTGCAGAGCAGCCTCAGCGCCTTCATAGCCCTGTACAATGCTGCTTGATCCATATGCAACAAGGCAGCACTGTAAAGAAGCCGAGGGCAGCAAGGAACCTCCAAGTTCTCATCAAGTGCAACATTAACAGGAAGAAAAAACACAAAGCACCCACACTTTCAGGATTTAGTTACCTCAAAATGTTTTACTGTTTAGGGGGAATCTCTCTTTTACGATTTCAAGATATTTAGGCCATACATTTCCGAAAAGGTTGCTGGATAAATGTAAATATCTCTTTGTCCTAATTTCCGATTTGAATGATCTGCTCCTTTAAATGAAGTATCACAGTTGGGCAGGTAACATATATATTAGTGTACCTTGGGATTTAATGGATTAAGAGATCTAAATCCTAGAGGCCTCCTTAAGAATCCTGCTACATGTACAGAAAACTCCAACTCACATTTTTCATGTAATTAAAAAAACTTACCTCATTAACAGCACACATTCGTGCTATAGAACCAATGTTATTGGTGATAGTAACTAAAGTAGCTCTTGCTAGATCTTCTTTACTAACAGATTCTCGCTTCTCCTTATAAATCATATTCCCAAAACTGCAGAGAAATGAAAAACAAAATCAAATCTGATTAACAAGCAACAGCTCATACATTTTGGAACTATAGCCTACAGATAAATCTACACATGTACAAAATAAGGTATACATGTACAAAGTTACTTAATGACCCAAGGACCTGCACATAGCAGACACTGGGAACAACCCAAACATACATCAAACTGATCGTCACACAATGAAACACCATGAAGCTATTCATGAAAGAGAGAGAAGAAGGAGGGGACGCAGAAAAGGGAGGACAAAGAGGAAGACGGAGGCGGAAAAAGAGAGAGAGAGGTAAGGGAGCAGGCAAAGAGACTAGGAAATACTGCTGTTCCAGACGACACAACCACCCCTCTTATCCATGAAGGACTGGCTCCAGGACCCTCCTTGGACACCAACATCAATAGATGCTCAGGTCCCTTGTACAAAATGATGTAGTATTTCCATATAACCTATAT
>NW_011494915.1:4596359-4602328 GCF_000754665.1 Bison bison bison | reverse complement strand
ATATATATACATCATCTCCATATTACTTAATACAATATAAGCACTATGTAAATAGCTGCCCAGGCACAGCAGATTCAAATTTTGCTTTTGCAACTTTCGGGACATATTTTTAATCTGAGGATGGCTGATCGTGTAGGTGCAGGACCATGGTAAGGGGAGCGAACTGTATACTGTATGCTATAAAATGCTATATAATGGCATTTTAGCGTTATCTTCTAAAAGTTACCTTTTAGAAGAGGAGGATAAGGATATGTATTTGTATTTGCATAGAGAAACACTAGACGGATACTCAAGAATGAACAGAAGTTTCCTACAGCGCACTGAGGGGAGACTTCGTAATGTAAATTTAATTTTGAAATCACACAGATATTCAAAACTTATAAATGAACTGGGTAAAAGGAAGCCCCCTTACAACTTCCTGATACACTGCTTTCTAAAACCTAAGTAAGCAAGCTTAATTACAGTGTAAATGTTAAATTTACCTAGATGCCACGGCCCAGCCAGGCAGACCAAATCTTTCATAATCTCCCCCGTAAATATCACGGACGAGTTTGTCAGCTTGCGTGCTGTCACCTTTCGATGCCATTTCAAGAGCCTCTTCAAAACTTTCACAGCCAGTCAACAAGCTACATAAACCCAGAAAGGTACCCCCTCCAAGGCTAAAGAAAACAAACAAAATGTGGTAAGTTGCATTTACACACTGCATTCTTTCTCCAATGTAAAAGGATGGAGCACTCACTTATTCAGTTAAACACATGAATAGAAAACATTTACTAAACCTAAGAAAAATGCAAAGCAAAACCAAACTTATCAGATCAAAGAATAAACCAAAGGAAAAAAATCCTGTTGCGGAAACAACATGACACGGGAGACCTTCTGTGTCTCTGTCTTCACCTGGTACTGCACACTGTAACTGCTGAAAACGCTCGTCATTGTGTGCGTGAAAAACGAGTGTTTAAAAAAAAAGTTAGCACCACACAAATTAAAAGGAAAATTGTAACTCTAAGTCAACACATAAACATTTACATGACTCTGAAATGAATACAGTGAGATCATTTACAGACAGAAATTAACTTGGTTCTAATACTCTTTGAATATGCTCATAAAATGAAATCATGTTTCTCTAATCCTTAAAATCAAAACCTTTGCTCCTTTAATCTCACCTGAATTTCTAACAGATTCTACTCCTGAATCACTGTTGGAATCTAGTTAACAGACTGAATTTCTATCTTTTTGAATTGACTTAAGTAGGTAATACGTCCCTGTAATTCTCTGGCATAGAGTTACAATGGAGGTAGATTTTCAGTCACCATAGAAACAGAATACTAATTAAATTTAAGTACCATTCAAATAGGCGTACTATATTGAAATTAAAAGTTTTTCTGGGGACTTCCCTGGCAGTCAAGTGGTTAAGACTCTGTGCTGCCAAAGCAGGGGCCGTGGGTTTGTTCCCTGGTCTAGGAGCTAAGATTTCACGTTACACCAAGAGGCCAAAAAATAAAGTGTTTTCCACTCCCACACCCTCGCTGCCACAAAACAACCTAATTTAAGAATCCTAAAATCTATCTTCGTCAAGTTTCCTTAAAAGTTGATGAAGTACATATTAGAATCATAAGGTAAATTTAAAAATCTCATTTCACATCTATATTTCAGGTATTATAGAAAAAAAGAAAGTTGCTCAGTCATGTCTGACTCTGTGACCCTGTGGACTGTACCCTACCAGGCTCCTCTGTCCATGGAATTCTCCAGCAAAGAATACTGAAGTGGGTAGCCATTCCCTTCTCCAGGGGATTTTTCCCAACCCAGGGACTGAACTGGTTCTTCTAAATTGCATTGCAGGCGGATTCTTTACTATCTGAGCCACCAGGTAAGAACTCATGTTAAATTCATCCTATTGAATTAATTACAAGGTTGCTAAATACTTCAACTTAAAAAAAAAAAACACTATTATTTTCAGCTACACTGGGTCTGTGTTGCTGCATGGGCAACACCACAGAGGGGACGGTGGGCTCCACTCTCCACTTGTGGCACACAGGCTGTTCACAGTGCTGGCTTCTCCTGATGCGGGGCACCGGCTCTAGTGCGCAGGCTTCGGTAACTGTGGCTCCCAAGCTCTAGAGCACAGGTTCAATAATGTGGTGCATGGGCTTAGTTGCTCAGCAGTATGTGGGATTTTCCCAGATCAGGGATCAAACCCACGTTTCCTGCATTGGCAGGTGGATTCTTTACCACAGAGCCATCAGGGAAACCCCAAATACTCTGCACTTTATTATGAATCAAATAGCAGGTGGTAAGCTTTAGGCTTAAATATATCTATATAAAAATGAGAAAAATGTTTTGGAAAATAGAAGTATTATTGGAATCATTCCAGATAAAAATCCATGCTTCATTATGGAAATTTTAATGACAACTGACACTAACCAATACAAACATTTCATGATTTTAGTTTGAGTCTACACACATGCCTTATAAAACAGTACTATCTGCAACACTACAACTTTTACTCTACATTTCTAGCTATTGCATAATACACTTTTTCTGATGAAGCTACCATATAGATAGATAAATTTCACAATTTCTAAGAATAAAACAATATGAATGCTGCTCTAAGAACAAAAATGCTACCACCTTGTTCCGGTTACTCGTTTATAGTTGTCTTTGGAATGGACTGCTAAAATACTGACTCCCGAACCAATGTTCACTACCAGGAGCGGATAGGGATCGTCCAGGTTAAAAGGCATCTTTTGGCACCTCTCAGGTTCTGAGGCATTAGCAAAATAATAGCACTCTGCTTGTCCATTGAAACTGACAGAGTCTATATACAGCAAGCCCTTCACAAGGCAGTCAAGTTCATCCAGTTTGTGCAGGTGGAGGTTTCCAATCTGTAAACAAACCCCAAAACAAGTTTTATAAAGTGAACAAAGAACAGCACTCAAAATACTTAAGTATATAATTTTCATGTACTTCACAAAACTTCAAAACCAGCTACAACCCCTGCATTTTTACTTGCTTTCTTTTGTAAGAGATTTTGAAGCCCCAAAATCTCTTAGGGGCTTCATTTAGTCCAGTGGTTCTCAGGAGTGGTAGTATTACTTCTAGAGGCATTCTGAAAACCTGTCGCGACATTTTAGTTTTCATCAAGATGGGGAGGAGGGAAGAATCAAACTAACATTTAGTGGGCAGGGACTTGGGTGGGGTACCAGATATCTGGAGTGGGCGGGCAGTTGTGCAAAACAAAGAATTAACCCTTTTTCTGCATTATCTTTGAACATTCTGACAGATATTTTTGTTCAGACAGTAGTAGGAAAATGTTTTTAATAACCTGAGCCTATGTAAACAAGTGTTTTATCTATCTATGTGTATAAATACAAGGTATTTTTTACACGGTTTTAAATACATCCTAAATTTACAAGGAATGCAACCGTCATATAAACTAAGAAGTGTTGCACTTTTGTTTGGAACTTTATCTTGTGTAATATCACAATAGCAACACCACTTACATATTTGATTCTCCAATAAAATTTACTGTATCGATCTAGCATGTGTGGCTTTAGAAATTAAGATCTATGTACACACATAAGTGGGTGCTCAGGTGCTCAGTCCTATCCGACTCTTTGTGATGCCACAGACTACAACCCGCCAGGCTCCTCTATCCAGGGAATTTTCCAGGTGAGAATACTGGAGTGGGTGGCCATTACCTTCTCCAAGAGATCTTCCCGAACCAGGGATCAAACCTGTGTCTTCTGTGTCTCCTACACTGGCAGGATTCTTTACCACTGAGCCACCTGGAAAGCCCTAATCTATGTCCATACAAGCATCTAAATCTAACTACTTCATTATGCCCTCCCGTGTGACCCTACCAGAGAATCTACCTACTTCTACTTACCGATATACAAAATTAATCAGTTATACCTTAATTTCCTATGTTTATATTATAGTTTCAGTACTAATGTGAAATTATTAAATTCATTTTTGGTTAGTAAAGAGTAGATTATATTTGCTATAAAAGATCTGAGCTTTGATAATGCTTTCCCATTCTCTAAGGACTTATGAGGTATCACTCCTGAGGATACTTATCAGGTATCCTCCTTGAGTTCCCATGGCATCTCTTTTCATAGCAATAGTATTAATCATAATGCACTGTACTTTTATTTGTAATTCACTTAACCATGTGGTCTAGGAAACTGTACTCTTTGACAGCCTAGTCTGTGTCTTATTCCTAGCTGAGTTCTCAGTGTCTAGCACAATAACCTAATAAATACTACATGCTCAAATATTAACTTAATAAATGACTGAACACCAACAAAAACAAATATTATAAAACCTCATCACTAGAAAATACTTATATTTCTTTTAAGAAAAATTAGAACTCTCCAATTTGAATACCAGTATTTCCAATGGCTTGACAAGAGGTGGCTTCAAGGACACTCCTTTTGGCAAGAACACTGGCAACCATTAAGTATCACACATCCAAACAAACTGGTTTCAAATTCATGTAATTTATGGTCAGATTACTCAATAAACTGAATACAAATCAGTACTACTCATCATTTTTTTTTACTAAAAAAAAAAATTTTTAGTAAAAATTTATGGACTTTTAAGCTACCCCAAATTACAAGGTATTCACTTCTGTGAGCCATATAAGTGATCATTTATGCTCTATTAATAGATTTTTCTTACATGACTTTGAGAAATTCACAGGCATATTTAAATGGTCCTCTTTCACTTTTCACTTTCATGCATTGGAGAAGGAAATGGCAACCTACTCCAGTGTTCTTGACTGGAGAATCCCAGGGACAGGGGAACCTGGTGGGCTGCTGTCTATGAGGTCGCATAGTCGGACACGACTGAAGCGACTTAGCAGCAGCAGTGTGCATATTTTCAAGAAAAACAAATTTCAGTAAATCTAAGTATCAACTTGTTAATCTTTGTTCTAATGGGAAGGACTGGAGTCTTGGCAAACCCCTACCAGCACAGAAATCAATACTTGCATAATCCTCTTGCCACATCCAAATGACCCCCTCCCCCCACTTCAAGATTCAAATTTGGTGGGGTTGATGATATAAAACCCAAGAAAAAAAGGGGTAACAGAACTTCATTCAGGTGTCTATTAATCAAAACATACAGACTTTAGCTGGAGTCTGGGAAGATGGGTGTCCTTAGGAGAGATGACTAGATCAATACTCAAAAAACCAGGCAAACACAGAATAACAATATGCAAATATTTCAAGCCCCATTTATATCTGGCTTTGCACACTACCAAATTCACTGGAGTCTATGTCTACTGTAACTTTGTAGCAGTTCCTAAACTTACCAGATTTTACCAAATATTATGTATAACAGGCCCAACTCTGGCCAATTTTTACTCACTGTATAAAGGTTTTTAAATGGTTCAATCAAAAGTTAAGTCACGTAGATGAATGGATAAATTAAGTTGTACATATTTACAATGGAATATTACTCAGCCACAAGAAGGAAAGAATTTGATCAGTGGAGGAAGCACAAGCTGGAATCAAGATTGCCAGGAGAAATATCAATAACCTCAGATATGCAGATGATACTACCCATATGGCAGAAAGTGAAGAGGAACTAAAGAGCCTCTTGATGAAAGTAAAGAGTAGAATGAAAAAGTTGGCTTAAAGCTCAACATTCAGAAAACTAAGATCACGGCATCTGGTCCCATCACTTCATGGGAAACAGATGGGGAAACAGCAGCTAACTTTATTTTTCTGGGCTCCAAAATCACTGCAGATGGTGATTGCAGCCATGTCCTTGGAAGGAAAGTTATGACCAACCTAAACAGCATATTGAAAAGCACTTTGTCAACAAAGGTCCGCCTAGTCAAGGCTATGGTTTTTCCAGTGGTCATGTATGGATGTGAGCGTTGGACAAAAAGAAAGCTGAGCACCAAAGAATTGATGCTTTTGAACCGTGGTGTTGGAGAAGACTCTTGAGAGTCCCTTGGACTG
>NW_011494915.1:4595429-4596259 GCF_000754665.1 Bison bison bison | reverse complement strand
ATGTGAAGAGCTGACTCATTGGAAAAGACCCTGATGCTGGGAAAGATTTAGGGCAGGAGGAGAAGGGGATGACAGAGGGTGAGATGGTTGGATGGCATCACCAACTCAATGGACACGGAAGTTGGTGATGGACAGGGAAGCCTGGCGTGCTGCAGTTCATGGGGTCGCAAAGAGTCGGAAACGACTGAGCGACTGAACTGAGTGAGGCAGATGAACCTAGAGCCTGTTTTACAGAGTGAACTAAGTCAAAAAGAGAAAGACAAATATCATGTATTAACACATATATATGGAATCGAGAAAAATGGTACTGATGTATCTGTTTGCAGGGTAGCAATACAGACACAGATAGAGCAGACTTGTGCACACAGCTGGGGAAGGAGAGGGTAGGAAGAACTGAGAGAGCTCCAATGAAACACGTGCACTGTGTGTGTGTTGTCGCCTCTGACTCTGCAGCTCTATGGACCATAGCCTGCCAGGCTCTGTCCCCGGGATTTTCCAGGCAAGAATACTGGAGTGGGTTGCCATTTCCTACTCCAGGGGATCTTCCCAACCCAGGGACTGAACCCATATCTCTTGCATCACTTCCACTGGCAGGCGGATTCTTTACCTTGCCAATGTAAAATAGATAGCCAGCGGGAATTTGCTGTACAACACGAGGAGCTCAACGTGGTGCTCTGTGACAACCTAGAGGGGTGGGAGGGAGGCTCAAGAGGGAGTGGACATATGTACACCTATGGGGAATCAATGCTGATGTACGGCAGAAAACAACACAACACTGTAAAGCAAATATCCTAATAAAAATTAAAAAAAAAAAAAGGGGGGGGGGGGCA
>NW_011494915.1:4565033-4595325 GCF_000754665.1 Bison bison bison | reverse complement strand
GCAAGTCAATAATATATACTTCCTCTGTATCAGCACAGAGAACCAGTCCAAGGAACATAACAGACAGAAACCAGGCCCCATATTTTAAAAATTGAAGAGAACGGGTATCAATTTTTGCCTCTGAGTGAAATACCTACTGTGCGAAAATCTTTTTCAAACTTGTAAGCACCACCTCCTGTAGCACATAGCACCGTGTGTAATGTTGAGAAGTTTTTATCTCTTCCCATTTGGATAAAAGTAGGCAGGTCCTGGGTTGGAAATCTGATAAAGTGCAAGTTCCCTCTCCGGCCAAAAAGTGTTAAATCTTTCAGTTCAAGGTGTACATCCCGAATACCAGTGGATCCATATGCTACATTAGAAGTCAAATATTTCCGGATACTTTTTAAGCTCTCAACTTCTTCTTGTTCTTCCTCTGCTGTGATATCAATAGGTTCAAAATATGATAGCTTTACCAGAGTTCCCCCGATGTCCATGCCAAACCACGGGAAAGCTGTGGATAAAAAATTAAAATATATATCTTGATTTTGGAAATACAAATGAGGAACTAGTTAATTAACCACAAACTTTATTTACTGTGAACCATGCACTCAGTCAACTTATGAGGTAAGACACATCTTCCATGTGCAACTCACCCTTTTCCCTTCAAAGTGTTACTCTGTGCATTTTCTAAAAACCCTGAAACCTAGGATTCCTGGATCCCAAGGACCTTTTAATTCTTGCTCTGTGACAATCTAGAGGGGTGGGAGGGAGGCTCAAGAGGGAGTGGACATATGTATATCTATGGATAATCCATGCTGATGTATGGCAGAAACCATACATCACACACCTGTCACAAGTAGGCATTTCTTTTCATTTACTATATACTTATCATGTGCTCCAGGAGATTAAGACAAAAAATAGGACCAATTTTGTCTTAATAGTAGTATGTCATCACCTTTTGAAAATGTTTCTAAAAAGATTTTAATGTAATAAAATTGGTCTAGAATCATGTCAAGTAACCCAAGAGAAAAGAACCTCCTTATAAGAAACTTTTTCCTTTGCCCATTAAACTTACTAGGCTTCTTTAAGGGCCTCTGGTTAATAAAAATTAGCTGTTGATAACGTTGAAGGTAAACCTACCTGGAGATAGGCACACTCGGGTAGGGAGCATCATCTGGATTTGGGACTTGGTACTCTTACTAACTGGGCTGTTTGACACTGGAGAAACCACTAACCTGTCAAAACCTTAGTTTCCTTAAGGTCTCTTTCTCTTCTCTGGGATCTTAATCATCATGACAGTGAACGAAAACTAATTTCATAGTTAAGATACATAGATTACAAAATGCCTAACAGCAGGTATTTAACAGTTCATTACGCATAATTTGTCAAGGATAAGTAGTTCCCTCTAAAATTCCACTCTGTTTCTTCAGCATTTATATTTACTTGGTATGAGTGTACCGTTAGAAACTGGGAACATCAACTCAATGAGAAAGGATTCTGTACATTTCTCTGTTCAGGCACTATGCTCTTGTCACCTATAGATTTGTATAAACAACTAAGATGCTGAAGAAACTAAATTTTCTCTGTTTTGTTAGGTGGCTAGCAATGGAGGCCATCTTAAATAAGTAAAAAAAATAGAGTCAGCTCTTAATGGAGGGGTAACTGGAGACGCTATAATGCAGAACATGATGTTTTAGTAACCATAACATACAAACTAGAACATGATAGCTCCCTGCTTTCTTGCAGAGATCCCTTCAGTTCAGCAGAGTTCTAGAATTTATTTCCTTATGCCAGAGAATCAATCACCATTCAAAAAGTATGGAGGAGGCCATCAGAATACAGAAAATACATGTTCTTAATTATGATCCACTCCTTTCATTCTAGCAAGTGATCTAACTGCCATTGCCATTAAAGCAAATATTTAAGCTGGTTACTTTGTCATTAACCAAAGGGAGAGGGAGAATGGCCACAAAATTAAAGTTTATTTACTTACAATAAAACTACAAAGTTAAGTACAACCACAGGCCTACTGATAGCTCCAAGAGGTAAGAAAAATATCACTTTCTAAAGAAATCAGGCAAATCTATCAATAGCTTTGTTGCTTCTAGCCTAGGGACAGGTTAAAAGTAGGTTACAGTACAAAAGCATCCTACTTCCTACATATAGCCTAAGCATTTCTCATTCTTTTGGGAATAAAACTCTCCACTGTCAAGGTGGGGGGGAAAAAAAAAGAACCAAAATACACATCTAATGAACAAAATACACAATCTATAAATATAAATAACTCCTCTGATGATGGCAAATAAACATT
This sequence comes from Bison bison bison, assembly GCF_000754665.1. Taxonomy (NCBI): domain Eukaryota; kingdom Metazoa; phylum Chordata; class Mammalia; order Artiodactyla; family Bovidae; genus Bison; species Bison bison. Next base: position 4,593,035 of record NW_011494915.1, on the reverse strand, counting down.
ACCTTCTCCAGTCTTTTGAGCATTTCCTAGAATCTCTCAAGATCTGTTTATGTGACCCTCCAAAAAACAGGAGCTTCTACTCTATTTCTGACCTAAGCCCAAGAGAACTGCTCTATCAGTCCCCCATAAGTAACAAAAATATCCAGAACCACCTTAAGCAGAGTGCTACCTACTAGGCAGATTATGTATGCAAAAGAAGAAAACTGAATGTGTTTTCAGATAATTAAACAGAAGATATTCTAGCCACAAGGGCAGACTGTTCATTTCCAAACAAGCTGTGCAGGAGTTTCCTAGTGGCCTACTGGTTAGGATCCCCAGCTTTCACTGCCATGGTCAGGGTTCAATTCCTGGTTGGGGAACCAAGCAAAGCAAAAAGCTGCTTGGTGTGGCCAAAACTAACTAACTAAATAAAAGTTTGGTCTTTCCTTAAGTGTTGGTAAGGGTAGGGGAGAAGCATTAAAAAGCTATTTAATTGAGACTGGCCCCATGTAGATTTTTGCCCAAAGGGATACTATGCCAAACTAGATTTAATTGTTCTTTAGCAGAAAGAGAAGGCAAAAGCTGAAAATGTTCAAAACATTAGTGGATTATTTTAAGGAACAAAATTCTAAACTGGACACGTGCACTAGTAAATTCCAGATATGGCTCAAGTTCTTGAATAAAAGGCATTTCACTCTTCCCAAGAATCATTCCAAATAAAAGTGCTGTTTTCAGACAGACTAAGAAAATAAACCATTTTCACACCTTCAGTATTATAATTCCTCAGACAAGCTTCAGAAGATATCCCCCATTTTGATAAATTAGTTACATCTCAGGGGATATCAGAAACTATCACCTTCAACTGCACCTTACCATCCATTTGAAGTGATTCTTCCTAAGTAGTGACTCAGTTTATAAACAGGCCAAATTACACAGAAGCAAACAGCACACATATGCTACATACGCCTCTCTGGTCTTGACAGAACCTTCAGGTATCTGACTGCTTGGATCAGCAAAGCACGCATACAAGCCTATACCGCACCACATTATAATATGCATATAAACGGGGCGGGGGCGGGGGGGATGTACTGTCCCGGGTCTTCACAGCGGGGTGTGGGATTAGTTGTCCTGCAGCAGGTGGGCTCTTAAATTCCCCAACCAGGGACAGAACATGGGCCCACAGCAGTGAAAGCCCAGAATCTTAACCACTGGACAGCCAGGGAATTCCTTTATATATAAAACTTTTATTATCACCTTGTTAATCATGTTGCATGCCATACAGGTAACCAAAACAAAGGCTGACCCTTAACTTAGAAAGTCACATGAGCTGAGATACAGAGGACCACCACTGTTGAGACCTTTATTACCTATTATTTAAGTAGAGTGAAGAACACAAGTAAAGGTAAAGCAAATATTGCCATCGTTTTGGTTTTAGCAAAAAACTTGCATTAATGTTTCACTTCATCCTTCCCCTGGAGTTAAATACACAATTTCAAATGCTCACCCTTTAGTTATACAATCTAGAGGATGAATTCCTTTTCTTCTTTTCTGCTTAAATACATGCATGTGGTTTATAAGCTGGTATATTATTAGTGATGCATCAAAAAACCCAATGTTTTCTAACACTTATCTGTTAAGGAAGTGTGCCACACCAAAGTCACTTGCTTACCTAGTATGAGACACACTCTGTGAGCTATTAGTGCCCCTCTAAGGAGTAAACAACGCAACGCATGGACACATGCCTTACATACCAGGTGCTCACTAAAGTTATAATCAAAGAAAGAAGCCCTACACAAGAACTCAAAACAAAACAAAATAAATATTTCTTTAGCTAACCCGAGTGGTTTGAAACATCAGAAATACTGTCCAGGGATTTCCCTGGCAGTCCAGTGCTTAAGACTCAAAGCTCCCAATGCAGGAGGCAAGGGTTCCATGTCTGGTCTGGGAACTAAGATTCCACATGCTGCGCAGCTTGGGCCAAAAAACAAAGAAAAGAAATAATACTTTCCAGATATATATATATATATGTATGTATGTATGTATGTATTTATCCACAACAGTTCATAGTTGAAATACTTTCTTTACCACGGCACAAAAACAAGACGTTCTTTATATTTATTGTAAAGAACTGAGTAGACCTAAAGTCATCTTCTGCATATTAGAAACTGGCAATGTTATTTCAGGCTTCTAAATCATATTAACTGACTTTTTCAGCATAATTAATGGTCTCACAACGTACCACAATGTAGTAATAAGTAAATTACTTCTAAAAAACTAGGTGATCTTATGGTTGCCAGGGAAGGGGGAGAGGGATTCCTAGGGAGTTTGGGATGGACACATACACATTGCTGTATTTAAAATGGATAACCAACAAGGATCTACTGTATAGGGCATGGAATTCTGCTCAACGTTATGCAGCAGCCTAGATGGGAGGTGGGTTTGGGGGAGAATGGCCGAGCTGCTCTGCTGTGCACCAGAAACTACCACAACTTTGTCAGAGGGTTATACCCGACTACAAAAAGTTAAAAGATAAAAAAATAAACATATAAAAATAGGTTATTAGTCCTCAAACCTGTTTATTTTATAAACTCTAAATTATCATCTTTGCTAAATATGAAACACCTTTGACAGAGATGGTATCCACACCTGATTACAAGTTTGCCCAATCTAAGTAATCAAACTGTTGTGGCAAAAATAAAATACCACGGGGTCAGAATATATGCTTGTCAAGGTTAAACTCACTTTCCTAAATGGAAATTCTAAAACAGGCTGAGAAAACGTATGTGTTGAAGGAAGATGTCCAACTGTTCTACTTTACAGCATCTGTTTAAGATTCATTTGATTTAGCAAATGTTAAATTAGAAGTGCTTCTATATTACTGTCATTAAAGCCTTCACATCACTATTGTATACACTGATGAAGGAGAACTCTTTATCTACCATTCTTTTAAAAAAAATCATTGTTTAAAAAATGTTTTAGGGGACTTCGCTGGTGGCTCAGTGGTTAAGACTCTGCACCCACAATGCAGCAGGCCAGGGTCCAACCAGTGGTTGGGAAACTTGAGACCCAGCTGCAACGATGACCCAGAGCAGCCAAATAAACATTAAAAAAAAACAAAAAAAAAAAACGTGTTTTAGTTGGCAGATAAAACCACCAGATCAGAAAGGTTTGTGCTTCCTTAAGTATTCAGACTATGCCCTACAGGTGCAAAACAAAAAACAAAAAAAAAAACGAAGGACTTTGAGTCAGGAGCCCGAGGGCATCGAACCGTATTTAGCATAGAGTAGGTCGGTGCAGCCTCGGAAAAGTTACTCTGGTGCCCAGTAAGTTCAATTTCCTCAGCATTAAATTAAAACTAAATTATCTCACATTTAAATGACAATAAGCAGATTTCAGAGAGCTTTGGTATGTTGACTCTCCACGGACGTTTTCAAAAAACCGGAGGGGCGGTAAAAGGCAAGATCGCGCTCCGTTTTTACAGCAAGAGATTTCCTAGAACTGTTAGGAGAATCAAATGACACTGTAAAGTGGCAAAATACCAATACATTTCTAAGACAGAAGCATGCATCCCGTATTCCTAGTGGCCCTGAAGAATGGATTTCAAGTATGACAATGGCTGAGTGATTAAATAAGGCATTTATAGAAGTTTTAAATAGTCTAAAAATAAAAGGAAGCAAATAAAAGCGACCTACTCTCTTTAAATATAGGGGAAAAAATTTTACGTACATGCTCTATAGTCTTAAAAAAATCTCTATATGAGTAGTCACCAAAACATTCTTAGAGGTCTGCTCTGAGTGGCGGGAATACCGGTAGTTTTGCTCTTTTAACAACGAAGAACTATTTGTCATTCTAAATAAAAACACACTATGGTAATTACCCACCGGCAGGTTACACGCACGTGTGTTTAAAAGCTCTAATTGTAACAACAGTGACAACTCCCGGGAACCGTGGATTTCAAGGACACAAGCAAAAAACTCAGAGATTTAAAAAAAAAAAAAAGTTATGAATGTCCCCGCGCAATTTGACAGCCGTGACCACCAGTTTGCAGCTTTACTTCAGAGGAAACTGGGAACGCGGACTGGTAGCTCTAATCTTGCCTGCCAAACCCCGAAACAAAAATTCCCGCTTGCACCTCCCAGATCTCAGGGAGGAAGTGCGAGAAAAGGCCAGGGGGGGCGGCAAGTGCTCGCCAGCCGAGCTTAGGGGGATGGGAAGAGAGCCTGGAACCTGGTGCTGAAAACGTCCCTCCGCCCCCATCCCGCGCGGTGTCGGCGGGAGCAACCCGTTTCGAAGCAGGCCGCCCGGCCAAGGGCTTTCGAGACGCGGCCTGACGTGCTCTCCCAACCCGACGAACCCAAACCCCCATCTTACAGGGTTTCTTGGCATCCTTGATCTTCATGGCGTCTGCCTGAGGGGCGAGGGATAGCCTCTAGTCCGGCGCGCGGAGGGCAGTAGCTACGACTCCAGAGGTGGCTCTGGGCCGCGCGGGGAGGCCGGGCCAGTTCCTCCCCTCGGGCCGGGCTGGGCGGGCCAAGGGCGGGGCGGCGGCGCCTAAAGCTAGGCCCGGCCCAAGGGGCGGCCCCCCACCCCCTCGAGGGGCGGCCGGGACCGAGCAAGTAGGGGCAGGCCGCCGGCCTCGCCGATCCGGGGCCCCCGCCGCCGCTCCAAACAAAAGGCCCCGGTCCCCTGAGCCGCCGCCGCCGCACGGAGAACCAGCCCGCCCAGGCCCAGCTCCCACGTGATGCAAGCCCCCACTCCCTCCGCTCTCCGCCCGGCTGCTGGGGATTGTAGTTTCCCGAGTGGCGAGGACCCACTCTCAGGCTACAGTCCTGTAGATGTACTACAAAACCCAGGATGCATCGCGGGCCCTCCTCCGAGGCCCCTGCCCTTCCGGAGGTGGCCTCAGAGTGGTCCCAGAGAGAAGGGGGCGGGGCTTTAATCACGCCAGCGACGAGGCAACCAATGGAGACTGATGTGGGCGGGCTTCGGAAGTCCAGCTCGCTAGCCTCGCCCGGCAGGGGAAAGAGAAGGGGAAGGAACTCTTTGCTGGTGCTGTCATGGCTGTCCTGCAAGTTGCAGAGTTCCCCTGGAGGCAGAAAATGTGGTCAGTGTGCCAGAAAAAACGCTATAAGTACAGGGCTCTAGAGCCGCTCTTTAAAAAATACCGCTGAATACATTTGTAAATTAAAGTTATTCACGAAGAAATCCGCTGGCTTAATAGACACTTCGAATGCTGGAGTTGGGATGATGATGGGAGTCATAGTAATGGCAATAACAATAATAAGTACCATTTACTGAATGTTTACCATTCAGTAACCATTCTACCAACAGTCATGCGCACTCTGCTAAGCACTTTGGGGGAATTATTTAATTCAGTATCTTTGTGAAGTGTGTGCAATTATTTATCACTCATTTTGAAGAAGAGACAGGATCTGAGAAGTTGTCACTTGCAGAGAAGGCGCCCTTTGCTGTGGTTCCATGTCCCCTCAGCTCCCTTCTTCCAAAGGGAAGACTAACTCCCAGAGAAAAAAATGCCCTTGTTTGCACTCCTTCCCCTGTGCCTTCTAGGTTCTGAGTCCTCTGGAATGGGAAGGGACAGCTTGCGGGGGAGGGTCTTCTCCTGGCCTCCCCTCCCCCAATTAGCTGATCAGGAATTAGTGATTGTGGCAGTAAATGATTTGAGAGTTGGCAATGGAGGACTGAGCCTTACTGCACCTTCTTTGTGGAGATTATGACAAGGATTGTGAATAAGAACTGGAAGGGACACAAACCATCATTTAGGGAGCAGATACGAAGAGATAGCACTTTACAAGTTGCTTTTCTTAAATTTTAACTTAAGTTTAATCCTTATCACCCTTTGAAATATAATGATTAAAAATTCAAACTTGTTCACTTCTTGGTTCTACAAATTGATTATAAATGTGGACAAATTACTTCATCTCTTTGATTCTCCTTGGGAATGCTGCTGCTGCTGCTAAGTTGCTTCAGTTGTGTCCGACTCTGTGCGACCCCCTAGACGGCAGCCCACCAGGCTCCCCCGTCCCTGGGATTCTCCAGGCAAGAACACTGGAGTGGGTTGCCATTTCCTTTTCCAATGCATGAAAGTGAAAAGTGAAAGTGAAGTCGCTCAGTCGTGTCCGACTGTTAGCGACCCCATGGACTGCAGCCCACCAGGCTCCCCTGTCCATGGGATTTTCCAGGCAAGAGTACTGGAGTGGGGTGCCATTGCCTTCTCCGCTCCTTGGGAATAATGATGCCTAAAAAATAGGATAGGGATGAGGGCTGAGATGGAAGAAGGCATGTAAAATGCTTACCTCATTATCTGTCCAATAGGAAGTGATCAGCAAAGGATGACTGTGTTTTTATTGCCATCATTATGCTTATTGTAAAGATAAGGGAGAAAGGTTAAGTATCTAGACTCTTTGTCCAAGGTAATTACTTAGAATTGGATTCCAGGTCTGATTGGTGCTTTGCAGTTCCTTATCTTTTGTTATTTTGATCCCTGTTTCCACGTTTATTACTTAGAAATATATTTTTATGTGTATTTTTAGTAGATACATTTTTCTGAGCTCCCAGATATGTGACCTGGTAACTTGGAACCTTGAGTAGTAGACTTTAACCTCCCCCACCCCCCATTACACACACACACCCCTGAGGTGATCTTCCCTAATAATTCAGCTTGTAAAGAATCCACCTGCAATGCAGAATTCTATACAGAATAGTCCTGTTTTCCCACTTTTTTTTTTTTTTTTGAGTGAGAGCCATGACTTCTGGTTTGACATGGTTCCAAGGAGTGTTCACTATCTAATATGATTCACTGTCTGCTTAAGCCTAGTGTGCATACTGTTGTCTACCAACAGACATCTTTCGTTGGTTCGGGCCTTATTTTGTGGCATCAGCTTGGAAGTCAAAGGGGAAGTGACACCTTTGCCTTGTGATAGGCTGCCCATGGACCAGAAGGAAAGTGAGCTGGAAATGAGAGTCATAGGAATTTGGATACAGGCTTTTGCTAGTTTCTGTGGCCATACATGGATGGCTTAGTTTAATTTAGCTTTAACATTAGGCTTATATTTGTGATGTCACGTGTGAGAAAAACACTTGACTTTCAAATACAAGTAGAATTCTAGTCTTAGATCAGCCTTGGAATTTCTGTATGACCCTGGGAAAGTCTTTTCTCCTCTCTGGGTTCAAGTTACTCATCTGTAAAATGAAACAATTGTTTGAGATTTCTTCCCTCTCTAAATTAAAGTTCATTAACATATATCCCTTTTTTAGGACTAATAGGAGGTAAGTTCCACTATGTTTTTCTTTTAAGTTTTCTCCAGTGTTACTGAAACTGAAAGGTCATGTTGCTTCAGTTTCTGGCCAGAATCTTCTGCAGCCCCTTTGGCTGTTGGCCCCAATCCCTCCCTCGGGCTGTCGGGTTCACTGCATTTTCTCTTTTCCCTAGCGTGTCCTCAGCACCCATCCTGGCAGAGTAAGTGCAGGAGCTGCAAGGAAAATCTAAAGGGTCCAAGAGAAGTTCTTGTTTTTTAATATTTGTTGATTTAATTTGGCTGTGCTGGGTCTTTGTTGCTCTGAGCAGGCTTTCTGTAGTTGTGGCAAGCAGGGGCTACTCTTTACTTATGTTTCACAGGCTTCTCATTGTGGTGGCTTCTCTTGTTGCAGAGCACAGGCTGTAGTGCTCATGGGTTTCAGTAGTTGTGGCTCCCGGGCTCCAGAGCCTGGGCTCAATAATTGTGGATCAAGGGCTCAGTTGCCCTGCAGCATGTGGGATATTCCCAGACCAGGGATTGAGCCGGTGTCTGCTACATTACAAGGCGGATTCTTAATCACTGGACCACCAGGGAAGACCCCAAGAGAAGTTCTTGACCTGAGTACTTCCTGTCTCAATATGTATATGTGTCTCGAAAACAATCCACCCCATCATGCAGTGTGATAGAGGAGACCTGACACACCCTCATCCTGCTTTAATGAGTGTGTCTCCATGGAGACAGGTGGTAGGTGGTACCTAGTGATGATTATGGGGTCTCCTGGTATGAAGAAAACACACACACACACAAATACACACACATTCTAGCTGCAAAGCCCAGACCAAGCTTGTAACAATGGATTCTGTCTCTAATTAGATGGTTAAGAACAAGCTCCAGTCAGTCCTTGAATCTACAGAATCAAACCAGCGTCTCCCCATGCGGAGCATCATTTGTATGAGCGTCATCGGCATCACCATAATCACCATCATGATAGTGGAAACACAGTTCTGTCCAACAAATATTAATTGAGTTTTGACTATGTTCCGAATACTGCAGTACATGCTGGCTGAGGGGGAGGTAAGAAAGAGAGAAACAATAAGTTAAATCAGTAAACAGGAATATGCTGTGATAAGTGATGTGAAGGAAGTAACCAGGATAATGTGCTGGAGGGTGCCTGGGGTTTCAGGAGAAGAGGAGGGCTGCATTTTAGTTTGGATGGTCAGAGAAGGCTTCTCTGAGGAGATGGCATATGAGCTGAGATTCCTGTAAACTGCTCGGGAGGACAGAGTTGTAGATGCTGCTAAAGATAGTTTTGGTTGGAGAGACAGAAGCAGAATGTGGGGAGTAGAGAGCAAGAAGTAAAGTGATCAGAAGTGGAGTTGGAGACATGGGTGTGCTGGGCCTGGAGGACCTCTGGAGGACTTTAAGCAGGGGAGTGACATGACCTATGATTATAGAAGGCTACTCTGAGGGCTGCTTTGTGAAAAATGGGTGGATTGGAGACGTGCCATGACTTGTAAAGACTGGTCACCTCAAGCTTCTGGAATCATGGAATCAGTTACCAAGTCTATAGTGGAGTGGGGAGCTCCCAGAGCACTCTGGGAACTGTAGGGGAGGATAAGCTTGAATCTGTGGTGGCAGCAAAGAGGGAGAGAAGTGCTCCAATCAAGAACTTCATTTAACCAATGCTTATGGAGCTCCTACAGTGTGCCAGGCACAGTTCTAGCAGTGAGGGATACAGTGAAGATCAGGACAAAGCCCCCACTGTCCTGGAGCTTATACTCTACTGAGGGACATAGACGGTAAACAAGGAGGTTGCTATATAGTAGTATGTTCGAGAATATAACTTTGAAAGTATATTTAAATAGTATGGATCTTCCCTGATAATTCAGCTTGTAAAGAATCCACTTGCAATGCAGGAGACTCTGGTTCGATCCCTGGGTCAGGGAAATCTGCCGAAGAAGGGATAGGCCAACCCACTTCAGTACTCTTGGGCTTCTCTGGTGGCTCAGATGGTAAAGAATCCGCCTAGAATGTGGGAGACCTGGATTGGACCCCTGGGTTGGGAAGATACCTTGGAGAAGGATATGGCTACCCACTCCAGTATTCTGGCCTGGAGAAATCCATGGACTGTGTAGAGTTGGCCATGACTGAGTGACTTTCATTTTAGATAGTATAAATGCTATGAAGATACTAACGCAGTATGAGGGATCGAGAATGATGGGCTGTTTGAGACAGAGTGGTAGTTGAGGATAAATTAGATGAAGTGGATAGGGAGAAGGAAAAGGGAGGCTTGAAGGGCTCTGGGGTGTATGGTAGTGTCACTTTCAAAGAAAGGGGTCATGAGGAGTAAATGGATGAAAAATTAGGAGTTCTGCCTTGGCCCTATTGATCCTCCAGGATCATCCTCTCCTCAGATGGGAGATGTAATGCAGGCTTTGTCATAGGTTTTAGTAGTTGATGGTTTGCATTTTAGAGGCTTCCCCAGCTAGGGTGTCACATACTCCTGCCCTGCCCAGGTACAGGTCCTCCTGGGTATTTCCTTGTGGGAACAGGGAAGTGCCTTTCTCTGGAGCTCTGCTCTGCCTGCTGATCCCCACCCCCTGGCTCATTAACCTCAACAAGTTCAGATAGGAGCTCGTGATCCTCCTACCACCTCCTTTCTTGCCTGTTCACTTTCCTGAAGGCCCTGCCTCAGTCGGTGATACCAGCTTCCACCTGCTCGCCCAACACAGAGAGTTGGGAGTCATCCTGGACTCCTCTGTCCCCGGCACAGTCCGCATCAGCCAGTCACCCCATCCTTTTGCTGTTATCCTCATATCTATTCCTTCCTGTCTAACCTCACTGCTCTCGCCTGAGCACCAGCCTCTGCGTCTCACATTTATACTCTTAAAGGTCCTTCCTGCCTCTTGGCTGGCTTTATCCCATCTGCCCTCCTTAGAGATGCCAGAATGAGTTTTCTCCAAAGCACACCAGACAGTTTTATTTTCGGGGCTTAGAACCTTGCCTGTCCCATGGTGCATTCCTCTGGATAAAATCCTATCCTAGGACATAAGACGCATTGTGATGCTGGGAACCTCTTTAGCTGTATCTCTTGCATCTGCGCAACCCTCACTATATACTCTGATAAGACAAAACTGCTTGTAGCAAACCGAGTACATGCTGCTGCTCGACGCTCTGCATGTATAGCCTCTCTTCTTGAGTTCCTATTGACCACCTATTTATACTTTAAAACCCAACCCAGAAATCCCCTCTTTTGGAAAGACTTCCTCTTTGCTACTTCCAGTCCCTGTACAGGCTTCAGTACAATAATACAGTGATCCATTTACTCTCCTGTCTATTTAATGCCTGATGAACTCTTCAAGGGCTTGGGTTGTGGCTTATCCTGCTTAGTATCCACAAGCCTAGCATGGAGTCTCATCCAGAAAGTTGGCTCACAAATAATTAGACTGGATGAGTTTGGGTTTAAGTCCTTCAGATGCAACCTGGGAACTCTCATTCTTCTAGAAACTTCCAGCAACCAAGAATTATTGGCAACAAAGGCAATTTAGTAGGAGTGAATCATTGTACTTTATGAGGGAGAAGAACATATGGCCTGGGAGCCATCATGTATTTCCTAACACTGTGTTTAATCAGGGCCAACTCTAATTACAGATGGGTCTCTTCCAGGCCTGGGACACCTACGCAGGGGTATTCATCAAAGCTTTTTCAAAATTAGAGCAGAGTGCAATGGTTAAAATCTAGATATCACAATCCAACAGGGCTAGGTCCTGATCTCTAATTGGTTGTGAAACTTGGGAGTGGCAGTTTTTCCTCTCTATGTCTTGGTTTCCTCATCTGTAAAATGAGGATAAAAATGACTCTCAAATCTCTGGATTAGGACTCCGCTGCCCTTTTACTGTCAGAGGTGCAGGTTCAATCCCTGGTCAGGGAACTAAGATCCCACAAGCTGGTAGGCAAGCCCCAAAATAAATGGTTCTTCAGCCTTTGTGAAAATGAAGTGACTTTCTACATCTAAAGTGCTTGACACAGGAGAGCTTTGTTGGTGACTATTAGAAGGACAGAGCATTCATGCTGATAGTTAAGTCTTTGTTTAAATGTCTCTTCTGGCTTCCCAGGTGGCCTAGTGGTAAAGAATATGCCCACTAAAGCAGAAGACATAAGAGACTCGGGTTCGATCCCTGGGTCAGGAAGATCCCCTGGAGGAGGGCATGGCAACCCATTTTGGTATTCTTGCCTGGAGAATCCCATGGATAGGGGAGCCTGGTAAGCTATAGTCTGTAGGGTCGCCAAGAGTCGGAAACAACTGTGGTTTAGCAGTCACATTGCTCTTATTGGTGAACACAAGCAGACTAGACTAGGGTGCCTGTTTGGTTATCTTAGAAAACTTTAGGACTTTTGTTCATAGCATTCATCATGATACTATTTGCGTCATATTTCATCTGACTTCCTCACTCAGCTCAGAAAGATCCCAGAGGGCAAGGACTATATCTTTTAATCCTTAAGACGGTTCCTCACACAGAGGAAGCTCTCACTGAATATTTGAATGAGAACATCTTTCTTACTGGCACGCTACCTTGGCGTGGAGTGTGTGTGTATGTGTGTGTGTGTGTTTTAGAAGAGAAAGCATGGGTAGAAAGTCCACAGTGATCAAGAGGAGGGGCAGGCTCTGGTTAGGGAGCTCTGCACCAGTATAATGAGAGACTAAGAGCACTTAAGGACAGGCCCCAGCATCACAAGATTTTTAAAGCTGTCACTGCCTTAGACTGTGAGGCCAGTGTGTATAATAAGAATAGTTTGCACAGTTCTGCTTCAGAAATCAGAGCTCTGACTGAGAGCTTAGCCAGCTAGCCAGCAAGAATAGCTTTCTGAAGATTGGAGCCTCGTGAAAATTCCAAAACTGGGGAATTATTAAAAAAAAAAAAAAAGGTTTATTTGCTGTCTTTGAAAAGCAGGATTAAAAAAAGAAAGAAAGAAAAAACCTTCTCAATATTGTCTTCATCTGCAATACAAATGATCAGGCACTTCCTGTGCACAAGCCCACAGATGAGAGGAAGCAGGAGCAAGGAATAAACCAGGTGCTTCATAGGAAGTTATTGGCTAAGACATGAAGAGTAAGGAGTTCAGTGTGGTCACCAGACTAATGCTAATCTAAGTGTGGGGCGCAGGTGGGTGCCAGTCCCATCTGTCTGTGATGAATTCCCAATGTGATAGGAGCTTACTGCAGAATGTACATCAACTACACTGCTAGGCACACTGTTTCTGGTTCAGTGGATATTTTTTTTCATAGCAAGACATGCTCAACATGCTTCCCTGATGGCTCCATGGCAAAGAATCTGCCGGCAATGCAGGAGACACAGGAGATGTGGGTTCCATCCCTAGGTCGAGAAGATTCTCTGGAGGAGGGAATGGCAAACCACTCCGGTATTCTTGCCTGAAGAATCCCATGGACAGAGGAACCTGGAAGGCTACAGTGCAGAGCGTTGCAAAGAGTCAGACATGACTGAACGACTGAACAATCATGCACAAGCTTGATGAAGGTAGCATTGTACTGTTCCCCATTTGGGCACAATCTGTCACTGCCTTAGGCTTATACCAGTAACAAGTTGTTTGTTGACCTGCTGCTTTGAACAGCACTGGTCTAGATCCTGGATTTCAAAATCAGACTTGGCTCACTGCTGCTTTAAGTGAATCTCCTAAGCTGTCTGATTCCAAGTCTGGAAAATGGAAATTCATTCATGCCCAACAAAATTTTTGAGCACATACTCTATGCTAAGCACTGTTCCCTGAGTTGAGGATAACGCAGTGACCCTGACTGATAGGATTCCTGCATTCATGGGGCCTGCAGATAAAGAAGTGAGATAATTACAGCTTATAATAAGTGCTTTTGTTACTGAGTCCAATTTCACTCTGCTCGCTGCACCACAAGCCAGTAAATCCAAGAGGTGAGCTGTTGAGACAAAGAATATGACTTTATTCAGAAAGCCTGCTGACCAAGAAGATGGCAGACTAATGTCTCAGAGTAACCATCTTGTTGGGGTCTGGATACTAGTTTCTGTTACAGAGTCTAGAGAGAAAAGCAATGAGGAACCAAAGTGAAAAGGCAGAATAGAGAGGGAGAAACAGTGAAGAAGTAAAGTAAAAAGGGTCTTTAGTCTTGCAAAACATCTCTAAGAAGGGTTAGCCATTGAAAGGGGTGTGTTAATCTCTTTTTTTTGTTGTTGTAGCTGTACACAGGTGGGTAGGGTCAGATTATCTCTCTAAGCACTTCAGTTTACAGTCAGGCAAAGGGGCAGGGTCCTTTGAGGCAAGCCATTATGTAGGATTACAGTAACAAATGTGATGAAAAGCAAGTCCAAGAAACAGTTTCCAACATGGAGTCATAATTGTCTTCTCTGGAGCAGAGTCAGAAATGGCTCCTATGCAACACAGTTAAGAAAGTCAGCTGACTCTTTGATGTGTGTGTAACAGATTGTGTGGTTCGGAAGGTTTAAGAAGGAATCAGCTATGCAAAGAACTCAAGAAAAAGTTCTCTAAGCAGAGATGAGAGCCAGTGCAAAGGCTCTGAGGCATGTTAGGGAAAGAAGATGGTCAGTGTGTCTGGAATTGAATGAGGGAGGGGAGAAAGAATGTGGGGAGAGGTGAGGTCAGAGAGGATCCAGTTCATTTGGGACCTGGTAGGATGCAGGGACGGAGAGGCAATGGCACCCCACTCCAGTACTCTTGCCTGGAAAATCCCATGGATGGAGGAGCCTGGTGGGCTGCAGTCCATGGGGTCGCTAGGAGTCGGACACAACTGAGTGACTTCACTTTCACTTTTCACTTTCATGCTTTGGAGAAGGAAATGGCAACCCACTCCAGTGTTCTTGCCTGGAGAATCCCAGGGACGGTGGAGCCTGGTGGGCTGCCATCTATGGGGTCGCACAGAGTTGGACACGACTGATGTGACTTAGCAGCAGGATGCAGGGACAGAGAAGGTGATGGCACCCCACTCCAGTACTCTTGCCTGGAAAATCCCATGGATGGAGGAGCCTGGTGGGCTGCAGTCCATGGGGTCGCTAGGAGTCAAACACGACTGAGTGACTTCACTTTCACTTTTCACTTTCATGCTTTGGAGAAGGAAATGGCAACCCACTCCAGTGTTCTTGCCTGGAGAATCCCAGGGACGGTGGAGCCTGGTGGGCTGCCGTCTGTGGGGTCGCACAAAGTCGGAGACGACTGAAGTGACTTAGCAGGGTGCTGGGAAGAATTTGGATTCCATTCTAGAAGCAAGGGCTTCCCCAGTGGCTCAGCAGTAAAGAATCCACCTGCAATACAGGAGACACAGGAGATGTGAGTTTGATCTCTGGGTTAGAAAGTTCACCTGAAGAGGGGCATGACAACTCACTCCAGTATTCTTGCCTTGGAAATCCCATGGACAGAGGAGCCTGGCAGGCTATAGTCCATGGGGCCAAAAAGAGTCTGACTCCACTTAGCAACTGAACACACAAACACATACTCAAAGCAATGTGATACCATTGGAGGGTTTGAAGCCCAGACTGTAAAGTTTTTTTTCTGAACTGTGTTAAAGAGTTTGGACTTTGTCCAAAAAACAGGGACCCACCAGAGATTTAAAAGCTTGGGAGTGTCAGGATTAGAATCATATTTTATAAACTCTACTTGGGCAGAGGTAAAGGTAACAGCTTAGGTGGGACTTGAGACAAAGAAACCAGCAAGGGAACACATTCTGGAAGTGGAATGAGTGAAGAATGACTAAATTAACATCGAACTGGATCGTATGCTTCCTTATGTTATGAGCCCCACTGTCTCTTGCTTTGGATGTTCTGTGACATAAACTTTAGGACTTTGTGAAAATTCAATATTTAATTGAAGTTCTACTAGCTTGTTTCAGGAAAGAGCCAATTATGACTCCCTGTTGGAATTGTTTCTTTGACTTGCTTTTCTAATTTAAGCATACATAATGGTACACATCAGAGAATCCTGCCCCTTTGCCTGACTGTTAAGCTAAAGTGCCTTTGTTCATAACCCTGTCCACTGTAGACAGCAGGAAAGGAGAAATTAACACATCCCCTGCCTGAAGCTCCCCTGGTGGCTCAGATGGTAAAGAATCTGCCTGCAGTCGTGGGAGACCTGGGTTTGATCCCTGGGTCAGGAAGATCTCCTGAAGAAGGAAATGGCAACCCACTCCAGTATTCTTGCCTGGAAAATTGCGCGGACAGAGGAGCCTGGCATGCTGTAGTCCATGGGGTCTCAAAGAGTCTAGTACAACTGAGTGACTAACACTATACACTGCCTGAGGCCTGCCATTCTGAGATATTTGCAAGATTAATGGCTTTTTACTCTATTTCCTTACCTCCCTGCATCTCTGATCAATAAAAGAACCTGGCATCCAGGCCCCATAGGACGGTTATTTTGAGACATTAGTCTGCCATCTTCTTGGTTAGCTGGATTCATCTCCTCAGCACCTCATTTCTGATTTATTGGCCTGTCGTGAAGCAAGCAGGGTGAGCTTGGACTCAGTGACAGCTGAATTGGGTAGCTAATGTAAAATCACACTAGATCCTCCATCTGCTCTTCAGAAACTGACTCCATTTGTACAGTGTTGATCTTGTCTGTGGTATAAAAGTCTGTCTCCTTTACCTTGCTCGCTTCTCACCTGTTTACTTTCATACCCACCAATGCTCAAGTACAGAAAGTGTGTCTATTTCCAGTAGTAACTGTTCAGGAGTGATTTCCATCTGGACCCAAACAAATGCCTAAGCCCTGTTTGGACTGTGTATTTCCAGAGTCTTCCAACCAGTGTTGCACAAGGCAAATTGGCACTTGGCCAGCCCACTTAAAAGAATTGTTAGACACATATGAAGTTCTTTGGGAGAGAGTTCCTACAGAACAGGTATCCAAGTATTAATAGCATTGTTAAAGCATGAAAACTAAGTAGAAATAAAATACATTCTATTAGCAGAAAAAAAAAAAAAAGAATTGTTAGAGCTCTTATATGAGAGAAGGCCTGTTCACTATGTCGACTGAAAAAGATGCACAACTTGAGAATTGTTAAGTTTTATTTGGGGAAAAATGAGGACTGCAGCCCAGGAGGCAGCACCTGAGAGAGTTCTGAGAGACTGCTCTGAAAAGGTAGTGGGGGGAAGTCAATATATAAGGTTTTGGTGAAGGGGAATGTCAGTGCAATCAAGCATTTATGTTACAAGAGGTTTTCTCCTAGTCACAAGGATCTGATGTCACCATGAAGAATCTCTTCATCCTTTAGTGCTGTTCTAGATATGAGGAGATGCAGGGATTGGGATCATAAAATCTTTCCCTAAAAATATCCAACTATCTAAGACCTGTCCCACCATATTCCCTGGGTCACAGAGTGCCTCACTCCACCCTCAACTCCCTCAGGGGTGCTGAAGGTCAACAGCTGCACAACACAGGGTTCAGTCTCCACAGAGGCAAATGGTAAATCCCTTGTTGTTCAGTCATTGACAATGTTCTTGGCAAGTGCCAGTTTGTAGTTGACAATTACCAGAGGCCTATATATCCATCATGTTGGTAACAATGGTGATATTCCCAGTGAATGTAAGTTTCTTTCTTTGTGGAAAGGAATTCAGAGACAGTGCAGAGAGGTTAAGAAAGTAAAGTGGAAAAAAAAGAGAAAGTGAGAGCTTATTTAAGCAAAGATAACACTCTCAGAGGTAGAGTGGGCAGACAAGTGAGGAGCTGCCATCCTGTTTCTTTTGCAAACTGGTTATGAAGGGCATACACATGAAGGGGTAAAATATTCCTGGGGAAGGAGGAGTTTGGGGGTCATCTTCCTTGATTTTCATCCCAGCTCCATTTTTCCAAGGGGAAGAGGGATTTTTGTCCTTATTTAGCTTAAATCAGAAGTGTCATGGCCTTGGTGCATGATGGGTACTTCTGTCCTGAAGGCTTGTTGTTGTTGTTCAGTCTCAGTCGTGTTCGACTCTTTGCGACCCCATGGACTGCAGCACGCCAGGCTTCCCTGTCCTTCCGCATCTCCCAGAGCTTGCACAAACTCATGTCAATCGAGTCAGTGATGCCGTCCAACTATCTCCTCCTCTGTCATCCCCTTCTCCTCTCGCCTTCAATCTTTCCCAGCATCTGGGTCTTTTCCAATGAGTCAGTTCTTTGCATCAGGTGGCCAAAGTATTGGAGTTTCAGCTTCAGCATCAGTCCTTCCAATGAATATTCGGGACTAATTTCCTTTAGGATTGACTGGTTTGATCTCCTTTGCATTCCAAGGGACTCTTAAGAGTCTTGTCCAACACCACAGTTCAAAAGCACCAATTCTTCGGTGCTCAGCTTTCTTTATAGTCCAACTCTCACATCCATACATGACTACTGGAAACACCATAGCTTTGACTAGATGGACCTTTGTTGACAAAGTAATGTCTCTGCTTTTTAATATGCTATCTAGGTTGGTCATAGGTTTTCTTCCAAGGAGTAAGCGTCTTTTAATTTCATGGCTGCAGTCACCATCTGCAGTGATTTTGGAGCCCAAGGAAATAAAGTCTGTTACTGTTCTCATTGTTAGCCTGTAAGGCTAATCTTACGGTAGTAAAAGCACAGTGAGCAAAAGGTTGTATTTGGATGCAGGGAATGCCCACCTTCCCTACCTTTCTTTGTCTGCTACTCTTATCACCCTTTGTTGTTGTTGTTGAGTCCCTCAGTCCTGCCCATCATCTTTGCAGCCCCATGGGCTGCAGCACTCCAGGCTTCCCTGTCCTTCACTATCTCCCAGAGTTTGCTCAAACTCATGTCCATTGAGTCCGTGATGCCATCCAACCATCTCAACCTCTGTCATCCCCTTCTCCTCTTGCCTTATCACACAAAATGTATGGTTTCCTGTCAGTTTAAAAGTTTCTGCTTTCATTTGTTTGCCTAAGAACCTCCCCCTCCCCCTTACAAGATGTGTGCTTTCCTGCAGCCTGGCCTCTGCCCCCATTTCTCTGTTCATACCTAGCTACCTGCCTACTGTAAATAGCTGTGTATTGAGCAACTATGTACCAGATACTGGGCTAAGGGATTTACCTTTATTCTCTGATTTTAAAGCTCACAATGACCTTAGACAATAGGTGTTCTTGTTTTAAACTATTTTAATGAGAAAGAAACTGGAAATCATAGAGGCTAAGTAACTTATCTAATGTTATACGTCTAACAGGATGCCAACTAAGATTTTTTTTAAGTAATTTTATTTACTTATTTATTTTTGGCTGTGCTGGGTCTTTGTTGCTGTGTGGACTGTTCTCTAGTTGCTGTGTTGTGGGTGCTTCTCATTGTGGTGGTTTTGATCTCAGATGGCTCCAGCATGCAACAGCTGGTGGGGGGGTGGGGAGGCTTGAATTCCCAACCAGAGATTGGGCTGGGTCACAGTGGTGAAAGCACCAGATCCTAGCCACTAGACCAGTGGTCAGTGAGAAGGGCCCTGGCCCTGGGCTTTGCAGAAAAGAATTTCCACAAGGACGAAAAGTAGTGAAATAAGTAAAGTATTTATTAACAGAAAAAAGGTGCAGTAAGTGTAGATAGGCACATGGGCAGACTCAGGGACAGAAAGAGAGAGTCACTGAGTCACACCCTTATGGCAGTTTCAATTACTTTTATGGGGTATTTCTTCTGGTTTTCCTTTGGCCGATCATTTTGATTTGCCTAGTTCACAATCCGTATTTGGTGTATCTCAGGATCCTCCCATGTGTGTGCATGCATCTCTTAGCCAAGATGGATTTTACTGAAAAGGAGTCTAGGTAGAACATAATAACCCCCTTTTGGCATCCAAGGTGCTTTTCTGCGCTTGCGTGGTCAGCGAGGTCTTCCTGACTTCAAGAATGAAAAATATGTGGTCCTGGCAGGGCCCAGCCTCCTCTCCTTAATTGTCCTGCTGTTCTCCCCTTGGAGTTTCAGTCCATAGGGAATGAATCTCTAATCACTTTGCCCTGGTGGGCCCATCTACCTCCTGCCTTGGTTTCTCCTGTGGAGCACGGGCTCTGTGGCGCATGGCTGTAAGGCACACGGGCTGCAGAAGTTGACGCCTGTGGGCTCATCAGTTGCAGCTCCTGGGCTCTGGAGTATAGGCTCGGTAGTTGAGGCGCATGGGCTTAGTTGCTCCACGGCATGTGGGATCTCGGATCGGGGATCAAGCCTGTGTCTCCTGCATTGGCTGGCAAATTCTTTACCACTGAGCCACCAGGGAAGCCTGCCAACCAAGATTTGAACCTAATTCTTTCTGATTCCGAAGCATATCATTTTAGTACATTTTAATTTAGTTTTTAGTGACTTCTTATAATTTTTAAAGTTATTTATGCTCATTGTCACACATTCAAAAATTTGATATTATATAAACTACTGAAATTATTTGTTCTGGTTATAGATTGTTACTGTTGTTCACTTGCTAAGTTGTGTCTGACTCTTTGTGACTCCATGAACTGCAGCACACCAGACTCCCCTGTCCTTCACTATCTCCTGGAGTGTGCTCAAACTCATATCCATTGAGGCAGTAATGCCATCCAACCATCTCATCCTCTGTTGCCCGTTACTCCTCCTACCCTCAATCTTTCCCAGCATCAGGGTCTTTTCCAATGAATCACCTGTTTGCACCAAGTGGCCAAAATATTAGAGCTTCAGCTTCAGCATTAGTCCTTCCAGTGGGTATTTAAGGGGTGATTTCCTTTAGGATTGACTGGTTTGATATCCTTGCTGTAAGATACACTTGACTTCTCCCTGTGGCCTGGGGCTTCCTCTAAATCTGATGTGTGGGATCTAAAAGGAAACAGAAACAAGTAGAAGCTGTTCATTTCTTAAGATCTGGGCTGAAAACTGACCCAGGGCCACTTCTGCTATGTTCAGTTGATCAAGCCAAAACTGAGGAGAAGGAGCGAATGCCAGGAATGTCAAAGATTTTGAAAGTCATATTTAAAACTGCCACAATCTGCTTCTGACCGTGTGGTCATTCCATCCCGAGATTCTCACAATCATCTCATGCCATTCGGGTTCAGGCTTGAAGTCCAGGATTTTGTCTTTGGCTTCCAGGTATGACTGAGATGCATTGCCTGTGCTTTCTTAGTTACAGCTATTTAAGAATGAGTCTTCTTAAAGAATGAGTCTTCTCGATCTGAGTATCTGTGGATTAAAAAGACAATCTACCTGTCTTCCGCATCCAATATCCAACTGTGGGCTAGGCATCTGAACACTGCAGTAAATGTATTGAGGGTTCCTTGATCAGGGTCTAGTTCTATTCAGTGTTTCTTTGCAGCTCTGCCTGTTATCTGAAATCTGGGTTTACTTCATAGTGAGTGTGGAAACCAAATGACATACCCAAATCAAAGAGTGGGAGAAGGAAAGACTTATTACAGCAGATACCCCAAGTAAGATCTCAGTCAGCATCAGGGGCTAGACATGAAAGTAAGAAGGCTTTAAGATGATTCCAGCCCAGTTGATATCCAATCATAACCAGATGACAGAAAATGAGAGAGACACAACTAGCTAAGCCCAGTTAGGACCCCAAAATATGTGAGGTAAGAACTAAATGAGTGTTTTTAAGCCACTAAGCTTGGAGTGAGGGTTCCTTGATCAGGGTCTAGTTCTATTCAGTGTTTCTTTGCAGCTCTGCCTGTTATCTGAAATCTGGGTTTACTTCATAGTGAGTGTGGAAACCAAATGACATACCCAAATCAAAGAGTGGGAGAAGGAAAGACTTATTACTTGCAGCAGCAAGGAGAACACCAGGAATCTTCCCCAAAGCAAAACTGGGGAAGTTTTAAGCTTAGGGTACATGCATATTCATGAAGGGGCTTGAGCAGAGAATTGGGGCAGAGGTTGACAGAGCTCAAGTTTTGGTTGATTGAAGTCACAAGAGTCAGGGAAAGTCAGTATTCCTTAGGTTCTGACCAGTCTGGGATCTTAGCATCCCGTTACCATCCTCCACCTAAGTGGCTGCCTTAATTCCTACAGAACTCAAAGATATAGATCAGATTGTTATGTATATTGTTGCTACTGCTAAGTTGCATCAGTCGTGTCTGACTCTGTGCGACCCCATAGACGGCAGCCCACCAGGTTCCCCCATCCCTGGGATTCTCCAGGCAAGAACACTGGAGTGGGTTGCCATTTCCTTCTCCAATGCATGAAAGTGAAAAGTGAAAGTGAAGTCGCTTAGTCATATCTGACTCTTAGCGACCCCATGGACTGCAGCCTACCAGGCTCCCGTCCATGGGATTTTCCAGGCAAGAGTACTGGAATGGGGTGCCATTGCCTTCTCCGATGTATATTGTTATGTATCTCCTTTTTTCCCCTTCAAACTGATTCTAAAAAATAGGATTTTTAAATGATTTCCTAGAGTTCCTTACATGGGGGAAAAAGCCATGGCCACAGAACTCTTTGGCCCCTGTAAGTCCTTTTCTACCATGAATGCCTTTTCAGGCTGCCCTTAAGAATCTTAGGCGTCTTTTTTCTAAGAGGTTTTCTAAATAATAGCAAAAAAAAAAAAAAAAGCAATCTTTTTTTCTTACTGTTTATGAAGAGAGATAGGGAGATACAGCATAATGCTCTTTAGAAGCATTTTATCTGTTTGGAACCGTTAGCTAGGTGCCTTCTTAGACATTTCTGAGCTCTTAATGAAAGACACTGTGCTCATCCTTTGCTGGAAAGCCATTTTAATTTGAGAATATTTTGCCCTATGGAGAAGCTAAGAGTGAGAAGTACTTTTATTTTCAAACCCAGAAAACTCTGGCTCTTTTACGTACCCTCTACATTTTAACTGAAAGCCAAAAATGTTCCTTTTTTAGCTGCTCTCTCTTCTATGCATTGGGGTCACAAAGAGTCAGGCACGACTTTGCAACGGAGCAATAACAATACGCAGGTTGGTCAGATCATCATGTAACAGGGAAGAGCAAATTCTGACTCCATGTTGGATCTGTTTCTTTTTACTTTAACCTTTGCTTTTCTTTGCTTTTATTATTATAATCTCTGTCTATAGCTGTGAGCATACAAAATGGCCTGCCACAGGGAACCGTCACCTGTGAATGGCTGCAGAAAAGAAATGAACACATCCCTTCCCTGATGCTGGCTAATAAAGGAGATAGTTTGCAAGATCATTGACCTTTTTACCTTATTTTCTCACCACCGCTCCCCCTCAGATTGTATAAAATAAACCAGCATCCAAACCCAATAAGATTTTTTTTTTTGGGGAGACACTAGTCTGCCATTTTCTCAGTCTGCTGGGCTTTCCAAATAGTCATGTTCCTTGCCTCACCACCTCGCCTCTCAGTTTATTGACCTGTCTTGGGGCGAGCAGAGCAAACTTGGACTTGGTAACAATCGTGTTTAAGAAATATGTTTCCTACTTTTCTATATTACAACAGACAGTAGTGTCTCCAAACTTTCCACCACCTGTAAGGGTCCCCTTTTCTCCAGCTCCCACTAGCATTTTCCTCTCTAAAGCCACTTTAGATGATCACTGACATGCTCTTTGTGGCCCCTCCAGCTTCTGCCTGCTGATCAAACCCAAGGATGATTGTGATACTGTGATTTATAATAAGAAATCTGTGTTTGGTCTTTAGATGTTGGGAGCAGAATTGTAATGATGTTTAGGTTTTTGTCATAGCAGCAACTTGCTTCCAATACCAAAATATGTTCCAATTATTGCTGTGTGATAAGTCACCCAAACATAATAGCTTAAAACAGGATTTATTATTTTTTATTGCTTATGGAGCTCAGGCTTGATCTCATTTAGCCAGTTCTCAATCCTGGTCTCTCAGGCAATTGCAGTTGTCTGGCTGTAGCCAAAGTCAGCTTGAATACTAGCCCAGGCTACATGCATCTAATCCATCTGGGAATCACTGGGTTGTTGTCAGATGAAGCCAATTAACTAAGGGCAGTCAAGCTGAAAGGCCATGGGGAGTTTTAGAGTCCAAGTGGAGCTGAGACTAGTATATTGGACCATATGCAGGATAGTCATAAAGAAAGGCATTTGTTGGGAGAGAAAACTGGGATGTAGAGATGGCTGAGAACACTGGGCACACTGACTCCTGGTGGCTTTCTTTATTTTTTAAATTAAAGGTCGTTGTTTTTTTTTTTTTTTTTTTAATTTGGCTGCACCAGGTTTTAATTGCAACATGCGAACTCTTAGTTGTGGCATGTGGGATCTAGTTCCCTGCCCAGGGCTCAGACCTGGGCCCCCTGCATTGGAAGTGTGTGCTTAGTTGCTCAGTTGTGTCCGACTCTTTTGCAACCCCATGGACTGTAGCCCACCAGGCTTCTCTGTCCCTTGGATTCTCCAGGCAAGAATACTGGAGTGGGTAGTCATTTCCTTCTCCAGGGGATCTTCATGACCCAGGGATCAAACCCAGGGCCCCTGCTTGCAGGCGGAGTCTTTAGCACTAAGCCAACAGGGAAGCCCTACATTGGGAGTGCAGAGTCTTAACCACTGAACCACCAGGAAAGTCCCCCTGGTGACTTTCTAAACCTATACATTGTGTGTTTCTGTTAGAGAATCCAAGCTCAGTCTGCTTGCCTCACTGCTGCTACTGCTAAGTCGCTTCAGTCGTGTCCGACTCTGTGCAAACCCATAGACAGCAGCCCACCAGGCTCCTCTGTCTCTGGGATTCTCCAGGCAAGAATACTGGAGTGGGTTGCCATTCCTTCTCCAAAGCATGCATGCATGCTCAGTCGCTTCAGTTATGTTCGACTCTGTGTGACCCTATGGACAGCAGCCCACCAGGCTCCTCTGACCACGGGATTCTCCAGGCAAGAATACTGGAGTGGGTTGCCATTCCCTTCTCCTGCTTGCCTCACAACAGGCCAATAATCAAGAGAAGAGGTGTTGAAGCAAGGAACAGCAACTTCATCTGAAAAGCTGGGGCTTGGAGAAGATGGAGGGCTAGTACCCTAGAGTACCAAGTACCATCCTATCAGGGTCTGGATGCTAGTTTCATTTACTGAGTAGGGGAGGAGGTGAGGAAGTAAAGTAAAAAGGCCATTATTGTTGTTCAGTTGGTCAGTTGTGTCTGACTCTTTGCTCCCCCATGGACTGCACTATGTCAGGCTTCCCTGTCCTTCACTAAAACTCATGTCCATTGAGTTGATGATGCCATCCAACTATCTCATCCTCTATCACTCCTTCTCCTTCTGCCCTCAATCTTTCCCAGCATCAGATCTTTTTCAGTAAGTTGGCTCTTTGTATCAGGACGCCATAAGTCTTGCAAAATATCTCTTGGCTAGTCCAGCATTGAGGAGGGGGTGTGTTAATTTCTTCTTTTCTGCAGCCATTCACAGGTGGGCAGGGTCATAAAGTCTCCCTGTGAGTTGAACAAAGGCACTTCAACATTCAGGCAGAAAGGCAGCTTCCCTGAGGCAGGCCATTATGTATGCTTCCAGCTATGGATAGCATCTGTTTAGTGATTATAATAACAAAAGCAAGGAAAGACGAAGGTTAAAGTGTAAGAGGTAGATCCAAGAGGAGTCAGGTTTTGCTCCTCCCCATTACACTTTCCATAGTACCTTTGCATTCTCACCATAAACTTCCATTTTGACTTGATTTAGCCTGGGGATATTGCTGTTTCCAACAGGTGACATACTGCCCTAACAGGTAGCCTGGAGGGATATGGTGAGGTTCTTCACTGTCACTCTAGGAGCAGTGGGAAGAATCCAGTGTGTGCTTCAGGGCCCTTAACTCCAAGGTTCATTTGTGCTCAGTCATGTACAACCCTTTGTGACCCCCTGGACTTGGCTTTTCTGTCCATGGGATTTCACTGTGGCTCAGGTGGTAAAGAAATCCTTTCAGTTCAGTTCAGTCACTCAGTCATATCCGACTCTTTGCGACCCCATGAACTGCAGCATGCCAGGCCTCCCTGTCCATTACCAACTCCCGAAGTCCACTGAAACCCATGTCCACTGAGTCAGTGATGCCATCCAATCATCTCATCCTCTGTCGTCCCCTTCTCCTCCTGCCCTCAATCTTTCCCAGTATCAGGGTCTTTTCAGCTTCAACATCAGTCCTTCCAATGAACTCAGAGTTGGCATTTTGGGCTGGATGTTTCTTTGTGGAAGGCATTGTAGGATGCCTTTCTGATTTCTACCTAGCAGTATCCCTGATTTCTACTTAAAATATGGTAGTAGTGAAACCGTTTACCACAGATTGGAACTTGAACCCACGTGGCTGGGTCTCAAACCCAGCAAAAACTCTGCTTGGTACTTGAACCCACGTGGCTGGGACTCAAACCCAGTCAAAACCCTGCTTTGGACTTGAACCCACGTGGCTGGGACTCAAACTCTGCCAAAATCCATGGTACCTGGTTTCAGGACCTAACGAAGCTCAGGTTCTTGATATCTCATTGAATAAAGAATTCAGTGAGAGACAAAGTGGTAGGTAAGAAGTAGATTTATTCAGATTTGGAGAGAAGCACACTCCACAGACAGAGTGTGGGCCATCACAGAGGGTGTTTGAGGCCTGAAATTTGGCAAGGTTAGTTTTTATAGGCTGGGTAATTTCATATGCTAATGAGTGGGAAGATTATTCCAACTATTTTGGGGAAGGGGCAAAGAATTCCAGGATTTGGGCCACTGCCCACTCCTTGGTCTTGTAACAATGCCTTGGAACTGTCATGGCACCCCTGGGTATGTCACTTCACTTGCTGATTGAGGATCAATGTCTAGGCTTGTCTGCCATCTCAGTCCCATTTGATTCTAATTGGTTTATGTTGTATCCTTGTGCTATGTCATTCTTTCAAAAGTTGTGCCCCGAGCCCAGGCAGATTGGGGTGGGAAAAATTGCTCCCACTTGAAAATCACCACTTAATTTTTTTTTAATAATATATATCCATTTTTATCTGTGCTGGGTCTTCATTGCTGAATATAGACTTTCTCTAGTTGCAGTGAGTGGGGCCTACTCTCTAGTTGCTGTGCTCAGGCTTCTCATTGGTTCAGTTCAGTTGATCAGGCATGTCCGACTCTTTGTAACCCCGTGAACCACAGCACACCAGGCCTCCCTGTCCTTCACCAACTCCCGGAGCCTGCTCAAACTCATGTCCATCACGTCGGTGATGCCATCCAACCATCTTATCCTCTGTTGTCCCCTTCTCCTCCTGTCCTCAATCTTTCCCAGCATCAGGGTCTTTTCCAGTGAGTCAGCTCTTTGCATCAGGTAGCCAAAGTTTTAGAGTATCAGCTTCAACATCAGTCCTTCCAGTGAACAGCCAGGACTGATCTTTAGGATGGACTGGTTGGATCTCCTTGCAGTCCAAGGGAGTCTCAAGAGTCTTCTCCAACACCACAGTTCAAAAGAATCAATTCTTTGGCACTCAGCTTTCTTCACAGTCCAACTCTCACATCCATACATGACTACTGGAAAAACCATAGCCTTGACTAGATGGACCTTTGTTAGCAAAGTAATGTCTCTGCTTTTTAATATGCTGTCTAGGTTGTTCATAACTTTCCTTCCAAGGAGTAAGTGTCTTTTAATTTCATGGCTGCAATCACCATCTGCAGTGATTTTGGAGCCCCCAAAAATAAAGTCTGACACTGTTTCCACTGTTTCCCTATCTATTTCCCATGAAGCGATGGGACCAAATGCCATGATCTTCGTTTTCTGAATGTTGAGCTTTAAGCCAACATTTTCACTCTCCTCTTTCACTTTCATCAATAGACTCTTTAGTTCCTCTTCACTTTCTGCCATAAGGGTGGTGTCATCTGCATGTCTGAGGTTATTGATATTTCTCCTGGCAATCTTGATTCCAGCTTGTGCTTCTTCCGGCCCAGCGTTTCTCATGATGTACTCTGCATACAAGTTAAATAAGCAGGGTAACAATATACAGCCTTGACGTACTCCTTTTCCTATTTGTAACCAGTCTGTTATTCTATGTCCAGTTCTAACTGTTGCTTCTTGACCTACACACAGATTTCTCAGGAGGCAAGTCAGATGGTCTAGTATTCCCATCTCTTGAAGAATTTTCCACAGTTTGTTGTGATCCACACAGTCAAAGGCTTTGACATAGTCAACAAAGCAGAAATAGATGTTTTTCTGGAACTCTCTTGCTTTTTCCATGATCCAGCAGATGTTGGCAATTTGGTCTCTGGTTCCTCTGCCTTTTCTAAAACCAGCTTGAACATCAGGAAGTTCACGGTTCACGATTGCTGAAGCCTGGCTTGGAGAATTTTGAGCATTACTTTACTAGCATGTGAGATGAGTGCAATTGTGCGGTAGTTTGAGCATTCTTTGGCATTGCCTTTCTTTGGGATTGGAATGAAAACTGACCTTTTCCAGTCCTGTGGCTACTGCTGAATTTTCCAAATTTGCTGGCATATTGAGTGCAGCACTTTCACAACATCATCTTTCAGGATTTGAAAGAGCTCAACTGGAATTCCATCACCTCCACAAGCTTTGTTCGTAGTGATGCTTTCTAAGGCCCACTTGACTTCACATTTCAGGATGTCTGGCTCTAGGTGAGTGATCACACCATCATGATTATCTGGGTCGTGAAGCTCTTTTTTGTACAGTTCTTCTGTGTATTATTGCCACCTCTTCTTAATATATTCTACTGGGGATCAGCAGAGAAATAACTCCAGAAAGAATGAAGAGATGGAGCCAAAGCAAAAACAACACCCAATTGTAGCTGTGACTGGTGATAGAAGCAAGGTCCCACGCTATAAACAGCAATATTGCATAGGAACTTGGACTGTTAGGTCCATGAATCAAGGCAAATTGGAAGTGGTCAAACAGGAGATGGCAAGAGTGAGCACTGACATTTTAGGAATCAGTGAACTAAAA
>NW_011494915.1:4563461-4564933 GCF_000754665.1 Bison bison bison | reverse complement strand
GCTTGAACATCTGGAAGTTCATGGTTCACATATTGCTGAAGCCTGGCTTGGAGAATTTTGAGCATTACTTTACTAGCATGTGAGATGAGTGCAATTGTGTGGTAGTTTGAACATTTTTCGGCATTGCCTTTCTTTGTCATTGGAATGAAAACTGACCTTTCCCAGTCCTGTGGCCACTGCTGAGCTTTCCAGATTTGCTGGCATGTTGAGTGCAGCACTTTCACAGCATCATCCTTTAGTGTTTGAAATAGCTCAACTGGAATTCCATCACCTCTCCTAGCTTTGTTCGTAGTGATGCTTCCTATGGCTCACTGAACTTCACATTCCAGGATGTCTGGCTCTAGGTGAGTGATCCCATCATCGTGATTATCTGGGTCATGAACATCTTTTTTTGTACAGTTCTGTGTATTCTTGCCACCTCTTCTTAATATCTTCTGTTTCTATTAGTTCCATACCATTATCTGTCCTTTATTATGCCCATCTTTGCATGAAATGTTCCCTTAGTAGCTCTAATTTTCTTGAAGAGATCTCTAGTCTTTTCCATTCTATTGTTTTCCTCTATTTCTTTGCATTGATCACTGATTAAGGCTTTCTTATCTCTCCTTGCTATTCTCTGGAACTCTGCATTCAGATGGGGATATCTTTCTGTTTCTCCTTTGCTTTTCGCTTTCTTCTCACAGTTGTTTGTAAGGCCTCCTCAGACAGCCATTTTGCTTTTTTGCATTTCTTTTCCATGGGGATGGTCTTGATCCCTGTCTCCTGTACAATGTCATGAACCTCCATCCATACTTCATCAGGCACTCTATCAGATCTAGTCCCTTAAATCTATTTCTCACTCCCACTGTATAATTGTAGGGATTTGGTTTAGGTTATACCTGAATGGTCTAGTGGTCTTCCCTACTTTCTTCAATTTAAGTCTGAATTTGGCAATAAGGAGGTCATGATCTGAGGCACAGTCAGCTCCCGGTCTTTTTTTGCTGACTATATAGCTTCTCCATCTTTGGCTGCAAAGAATATGATCAATCTGATTTTGGTGTTGGCCATCTGAATGATGTCCATGTGTAGAGTCTTCTCTTGTGTTATTGGAAGGGGTGTTTGCTATGACCAGTGCGTCCTCTTGGCAAAACTCTATTACCCTTTGCCCTGCTTCATTGTGTACTCCAAGGCCAAATTTGCCTGTTACTCCAGGTGTTTCTTGTCTTCCTACTTTTGCATTCCAATCCCCTGTAATGAAAAGGACATCTTTTTGGGTGTTAGTTCTAAAAGGTCTTGTACGTCTTCATAGAACCGTTCAACTTCAGCTTCTTCAGCATTACTGCTTGGGACATAGACTTGGATTACCGTGATATTGAACTGTTTGCCTTGGAAACGAACAGAGATCATTCTGTTGTTTTTGAGATTGCATCCAAGTACTGCATTTCAGACTCTTTTGTTGACTATGATGGCTACTCCATTTCTTCTAAGGTATCTTT
>NW_011494915.1:4560318-4563357 GCF_000754665.1 Bison bison bison | reverse complement strand
CACACAGCATGGCTTAGTTTCATTGAGTTAGACAAGGCTGTGGTCCATGTGATCAGATTGGCTAGTTTTCTGTGATTTTGGTTTCAGTCCGTCTGCCCTCTGATGCCCTCTCAGCACCTACCATCTTACTTAGGTTTCTCTTACCTTGGACGTGGGGTATCTCTTCATGGCTGCTCCAGCAAAGCCCGGCCACCGCTCCTTACCTTGGACGTGGGGTATCTCCTCTCAGCCGCTGTTCCTGACCTTGGATGTGGGGTATCTCCTCTCAGCTGCTCCTGTGCTGTGCAGCCATTGCTCCTTCTCATTGGTGATATTACCAGAATCTTGGCTCTCTGTGCACCAATGCCAAACAGAGATAAGCAGACAGAATAATGGTGAAGGAAAAAAGTGTGGCTTCATTATTTTACCAGCAAAGGGGGAACACAGTAAGCACCAACTAGTGCCCTCACCCAGCCCCCACTGTGAGTAGGGAAACTTATATGGTCAGGCAGGAGTATGTGATAATGATAAAAGCAGTAAGTCTTCTGCAGTTTTAAAAGGGTGGGGTTGCTGACAAGATTAGGGTGTATGAAGGATTCTGGGTGGTCTGTCTCCTAACCTTGATGAACTTCTGCCTCAGGTGGTTTCCTTGCTGCCTCTACTTTGATTGTGTTGACTATAAGATGGCATAGTAGAAGGACTTGGGCTCATCTTCTCCTGTGAGAACTCCAAAATTACAACTCGCTGTTGAACAACCATCAACAGTGTGGTGACCCAAGGACAAAAAAACGGAAAAACCAGACCCTTATTAACCTTCCCTCCCATCCCCAATGTTGTAACTATTAAGGAATTTCAGGTCCTCCTGACCAGTATAACCTGTCTCCTGTCCTACCCCATAGAGAAAAGGTATTTACCTTACTCTTCCCCCCACCCAGTATACATGCCTCATCCAATCAGAAAATGACTGGCAAGACCCCTATCCCACTCCTTGTACCCTGGCTATAAAAGTGGACTAAGGACTCCTGTTCCATGTTGGTTCTCCCTTGAGCTGGCCTGCTGTTCTAACAACATCTCCCAGTCTAATATAATGTATTTCCCTCTCATTCTGTCTCATGTCTGGAAATTCTTTTCCAACCCATCACAGACCACGACAGACAGGAGAATGTTAGATCCCACCAAAAAAAGATACCCCATGTCTAAGGGCAAAGGAGAAGCCTCAGCAAGATGGTAGGAGGGGCAAAATCACGTTTAGAATCAAACCCCATACCCGCCAGAGATGCTTGGAGAGCTCAAACAAACCTTGTGTGCACCAGGACCCAGAGACCCCACAGAGACTAGGCAATAACTGTGTTTGTCTCCTGTGGAGGTACTGGTCAGCAATAGCCTGCCACAGGGGCAGGGTCTGTGGGTTCAGACCTGGGTATGGTATCAGCCTTCTTGAATGAGGTCGCCATTAATCCCACCACAGAGCCGTCGGAACTTACACAGGACTGGGGAAACAGACTCTTGAGGGTACAAACAAAACCTTGTATGCACCAGGACTCAGAAGAAAGGAGCAGTGATCCTGCAAGAGTCTGACCCAGACTTGCCCAGGAATGAGTGTCCAGGAGTCTCTGGCAGAAGCGTGGATTGGCAGTGGCTGGAGGCAGGTTCAGGGACACTGAGTGCAGCAGTGTGTGCAGGGGACTTTTTGAAGGAGGTTGCCATTATCTTCATTACCTCCATCATACTATAGCCTCAGGTCAAACAACAAGGAGAGAACACAGCCCCAACCATCAACAGAAAATTGGATTAAAGATTTACTGATCATGGCCCCACCCATCAGAACAAGACCAAGTTCTGCCTCAGTTAGTCTCTCCCTTCAGGAAGCTTCCATAAGCCTCTTATTCTTATCCATCAGAGGGCAGACAGAATGTAACCACAATCACAGAAAACTAACGAAACCGATCACATGGACCACAGCCTTGTCTAACTCAATGAAACTGTGAGCCATGCCATGTAGGGCCACCCAAGATGGACGGGTTATGGTGGAGAGTTCTGACAAAATGTGGTCCACTGGAGAAGGGAATGGCAAACCACTTCAATATTCTTGCCTTGAGAATGCATGAACACTATGAAAAGGCAAAAAGATAGGACACTGAAAGATGAACTCCCCGGGTCGGTAAGGTCAGTTCAGTTCAGTTCAGTCGCTCAGTCATGTCCAACTCTTTGCGACCCCATGAATCGCAGCACACCAGGCCTCCCTGTCCATCACCAACTCTAAGAGTTCATTCAGACTCACATTCATCGAGTCAGTGATGCCATCCAGCCATCTCATCCTCTGTCGTCCCCTTCTCCTCCAGCCCCAATCCCTCCCAGCATCAGAGTCTTTTCCAAAGAGTCAACTCTTTGCATGAGTATTGGAGTATTTTTATGAGTATTGGCCAAAGTATTGGAGTTTCAGCTTCAGCATCATTCCTTCCAAAGAACACCCAAGGCTAATCTCCTTCAGAATGGACTGGTTGGATCTCCTTGCAGTCCAAGGGACTCTTAGAGTCTTCTCCAACACCACAGTTCAAAAGCATCAATTCTTTGGCGCTCAGCTTTCTTCAGAGTCCAACTCTCACATCCATACATGACCACAGGAAAAACCATAGCCTTGACTAGACGGACTTTGTTGGCAAATAATGTCTCTGCTTTTCAATATGCTATCTAGGTTGATCATAACTTTTCTTCCAAGGAGTAAGTGTCTTTTAATTTCATGGCTGCAGTCACCAACTGCAGTGATTTTGGAGCCCCCAAAAATAAAGTCTGACACTGTTTCCACATCTATTTCCCATAAAGTGATGGGACCGGATGCCATGATCTTCGTTTTCTGAATGTTGAGCTTTAAGCCAACTTTTTCACTCTCCTCTTTCACTTTCATCAAGAGGCTTTTGAGTTCCTCTTCACTTTCTGCCATAAGGGTGGTGTCATCTGCATATCTGAGGTTATTGATATTTCTCTTGGCAATCTTGATTCCAGCTTGTGCTTCTTCCAGCCCAGCGTTTCTCATGATGTACTCTGCATATGGGTTAAATA
>NW_011494915.1:4542825-4558671 GCF_000754665.1 Bison bison bison | reverse complement strand
GAGCTGACTGTGCCTCAGATCATGACCTCCTTATTGCCAAATTCAGATTTAAATTGAAGAAAGTAGGGAAAACCACTAGACCATTCAGGTACGACCTAAATCAAATCCCTTAGCATTATACAATGGAAGTGACAAATAGATTCAAGGGATTAGATCTGATAGACAGTGTGCCTGGAGAAATATGGACAGAGGTTCGTGACATTGTACAGGAGGCAGTGATCAAGACCATCCCCTCAAAAAAGAAAAGCAGAAAGGCAAACTGGTTGTCTGAGGAGGCCTTGCAAATGGCTGAGAAAAGAGAAGCTAAAGGCAGAGGAGAAAAGGAAAAATATACCCGTTTGAATGCAGGGTTCCAAAGAATAGCAAGGAGAGATAAGAAAGCCTTCCTCAGTGATCAATGCAAAGAAATAGAGGAAAACAATAGAATAGGAAAGGCTAGAGATCTCTTCAAGAAAGTTAGAGATACCAAGGGAATATTTCAAGCAAAGATGATCAAAATAAAGGACAGAAATAGTATGGGCCTAACAGAAGGAGAAGATATAAAGAAGAGTGGCAGGAATACACAGAAGAACTATACAAAAAAGGTAACCATGATAACCAGATAACCATGATGGTGTGATCTGTCCCTAGAGCCAGACATCCTGGAATGTGAAGTCATGTGGGCCTTAGAAAGCATCACTACAATAAAAACTAGTGGAGGCGATGTAATTCCAGCTGAGCTATTTCAAATCTAAAAGATGATGCTGTGAAAGTGCTGCACTCAACATACCAGAAAATCTGGAAAACTCAACAGTGGCCACAGGACTGGAAAAGGTCAGTTTTCATTCCAATCCCAAAGAAAGGCAATGCCAAAGAATGCTCAAACTACCACACAATTGCATTCATCTCACAGGTTAGCAAAGTAATGCTCAAAATTATCCAAGCCGGGCTTCAACAGTATGTGAACCATGAACTTCCAGATGTTCAAGCTGGTTTTAGAAAAGGCAGAGGATCCAGAGATAAAATTACCAACATCCTCTGGATCATCAAAAAAGCAAGCAGAAAAACATACACTTCTCCTTTGTTGACTACGCCAAAGCCTTTGACTGTGTGGATCACAACAAACTGTGGAAAATTATTAAAGAGATGGGAATACCAGACCATCTGACTTGCCTCCTGAGAAATCTGTGTGTAGGTCAAGAAGCAACAGTTAGAACTGGACATGGAACAACAGACTGGTTCCAAATCGGGAAAGGAGTACATCAAGGCTGTATATTGTCACCCTGCTTATTTAGCTTATATGTATGTGAAATGCTGGGCTGGAAGACGCACAAGCTGAAATGAAGATTGCCGGGAGAAATATCAGTAACCTCAGATATACAGATGACACCACCCTTATGGCAGAAAGTGAAGAAGAACTAAAGAGCCTATTGATGAAAGTAAAAGAGGAGAGTGAAAATGTTGGCTTAAAGCTCAACATTCAGAAAGCTAAGATCACGGCATCTAGTCCCATCACTTCATGGGAATTAGATGGGGAAACAATGGAAACAGTGACAGACTTTATTTTGGGAGGCTCCCAAATTACAGCAGATGGTGACTGCAGCCATGAAATTAAAAGACGCTTGCTCCTTGGAAGAAAAGCTATGAACAAACTAGACAGCATGTTAAAAAGCAGAGACATTACTTTGCCGACAAAGGTCTATCTGGTCAAAGCTACGTTTTTTTCCAGTAGTCATGTCTGGATGTGAGAGTTGGATTATAAAGAAAGCTGAGCTCTGAAGAATTAATGCTTTTGAACTGTGGTGTTGCAAAAGACTCTTGAGAGTCCCTTGGACTGTGAGGGATCCAACCAGTCCATCCTAAAGGAAATCAGTCCTGAATATTCATTGGAAGGACTGATACTGAAGTAAACTTCAATACTTTGGCCACCTGATGCAAAGAACTGACTCACTGGAAAAGACCCTGATGTTGGGAAAGATTGAAGGCAAGAGGAGAAGGTGACGACAGAGGATGAGATGGTTGGATGGCATCACCGACGTGATGGACATGAGTTTGAGTAAGCCCCAGGAGTTGGTGATGGTCAGGGAGGCCTGACGTGCTACAGTCCATGGGGTTGCAGAGAGTCAGACATGAGTGAGCGACTGCACTGAAATGATACTGCCCTTTGGAACTCAGAGAAGGTCATGGAGACAGGAGTCCTGCCTACAAGTAATGGGGGACAGAAACATCTCCATGTCCTGGAGTGCCACAGGGCCCTGCTTGACATCAGTGGCTTTTCTTACTGTGGAGCACAGGCCCTAGGGCTCATGTGCTTCAGTAGTTGTGCATGGGCTCTGTTGCCCCATGGGATGTTGGATCTTCCCAGACCAGGGATCGAACTCATGTCTCCTGCATTGTAAAGTGTATTTTTAACCAGTGAATTACCAGGGCAGCCCTTGTTGCCTAAAAAGATGCGCAACTTGAGAGTTGTGAGTTAATTTTTATTTGCGACCAAATGAGGACTGCAGCTGGGGAGGCAGCACTTCTGATAGCTCTGAGAGACTGCTCCAATGAGACAGTCAGGGAAGGTCAATATATAAGATATAGTAAAGTGTGAGTTCAGTGCAATCAAGTGCCTCCATTGCAAGAGGTTTTCTGCTGGTCACCAGTATATGGTGTCATCATGAAGGGATTTAGTGCTTTTATGGATATGAGGAGATGCAAGGATTGGGATCATAAAATGTGTTCCTGAAAATATCCAACTATCTAAAGATTTTTCCCACCAGATTCCCTGGAGCACAGAGTGCCTCACTCCACCCTGCACTCCCTTAGTGGGTGTTGAAGGTCAACAGCTGCATCAGCAGGGGTTCAGTCTCCTCAGAGAGAGATGGCAAATGCCCTTGTTGTTTAGTCATTGGCAATGCTCTTGGAAAGTGCCGATTTGTACTTTAGTTCAGTTCAGTTCAGTTCAATCGCTCAGTTGTGTCCAACTCTTTGTGACTCTTTGTGGGCTGTAGTACGTCAGGCCTCCCTGTCCATCACCAACTCCCGGAGCCTACTCAAACTCATGTCCATCACGTCGGTGATGCCATCCAACCATCTCATCCTCTGTCGTCCCCTTCTCCTGCCTT
The DNA here is from genome assembly GCF_000754665.1 of Bison bison bison. Classification (NCBI taxonomy): domain Eukaryota; kingdom Metazoa; phylum Chordata; class Mammalia; order Artiodactyla; family Bovidae; genus Bison; species Bison bison. The sequence goes on along the minus strand of NW_011494915.1, from coordinate 4,555,582 downwards.
CAATCTTTCCCAGCATCAGGGTCTTTTCCAGTGAGTCAGTTCTTTGCATCAGGTGGCCAAAGTATTGGAGTTTCAGCTTCAACATCAGTCCTTCCAATGAATATTCAGGACTGGTCTTCTTTAGGATGGACTGGTTGGATCTCCTTGTTGTCCAAGGGACTCTCAAGAGTCTTTTGCAACACCACAGTTCAAAAGCATCAATTCTTCGGTGCTCAGCTTTCTTTATAGTCCAACTCTCACATCCATACATGACCACTGGAAAAACCATAGCTTTTACTAGATGGACCTTTGTTAGCAAAGTAATGTCTCTGCTTTTTAATATGCTGTCTAGGTTGGTCATAACTTTTCTTCCAAGGAGCAAGTGTCTTTTAAATTCATGACTGCAGTCACCATCTGCAGTGATTTTGGAGCCCCACAAAATAAAGTCTGTCACTGTTTCCACTGTTTCCCCCTCTATTTGCCATGAAATGATGGGACCAGATGCCAAAATCTTAGTTTTGTGAATGTTGAGTTTTAAGCTAACTTTTCACTCTCCTCTTTCATTTTCATCAAGAGACTCTTTAGTTCTCTGCTTTCTGCCAGAAGGGTGGTGTCATCTGCATATCTGAGGTTATTGATATTTCTCCTGGCAATCTTGATCCAGCTTGTGCTTCTTCCAGCCCAGCATTTCTCATGATGTACTCTGCAAACAAGTTAAATAAGCAGGGTGACAATATACAGCCTTGACGTACTCCTTTCCCTATTTGGAACCAGTCTGTTGTTCCATGTCCAGTTCAAACTGTTACTTCTTGACCTGCATATGGATTTCTGAGGAAGTAGGTCAGGTGGTCTGATATTCCCATCTCTTTAAGAGTTTGTAGTTGACACTCTGAAAATCACCACTTTAGATAAAAGGCAGACATTTATGCATAAAACTATGTTCCCCAACTTTGACCTCTGCATCTGACTTTCCAATCCACTTGACTCCCTTCCCCTGCTGCATTTTTGCCTGCAAAACTAAGTGGCATCAGGAGGAAGTAGATACCAATGCCAACTTCATTTATTTATTTATTTTTTCATTTAATTAAAAAAAAAAAATTGGCCTTGCTGAGTCTTCATTGTGACACTTGGGCTTAGTTAATCCATCGGATTTGGGGTTTTAGTTTCCTGACCAGGAATAGAACCCAGGCCCCCTGCATTGGGAGCATGGAGTCTTAGCCACTGGACCACCAGAAAGTCCCTCGTTGCCAATTTTATAATACTGGCATTGAAGAAAGGAAATCCTGCATAGCTCCTTCCTTCCTTCTTTGAGGCCAAGTGCAGTCCTGCCAGTTTAATTATGTCCAGTGATTGTAGCATTCACCAGGTCTGCAGATCCATCCTGGCATGAAAAACAGCAGTCTTGGCCAGATCTGATAGTGCAGGGAAATCAGATCCTTTCCCTGGTACCCTTCACGTGGGCCCCAGCTAGGGACGGAGGGTCAGGGCTCTGGCGGCTCAGAGCTGGAACACATTTGGCACTGCTGTTGCCTGAGGGACAGAAGGGATTCTATTTCCAGCTGTTATACCAGAATTTCACAATAGAAGGGTCATGCGCATAGCAGTCTGCTTTGTATAGAAACTAAATTTACATGGCGAGAGTATGATTTATCCAGAGAACTATAAAAATATCTTAGTTTTCCAAAAAGACCTTTGTTTATACTTTATGTAAGCTTGAGGAAAAAGTGAGTTATTCTTGTTGAATATTATGGTGATGATAATCATTTTATCTGGGGTAGTGGTTTTCTTCTGGCCTCTGCTGTCAGAACCTATGCAGCAGGACTGGCCTGGCTCCCTGCCTGACCTTATTACTTTCTTGCTCATTTACCTGACTTCTGCTGTTCCTAGATCTCCAATCTCCTACAGGACCTTTTTTTTTTTTTTTTTAATTGAAATATATGAGAGAGTTAATTCTTAGGTAGGTTGATAAGGAGTCTGGGGCCCTTGAGGAGGAGAAAAGGATCTGGAGCCCTTGAGAAGGAGAAAGGGACTCTTAAGGAGGAGAAAAGGGCAAACTTTTTTTTTTGGTACATTGCTTTATCAATGTAGAAATATAACAGTGTATCTTGCTCGAGGACATGTTTTTCCTTAACAAGAACCTTCTGACTAATCTTGTTATCTTAAGATTTATGTTGTGGGAGTGGGTCTGGTAAGGTCTTTCTATTATTATTCTATTATTAGTTCTAACCTTGTTAATTTAAGATGTATGTTGTAGGAGTGGGTCTGGAAAAAGTATGTAGCTCCCCTGCTAAGATTTATCGAGGCGGGGCACTCTCCGTTCCCCTTCTGATGTCTGTATCAGAAGCTTTCTCTGTCCCTTTTTTATACTTTAATAAAATTCTGCCACACGTAAGGTCTTGAGTGATCAAGCCTGGTCCCTGGTCCCAAAGCTAAATCTTCTTCTTCAGAAATCATGAATCCAACACCGTTAACCTGTAAGCTATCATACCAAATATAGTTGATTTACTGTATTGTGTTAGTTTCAGGTATAGAGCAAAGTGATTCATATATATATATATATATATGTTCATATACACATATATGACTTTTTCCCCATGTAGGTTATTACAACATATTGAGTATTGTTCCTCGTGCTATACGGTAGCTCTTGTTAATTATCTATTTTGTTTATTTATTTTTAAACTTATTTTTAATTGAAGCATAGTTGATTTATAATGTGTTAATTTCTGCTGTATAGCAGAGTGCCTCAGTTATATCTACATTCTTTTTTATATTCTTTAAAAATTTATTGATTCGGCTGCATCAGGTCTTACTTGTAGCAAGTAGGATTTTCGTTACCCTGGGGCATGTGGTTTCCCTGACCAGGGATCAAGCCCTTGCCCTTGCATTGCAAGGGGAATTCTTAACTCCTGGATCACCAGGGAAGTCTCTGTTTTAATATTCTTTTCCGTTATGGTTCACCTCAAGATATTGAATATGGTTCCCTGTACTATATGTAGGAGCTTACTGTTTTCTTTAGGGCCTTTGCACTTGATGTTCCCTTTTCCTAGAACGTGCTCTATTTTAGCTTGAACAGTCATAGTAAAACACCACAGTCTGGGTAACTTAGAAAATTATGTCTCACAAGTCTGGAGGCTGAGAAGTGCAAGATTAAGCTGCTGACGAGGTAAGTTTCATTCTGAGGCCTCTTCTTTGGGCTTGTAGGTGGCCTCCATCTCACTGTGTGCTGATGTGGCCTTTCCTCCTCTCTTTTGTTTCTTCTCACAAGGACGCTAACCCTATTGCATCAGAGCCCCAACCTTATGACCTCGTTTCACCTTAATTGCTTCCCTAGTGGCCTTATCTCCAAATACAGCACGTGAAGGGGTAGGGCTTCAATCTGTGGATTTTGGGGGGAGTACAAACAGTTCGTCCCCAAAACTCCCCCGTTGGCTTTGTCCCTCCCTTGATTTAGCTCTTGGCTCTCTACAACATATTTTACCCTCTTTTTCCTGTTACTTTCTGTGCTTCTCTTTGTTTTTCTTCCTAGAACTTAGCACTACCTAAATGGATTTTACATTTAAAACAATTGGGTCAATTGTCTGTCCCTACTTCATAGATTTGTTCAGGGTTAAGTGAACTGACTTAAATGAAACATTTACTCAACAAATGTTTATTGAGTGCCTATAACCATTCAGGTGCACGGTCCTGAACTAGGTTCTAGGGTTGCAATGGTCAAGAAAATCCCACACGCTCCCTGCCTTCAAGTTGCTTACAGTCTGGTAGGAGTGCCTATGGAACACTTTTTATGTACCCGGTATGGTGGTGAGAGTTCTACTTGGACGACTTTGTTTGATTATCATAAAAATCTCATGACATGGATCCTCTTATTGCACTGATTTTATGGAAGGGGAAACTAAGGCCCTAACTGAATAAGCTACATTTTAGGGTCATGCAGCTCCTTGGAGCTGGGTCTTGCAGTCGGACACCATAGCCAGTGCTCTTGACCACTATGCCAAACTGTGCGTGGAAGGCTCAGTGGCACACAGCACACATTGAAGGGAATGAACAAAGTCATGTTTGGCTGTAAGCTCAGTGTTGAAAGAATTTAATACTGATTATTCCCAGTAACTATCAGAATAACCCACGGGCACACTTCCTTGTAAACAAATCTGGATAAAAAACTTCATGTATAAGATTAATATTCTGAAGCATTATCAGTAATAGTATAAAAATCATTGCCATGGGATTCCTTTCCTTTAGAGTGTGTGATACAAAACACTATGGTGGCTTTGGAAACAGACCTTAGTTCAAATTCTTATCTGTTACTTACTGACATTGGAACCTAGGGTAGGTTCTGAGACACAGTTTTCTTATGTGTAAAATGAGGATAATAATATGTACTTCATAGAATTTTAAAATATTCCTGGGGATAGAGGATATTTAATAAATGGAACAACAGACTGGTTCCAAATAGGAAAAGGAGTACGTCAAGGCTGTATATTGTCACCCTGCTTATTTAACTCATATGCAGAGTACATCATGAGAAACGCTGGACTGGAAGGAGCACAAGCTGGAATCAAGATTGCCGGGAGAAATATCAATAACCTCAGATATGCAGATGACACCACCCTTATGGCAGAAAGTGAAGAGGAACTCAAAAACCTCTTGATGAAAGTGAAAGAGGAGAGTGAAATGTTGGCTTAAAGCTCGACATTCAGAAAACGAAGATCATGGCATCTGGTCCCATCACTTCATGGGAAATAGATATGGGAACAGTGGAAACAGTGTCAGACTTTGTTTTCTGGGGCTCCAAAATCACTGCATATGGCGATTGCAGCCATGAAATTAAAAGACACTTACTCCTTGGAAGGAAAGTTATGACCTACCTAGATAGCATATTAAAAAGCAAATATATTACTTTGCCAACAAAGGTCCATCTGGTCAAGGCTATGGTTTTTCCAGTGGTCATATATGGATGTGAGAGTTGGACTGTGAAGAAAGCTGAGTGCTGAAGAATTGATGCTTTTGAATGTGATGCTGGAGAAGATTCTTGCGAGTCCCTTGGACTGCAAGGAGATCCAACCAGTCCATCCTAAAGGAGACCAGTCCTGGATGTTCATTGGAAGGACTGATGTTGAGGCTGAAACTCCAATACTTTGGCCACTTCATGCGAAGAGTTGACTCATTGGAAACAACCATGATGCTGGGAGGGATTGGGGGCAGGAGGAGAAGGGGACAACAGAGGATGAGATGGCTGGATGGCATCACTGACTCGATGGACGTGAGTTTGGGTGAACTCTGGGAGTTAGTGATGGACAGGGAGGCCTGGCATGCTGCAATTCATGGGGTTGCAAAGAATTGGACACGACTGAGCGGCTGAACTGAACTGAATAAATGGTGTGTGTATGCTCAGTTGTATCCAACTCTTTGTGACTCCATAGACTGTAGCCCGCCAGGCTCTTCTGTTCATGGGATTCTCCAGGCAAGAACACTGGGGTGGGTTACCATTCCCTTCTCCAGGGCGTCTTCCTGACCCAGGGATCGAACCTGAGTTTCCTGCATCAGAGGCAGATTCTTTTACCATCTGAGCCACCTGGGAAACCCCAAATGGTAGCTAGTTTTTATTATAGTATCTTTTTCACAATGCATTTAAATTCTAAATTGATTTAAAAAAATATTTATTTGGTTGTGCTGGATCTTATTTGCAGCACCCAGGAGCTTTGATCTTCACTGTGGCATGACAGGTCTTTAGTTGCAGCATGCGAACTCTTAGTTAGATCTAGTTCCCTGACCAGGGATCAAACCCAGACCTCCTGCATTGGGAGCATGAAGTGTTAGCCACTGGGCCACCGGGGAAGTCCCTATGATGATTTTTTAAAAGATTACTAACCTAATCTTTTAGTAAGAAGCACCTGTATTATATAAAGTGAGTGGTACAAAACAGTGCTTGGAAATGGCTCCTTCTCCATCAGTTTCCCTAAGTACCTCAAAATAATCATCTTAGTCCCCAATTCCTTTTCCTCTAAAAAGAGGATCTTTGGTACTGGCAGTTCTTCAAGTCCTGGAAAGTCGAAGGAATCAGGTCCCATACGATACCTTGGGTTTCCTTTCTGTTTGCCTCTTGTTTCAACAGGATAGAGTCTGGGTCAGTGTTAGTGGATTGGGGAAGGAAGAAGTAAGAAGAAGGAAAAAGGAAAATGTTGAACTTGAACCCAAGTTGTACCTAGTTTTCACTGGAGCTGCAGAAACCATCTTCCTGCCTTGGGCAGGACAAGAGGAATCTGATCATTGGGCTTGTTGTGGTACCATGGCACCATGCTTTGGGCTGTGAGTAGTTGGAAGACATCTATGGGTTTTGCCTGCCCAATAAGACTTTTTTTCCTTTAAGAAACAAATCTTCTCCTGCTCTCAGTCTCTGTTTCAGGTCCAGCCAGGTGTGTAGTCAGGCCTGGCAATCAGCATGTTCCATCCCTCTGGTCAGAATGATAATACAATTCAGTGCTGGGCCGCAAGTCTCTGTGTTGGTGCTTTCATTTGCCTTTTTTCCCCCAGGGATGGTAAGCTCTGGGGATATAAACCTGCTTCTGCCTCAACCCTCTAAAGAGAATTTACTACAGAGTGGAGCCAGTGTGACTGGAGACCCCTGTGCTCATTATGTCATTTGAGTTCCTCCCATGTCAGGTTTGGATTTTTAAGTACTTAAACCAACAAACCTAATTCCTCTATTTTTTTCCTTTAAAAATTTTATTATTTATTTTTGGTTGCACGGGGTCTTTGTCATTGTGTGTGGGCTTTCTCTTATTGTGGTGAGTGGGGGTTACCCTTCCTGGTGGTGCCTGGGCTTCTTACTGCAGTGGCTTCTTCTGCTGTGGAGCACAGGTTTCAGGCACATGGACTTCAGTAGTTGCAGCACTTGGGCTCAGTAGTTGTGGTGTGTGGGCTCTAGAGCTCATTGGCTTTACTAGTTGGGGCACACAGACTTAATTGCCTCACATTATGTGGAATATTCCCAGACCAGGAATTGAACCTGTGTCTCCTGCATCAGCAGGCAGATTCTTTACTGGATCATGAGGAAAGTTCCATTCTTAATGTCTTTTGGTTGGATATATTAAGCAGAACCTAGTTGGAGTCCTAATTTGTCCCCAAGATTACCATGTTTGAGGAGTCACTTGCCTGGGTCCCTACTGGGGGAACCTGGCAGGGCAAGCCTCCTGGTTGCTCTTCTGACCTTGCTGACCATTATGGTAATTGCACCATCTTGTTTCTTAGAGTTGAGTGCTTCCATTTGTCTTTGCTACTCTAGGATTTTATTCTCCAAGTTCTGCATTTCTGGAACAGCCACTATTAGGCTTCTCATGATACTCTTGCCTCCTCACTAACCCAGGTCTTATCTCTCTGATGAATGGAGAGTCCTCCAGGCCTTCCTAAGGAGCGTGGACAGCTGGTGGGTTTTCCTGTCTTATAGAGTAGGCATGTTCTAGCATGCTCACTCCTCTGAGCCTTTCTGTTCTTCCCTCCAGTTTGCAGTGGCCTGGTCTCTCTACATTGTTCAGTTTGTATCACTGCTTTTCCCAATCTTTCAAAGGCTGTCCCATCAACATATTGGAACCATCCTCTGGGGCCCTTTATATGTTATATTAGTCACTCAGTAGTGTCTGACTCTCTGCGACACCCTAGACTGTAGCCCGCCAGGCTTCTCTATCTATGTGATTCTCCAGACAAGAATAATGGAGTGGGTTGCCATTCCCTTCTCTAGGGGATCTTCCCAACCCAGGGATCAAACATGGGTCTCTGCATTGCAGGCAGATATTTACCACCAGGGAAGCAGGGGCCCTTACTAGGGTGTTAAATCCTATATCACTGGGGAGAACTCTTCCACATCAGCAAACTACTTATCCAGTTTATATCTCAGCCCCCACCTTGATCCATCATTCTTGGAATCTTCCACAGACAGTTTGGGCTTATGTATATTGGCCAGGTCTGGTATATAATCCCTTTCTTTTCTCAGCAGGCCTAGCATTTCCTGAGTTGGTCCTTGCTAAGGTTTTACTCTGGTTATCAGGCTGGTGTCTAGGAAAGGAGGTGGGGCAGAGCCCTAGGAGGGCAATATTGCTTTGTCAAGCACTTGCCTCATTTTGTTACAGGAAGGGGGACTGATTCCAGGGCCTGAGAATGGGCTCTTGTCTAACACTCTGGAAATGAATTGTCCAAGGAGACACACATGCTGACAAAGCAAGAGACTTTATTGGGAAAGGGTGCCTGGGCAGAGAGCAGCAGAGTAAGGGAACCAGGAGGACTGCTCTGCCATGTGGCTTACAACCTCAGGTTTTATGGTGGTGGGGTTAGTTTCCAGATTGTCTCTGGCCAATCACTCTGACTTAAGGTCCTTCCTGGTGGTGCTTGTTTTGCTCAGCCAAGATGAAATCCATCGGGGAGGATTCTGGGAGGTTGGTAGGACATATGGACTGGATTCTGCTTTCAATCTTTCCTGAATTCTTTTTCCCAAATTCAGTTTTCAAGCAAAATAGGATGGGAAGGGGCTCTGTCTTCCACCAAGGAAACAGGGAGTTGTCTGCAGGCCTGGAGGGTTCAGGAGTATCTGGGTATATCTATTCAGGTTCAGTTCAGTTCAGTCACTGCAACATGCCAGATTTCACTGTCCATCACCAACTCCCAGAGCTTGCTCAAACTCATGTCCGTTGACTCGGTGGTGCCATCCAACAATCTCATCCTCTGTCGTCCCCATCCCCTCTTGCCTTCAACCTTTCCCAGCACCAGGATCCTTTCCAATGAATCAGTTCCTTGCATCAGGTGGGCAAAGTATTAGAACTTCAGCTTCAGCACCAGACCTTCCAATGAATATTCAAGACTGATTTCCTTTAGAATTGACTGGTTTGATCTTCTTGCAGTCCAAGAGACTCTCAAGAGTCTTCTCCAGCACCACAGTTCAAAAGCATCACTTCTTCAGCGTTCAGCCTTCTTTATGGTCCAACCCTTACATCCATACGTGACTACTAGAAAAACCATAACTGTAACTAGATGGACCTTTGTTGGAAAAGTAATGTCTTTGCTTTTCAATTTGCTGTCTAGGTTGGTCATAGCTTTTTTTTCCAAGGAGAAAGCATCTTTTAATTTCATGGCTGCAGTCACCGTCGGCAGTGATTTTGAAGTGAAGTGAAAGTTGCTCAATCGTGTCTGACTCTTTGCAACCCCATGGACTATACAGTCTATGGAATTCTCCAGGCCAGAATACTGGAGTGGGTAGCCGATCCCTTCTCCCGTGGATCTTCCCGACCCAGGAATTGAACCAGGATCTCCTGCATTGCAGGTGGATTTTTTAACCAACTGAGCTATGAGGAAAGCCCTGCAGTGATTTTGGAGTCCAAGAGAATAAAGTCCGTCACTGTTTACACTGTTTTGTCCTCTATTTGCCTCTGGATGCCATGATCTTAACTTTTTGAATGTTGAGTTTTAAGCCAGCTTTTTCATTCTCCTCTTTCACTTTCATCAGGAGGCTCTTTAGTTCCTTTTTGCTTTTGGCCATAAGGGTGGTGTCATCTGCATATCTGAGGTTACTGATATTTCTCCTGGCAACCTTGATTCCAGCCTGTACTTCCTCCAGCCCAGCGCTTCTCATGATGTACCCTGCATATAATTTAAATAAGCAGGGTGACAACACACAGCGTACTCCTTTTCCTATTTGGAGCCAGTCTGTTGTTTCATGTCCAGTTCTAACTCCTGCTTCTTGGCCTGTATACAGATTTCTCAAGAGGCAGGTCAGGTGGTCTGGTATTCCCATCTCTTTAAGAATTTTTCACAGTTTGTTGTTATCCTCACAGCAAAGGCTTTGGCTTTGGAGAAATAGTTAATAAAGGAGAAGTAGATGTTTTTCTGGAGCTATCTTGCTTTTCCAATGATCCAGCAGATGTTGGCAATTTGATCTCTGGTTCCTCTGCCTTTTCTAAAACCAGCTTGAACATCTGGAAGCTCACGGTTCACATATTGTTGAAGCCTGGCTTGGAGAATTTTGAGCATTACTTTACTTGAGTCTGAGATGAGTGCAAGTGTGTGGTAGTTTGAATATTCTTTGGCATTGCCTTTCTTTGGGATTGGAATGAAAACTGACCTTTTCCAGTCTTTTGCCACTGCTGAGTTTTCCAGATTTGCTGGCATGTTGAGTGCAGCACTTTCACAGCATCATCTTTTAGGATTTGAAATAGCTCAACTGGAATTGCTTCACCTCCACTAGCTTTGTTCATAGTGATGCTTCCTGCTTGACTTCACATTCCAGGATGTCTGGCTCTAGGTGAGTGATCACACCATCATGGTTATATGGGTCATTAAGATCTTTTTTATATAGTTCTTCTGTGTATTCTTGCCACCTCTTCTTAATATCTTCTCCTTCTGTTAGGTCTATGCCATTTATGTCCTTTATTGTACCCATCTTTGCATGAAATGTTTGCTTGGCATCTCTAATTTTTTTGAAGAGATCTCTAGTCTTTCCCAATCTATTGTTTTCCTCTATTTGTTTGCACTGATCTCTTCAGGTAGCCCCTCTCAAGAAACAGGATCCTCTCCTTCCCTTCTGGGGCTCTGTCTTTAGTATAAGAGGATGCAGCTAGCCAAGAACTGGCCTTCTCTGAAGTTCTTGCACTCTTAGAACTTGGTCCCTTGCCTGCACCGTGTGCCCTCCCTGCCAAGCAGACTCTGGAGCTTCCTATGTGTCACAGAGGTAAAGCATCCTTAAATGCAGGAGACTCGGGTTCAATCCCTGGGTCGAGAAGATCCCCTGGAGTAGGAAATGGCAACCCACTCCATTATTCTTACCTGGAAAATTCCTTAGACAGAGGAACCTGCTGGGCTATAATCCACAAGGTCACAAAGAGTCAGACACGACTGAACAACTAAACATACACACACGAGCAGACCTTCTGAATTTGTTGATCAGTGAATCTCGCATTTTCTCTCTTTAACAAATCAGCAATACTGAGCAAGAGCCTCCTGATTCTGAGGTCTATTTGGTGACTATTTCCCCCAGACCTCAGATGCTACAGATACTTTTTCAGTGCATGTACCTCCTCCAACTTTTACGGCATCGTGTTCACTGAAAGTGAAAATCAGCAATCACAGGAAAGCAACATACAGTTTGTTTCTTAGGACCACTTCTGGTACCAACTGTTCAGGTTGGTTTCACCAGAAGCCAAACCTGAGATGGTATTCGTTGATTAAGCCATTTTTTGAGGGAACAACAACAACAACAACAAAAAATGTGAATGAGAAAGCCAGACCAAGCTGGCAAAAAGCCTAGTCAGAATGTGGTCTCAGTGGGCATCTCCTTTAGCTTTACCTTGCCGGGTACTCTGCAGCACACATGGGATCACAGAGCTGTCCCCACCTTAGGGCAAGGCAACCTGCCTGTTATGTCCCTGACAAGCCAGTCATTGACCTCCTCTCCTAGCTGGGGGCACAGATGGTGCTATTCTGTCCTGCTTCTCAGAAACCGGTCTTAGAGTTGAAAGTAGTTCATAAGCTTAGGGGAGAGAAGCTTGGAGAAAAGATTTAGCCTTTTGCCCAATATTTCCGGAAAACAATTTCAGGCTTGAAGACATTTTATTTCATTGTAATGCAAGTCACTGATACCGTCTCCGCTGGATGGCTGTTGGCATGGGGGCAATGAGGAAGCCTAGAAAATGTGGCTATGCAGCCAGGTTTGGCTTCTGGGATTCTGTAGTTGGATAATGATGGTCACCACAGTGTTTGTATTGCAAAGGCCTTCATCTTTGTGTCCTCTTGATTCCTAGAGTGTTCACTACAGATTCACTAACTATGGACTGAGCAAAGGAATCAATATGAAATCTGAATAACTTGGAATATAAGAATCTATTTTCTTTTTTTCAACCAGGTGTTTCCAGTGAAATGTGAGAGGTAGGAATGACAAGAGGATGGCATGAGGCGGTTCTGTGCTTGCTGTTTGGTATCCAGCAGGCCTGGGTTAGAATCCCAACTGCAGACGTGCAGCTCAGATTCGGGCTTGAACACACAGTCTTTCAAATGAGCTCACACATCTGGTCTCATGACTTAATGAAGCTTAGGTTCTTGATGTCTCATTGTAGAAAGAATTCAGTGAGAGACAAAGTGATAGGTAAGAAGTGGATTTCTTTAGAGAGAAACACACTCCAGAGAGAGAGTGTGGGCCATCTCAGAAGGTGAGAGGCACTGAAATATGCGTGGTTCGTTTTTATGGGCTGGGTAACCTCAAAGACTAATGAGCAGGAGGATTATTTTAACTATTTTGGAAATGGGATGGGGATTTCCAGGAATTGGGCCACCACCTACTTTTTGACCTTTGATGGTCAGCCTCAGAACTGTCATGGTGCCAGTGGGGGTGCCACTTACTTTAGGTTAATGTATTACCAGTGTATAAGGAGGCCTTCCTCAGCGATCAGTGCAAAGAAATAGAGGAAAGCAACAGAATGGGAAAGACTAGACATCTCTTCAAGAAAATTAGAGATACCAAGGGAACATTTCATGCAAAGATGGGCTCGATAAAGGACAGAGATGGTATGGACCTAACAGAAGCAGAAGATATTAAAAAGAGGTGGCAAGAATACATAGAAGAACTGTACAGAAAAGAGCTTTACAACCCAGATAATCACGATGGTGTGATCACTGACCTAGAGCCAGACATCCTGGAATGTGAAGTCAAGTGGGCCTTAGAAAGCATCACTACGAACAAAGCTAGTGGACGTGATGGAATTCCAGTTGAGCTCTTTCAAATCCTGAAAGATGATGCTGT
>NW_011494915.1:4540704-4542725 GCF_000754665.1 Bison bison bison | reverse complement strand
GGCCTTAGAAAGCATCACTACGAACAAAGCTAGTGGACGTGATGGAATTCCAGTTGAGCTCTTTCAAATCCTGAAAGATGATGCTGTGAAAGTGCTGCACTCAATATGCCAGGAAATTTGGAAAACTCAGCAGTGGCCACAGGACTGGAAAAGCTCAGTTTTCATTCCAATTCCAAAGAAAGGCAATGCCAAAGAATGCTCAAACTACTGCACAATTGTACTCATCTCACATGCTAGTAAAGTAATGCTCAAAATTCTCCAAGCCAGGCTTCAGCAATACGTGAACCGTGAACTTCCTGATGTTCAAGCTGGTTTTAGAAAAGACAGAGGAACCAGACATCAAATTGCCAACATCCACTGGATCATGGAAAAAGCAAGAGAGTTCCAGAAAAACATCTATTTCTGCTTTATTGACTATGCCAAAGCCTTTGACTCTGTGGATCACAATAAACTATGGACAATTCTTCAAGAGATGGGAATACCAGACCACCTGACCTGCCTCTTGAGAAACCTATATGCAGGAGTCAGGAAGCAACAATTAGAACTGGACATGGAACAACAGACTGGTTCCAAATAGGAAAAGAAGTACGTCAGGGCTGTATATTGTCACCCTGCTTATTTAGCTTCTATGCAGAGTACATCATGAGAAACGCTGGGCTGGAAGAAATACAAGCTGGAATCAAGATTGCCGGGAGAAATATCAATAACCTTAGATATGCAGATGACACCACCCTTAGGGCAGAAAGTGAAGAAGAACTAAAGAGCCTCTTGATGAAAGTGAAAGAGAAGAGTGAAAAAGTTGGCTTAAGACTCAGCATTCAGAAAACTAAGATCATGGCATCCAGTCCTATCACTTCATGGGAAGTAGATGGGGAAACAGTGGAAACAATGTCAGACTTTATTTTTCTGGGCTCCAAAACCACTGCAGATGGTGATTGCAGCCATGAAATTAAAAGATGCTTACTCCTTGGAAAAAAAGTTATGACCAACCTAGATAGTATATTGAAAAGCAGAGACATTACTTTGCCAACAAAGGTTTGTCTAATCAAGGCTATGGTTTTTCCTGTGGTCATGTATAGATGTGAGAGTTGGACTGTGAAGAAAGCTGAGCGTCGAAGTATTGAGGTTTTTGAACTGTGGTGTTGGAGAAGACTCTTGAGAGTCCCTTGGACTGCAAGGAGATCCAACCAGTCAATTCTGAAGGGGATCAGTCCTCGGTGTTCATTGGAAGGACTGATGCTGAAGCTGAAACTCCAATACTTTGGCCACCTCATGTGAAGAGTTGACTCATTGGAAAAGACTCTGATGCTGGGAGGGATTGGGGGCAGGAGGAGAAGGGGACGACAGAGGATGAGATGGCTGGATGGCATCACCGACTTGATAGACATGAGTTTGAGTGAAATCTGAGAGTTGATGATGGACAGGGAGGCCTGGTGTGCTGTGATTCATGGGGTCACAAAGAGTCAGACACAAATGAGAGACTGAACTGAACTGAATGAGACCCAAGGTTCATTGGAAGTCAAATCTTCTGCCATCTTGGCTCTATTTAGTTCTAACCAGTTTTCATCATGTCCTATGGACTGGAAGAAACACAAGCTGGAATCAAGATTGCCAGGAGAAATATCAATAACCTCAGATATGCAGATGACACCACCCTTATGGCAGAAAGTGAAGAGGAACTCCAAAGCCTCTTGATGAAAGTGAAAGAGGAGAGTGAAAAAGTTGGCTTAAAGCTCAACATTCAGAAAACGAAGATCATGGCATCCGGTCCCATCACTTCATGGGAAGTAGATGGGGAAACAGTGGAAACAGTGTCAGAGTTTATTTTTTTGGGCTCCAAAATCACTGCAGATGGTGACTGCAGCCATGATATTAAAAGATGCTTACTCCTTGGAAGGAAGTTATGACCAACCTAGATAGCATATTGAAAAGCAGAGACATTACTTTGCCAACAAAGGTCCGTCTAGTCAAGGCTATGGTTTTTCCTGTGGTCATGTATGGATGTGAGGGTTGGACTGTGA
>NW_011494915.1:4536263-4540604 GCF_000754665.1 Bison bison bison | reverse complement strand
GGTGTTTGAGAAGACTCTTGAGAGTCCCTTGGACTGCAAGGAGATCCAACCAGTCCATTCTGAAAGAGATCGGCCCTGGTATTTCTTTGGAAGGAATGATGCTAAAGCTGAAACTCCAGTCCTTTAGCCACCTCATGGGAAGAGTTGACTCATTGGAAAAGACTGATGCTGGGAGGGATTGGGGGCAAGAGGAGAAGGGGATAACAGAGGAGGAGATGGCTGGATGGCATCACTGACTTGATGGACGTGAGTCTGAGTGAACTCCGGGAGTTGGTGATGGACAGGGAGGCCTGGCATGCTGCGATTCATCGAGTCGCAAAGAGTTGGACACGACTGAGTGACTGATCTGATCTGATCTGATGACTATGTCTTTCTTTTAACGGTTGTACACTGCCTCTTTTCTTCTTGTTTCACAATCATGACACTTCACAGCAGTGCAACCTTGAGCAGGGGCCTTGGCTTCTCTGAGCCTCAGTTTCCTCTTCTGTTAAATGGAAATGACACCCTTATCCACTTCACAGGTTGATATGCGGATTAAATGAGATAATGCAGGGAATAGGTTTAACACTGGGCATCCCGTGAATGCTGAATAAATACTATTATCTGAGCTTTTCTGGGCAATGGGTGTTCTGGAAGCAGCATGATAGAATAGAAAAAGCCAGGGCTTTGAAATCTGAGAGAATTCACTTCCATTTCTCACTTTGTCACTTCCTGGCTGTGTGACTGTGGACAACTTTCTTCCCCTCTTTGATCCAAGTTTACCTCATCTGCCAGGAAGGAGAAATGTACCTACATTGCAGAATTTTGGTGAAAAAATCATCTAGCCCCAACTGTGGCTCACAGTTGGTACTCAGCTAATCCAGTTCGCTTTCTTCTCATCTTGAAATAGAGCAGGGCCCTGTGGGGCTCCCTGGTTCTGAGTTCTTTCTCTCCCCATTTCTTGTAGGCAAGATTCCAGCCTTCAGGACCTTCCCTGATTTGTAGATAGAAGATTCCAACAGTTGCTATTTAAGGGAGGAGCAGCCAAGAAACCATCTGAGGCAAGAGTAAAGGGATGAATGAGAAGTTCATCAAGACTAGGAGACCTGAGAGTATCTGAGATTAAGGGAGTGCAAGCCCTATTCACACCCTAATTTTGCCAGCTACCCACCTTTGAATCATTGTTATAAAACCCCTCATCAAATCATCCTGGGTTGGGACACAAAGCTTTTCAAGGCAGAAGCCCAGTGTGTCCCCTTTGCTTGACAAAGCAATAATACTATCCTTTCCTACTTCACCCAAGACTCTGTCTTGGAGATTTGATTTGGCACCAGTGTACAGAGAGGCCAAGCTTCTGGTAACCATTTTATAGTATAGTATTTAGCCCACACCATTATTTTCTCACATGTGACTTGAGACCACAGTTGGTGATTAGATTTTTAAAGTTTCTCAAGGATTAGATGGGTAGGAAGCAGAACGTGTGAAAACATTAATTTAATGCTCCCTTTGGTGACTTCCCTGGTGGTCCAGTGGCTGAGATTCTACTCCCGATACAGGGGCCCAGGCTTGATCCCTGGTCAGGGAACTCGCTCCCACATGCCACAATTAAGCATTTGCATGCTGCAACTAAAGATCCCATGTGCTTTAATCCATTGTATATTCTTGCCTCCTTTGTCGAAGATAAGGTGTCCATATGTGCGTGGATTTATCTCTGGGCTTTCTATTTTATTCCATTGATCAATATTTCTGTCTTTGTGCCAGTACCATACTGTCTTGATAACTGTGGAGGGAGGAGGGTTCGGGATGGGGAGCACATGTATACCTGTGGCGGATTCATTTTGATATTTGGCAAAACTAATACAATTATGTAAAGTTTAAAAATAAAATAAAATTAGAGAAGAAAAAAAAAAAAAAGAGTGTAAAATAAAAAATAAAAAAAAAAAAGATCCCATGTGCTGCAATGAAGACTGAAGATCCCACGTGTTGCAACTAAGACTTGGCACAGCCAGATAAATAAATAAATATATTTTAAAAATACTCACTTTGGAAAGCAAAATAGCCCTGCATTTCAAAAAAACAGTTAAGGATTAATTGGAACAGAAATATGCAGGATCAAATAAGCCAAGACAGCAAGCTCTGAGATGCCATCTTAACAGCGGGAGATGTAACCAGTCTTTAGGGGTGTCTGCTTTTCTTAACCCTTAATTACCATGATGATGGAAAGGAGGATGGTGATGGTGCTTGGTATTCATGGAGCCCTTACAGTTTCCTAGAGTATAGAGCTAAGTGGTAGACTATTTCTATTAAGTTCACAATAGCTTTTTTTTTTTTTTGCCCTACCTCATGGCCTGCGGGATCTTAGTTCCCCAAGTGTAAAAAAGTAGTGAACGTCTTAGTCTCTCAGTCGTGTCCGACTCTTTGTGACCTCTTGGACTGTAGCCGGCGGGGGGCCTCTGTCCATGGAATTCTCCAGGCAAGACTACTGGAGTGGGGAGCCACTGGGGCTCAAACCTGGGCCCTGGCAGTGAAAGCTCAGAATCCTAGGCACTGAAAAGGCGGGGAATTCCCCTTGATACATCATATTACTTTGAATCTTCTCTTTTTTTAAGTGTACAATTAGAAAAGTTTTAAGGTATGGTTTGTGCGTGAAACCATCGTCACAGCATAGAGAGCATGTCTGTCAGCCCCCCAAAGTTTCTTCATGCCCCTTAGCAATCCCACTGTCTTACCCTCCCAGCCTTTGTAACCAACGATTGGCTTTCTGTCATTTTAGAGTAGTTTGCATTTAGTTTTGTACAGATGGGATGCATTCATTTTTTTTTATTTTTGAGGTGTCTGGCTCTTTTTAATCTTCTTAATATTCCTATAAGGGAGATATTATTGTCCTCACCTTACAGATAGGGAAAGTTGAATCTCAGAGAAGGAAACTTCCAAGGTTATGAGCTGGTAAAGGGCACACTGGTATTAGAATCTGAATACACAGCCCCAGATGGTAAACACCACCCCTTACATCACAGGACCTTCCCAAGAGTCAGCATGCTGAGGAAATGCCCTTATGCGGGCTTCTCTGAGAAATATCAAATCCATTACACTTTTTAAAAACTTTTTTATTCTGGAAAATTTCAAACATACACAGAAGTAGAAGAAATAGTATAATAATCCCCATAAATCCATCATTTAGCTTCAAGAATTACCAAACACATGGCCAGTCCCATCTTATCTATACCATTCTCTTGTCCTCTGAATCCCTCACACTTTTATATAAAGGTGTTCACCTAGCAGCTAAAGTTCTCCTCTAAAGGGAATAATTTTGAAACTATATTTCATATTGCTTGTAAGACATTTTTAATGATTAGAGAAATGCTTTATTTTCTATGATTAATAAAATAGACACACAATTGTATCAATAATAGTAAGATCTCAACAATGAGAACAATAGTCACATAAAAAAAGGTTAATGTTAATGTTGTTCTGGTAACGGACTGAAGAGTGACAGTGAGGGAGTAGGAACAGTACAAGCTGACTCTCAAGTTACCATGGCTCAGAGAGCAAAGAATCTGCCTGCAATGTAGGAGACCTGGGCTAGATCCATGGGTCAGGAAGATCCCCTGGAGAAGGGCATGGCAACCCATTCCGGTATTCTTGCCTGGAGAATCCCATGGACAGAGGAGCCTGACAGGCTACAGTCCATGGGGTCTCAGAGAGTCGAACATGACTGAGCAACTAACACACATACACAGTGAGGGCGTGGGAACAGTACAATTTGACTCTCAAGTTACCTTCTTAGGGGGTGACTGAGTATATGGTGATGACTAACCTGGTAGGGACTTCACTGGAAGAAAAGAGTAGGGGTGGAATGAGTGGGTAGGGCAAGAGAATGGCTTCAATAAGATGTTGATTTTAAGTTCCTTTGAGAATCAAATGAATGGACATGGACTCATTTGCAGGATTGAGAGGGTAACAGGCAGGAAGGCCAGGGGTCTCCAAATGGAAGAAATAGGCTGCAAGTGTCAGACATTTTTATCTCTGTTAAGCACTAGGAGGAAACAAACTAGCAATATTTTTTTTTTCCTTCTCTATACAAATTTAAAACGTTTCTCTTAAAATACTGTGTTGCCATAATGACACCTGGTTTCACCTGCAGTTAACTTTTCTCAAACCTTGAGTTAACCAATGCATTTTTCTTATTGAAATGTTTGTCTTAAGCTATGTTAATGTATTATGCATTTACCCCAGACTCTGTCTTCAAGTTGGTTCCACCTAACGGCAGAGTACATCATGAGAAACTCTGGACTGGAAGAAACACAAGCTGGAATCAAGATTGCCAGGAAAAATATCAATAACCTCAGATATGCAGATGAC
>NW_011494915.1:4519490-4535788 GCF_000754665.1 Bison bison bison | reverse complement strand
AATCTGGGTGAACTCCGGGAGTTGGTGATGGACAGGGAGGCCTGGTGTGCTGCGATTCATGGGGTCACAAAGAGTCGGACACGACTGAGCGACTGATCTGATCTGATCTGAATGGCTCAGAACCTAGTTGACAAACCAGTATGTTCTACTCAGATACTGTTCCCCTAATCTATGTAAATGAAACAATTTGTATGGTAATCTGTCCTTCTACAAGATTCAAGTCAATCGTTTTATGGCCTGAGATGAATCATCTGGTGCCAAGATTATCCCAAAATACATCTTATGGATGAGGGGCCTGGTGCCATTCTGAGTTTTAAGACATTCCTTTCTTTCATTAATAGACTGCTAGTGACTATATAACATCCAGCTGAAGACTAGCAGGGGGTGCTCTTTCTGCCCCCTTCTGATGCCTATGTCAGAAGTTTTCTCTATCTCCTTTATACTTTAATAAAACGTTATTACACAAAAGCTCTGAGCGATCAAGCCTCGTCTCTGGCCCCGGATTGAATTCTTCTCCTCTGGAGGCCAAGAATCCTGGCGTCTTTTCGTTCAGCAACAACCTTTCAGGATTGCACACACAAAAATATATATTTTAGAATTGATGAAGGATGGAAGTTCTGCCAGATCACTCTCCACTTCTGCTGTTTTGGCTTTCTCTCCCTTCAGCAGTGCAAGACTATTTGATGGTTGTTTTCTTATAGCCTTGTCAACACTTTGTATTTTTTCACTTTCTAAATTTTGCTAATCTAATGAGATAACTAGTTATAGTTTGCATTTCACTGTTCACTAATAAATTTATTTTCGTCCCCCCCCTCCTTTTTTTTTGAGTATTAGCCACTCAAGTTTCTTCTTCTGTAAATTTCTGAGTATATCATTTGTTCAGTTCTCTTTTGGGTTTCCTATTCTTCATTTTGAAGCAGTTTTTGAGTGTTTTAGATATTAATTTCTTATCAACTTTAGTTATTGTTGAGTGTCTTTTTTCAATTTGTCATTTGTATATCTTGTCTATAAAATCTATGATTTTTGTAGAGTCAAATGAAATACTTTTCCCCACATTGATATCTGCTTTTAGAATTTTAGAATCTGCTGATTTCTCATCTTGCCGGAAACCAGAAATAGTAATGAGTGGACTTGAAAAGTAGCCTCTTACTACTCAAGTCCTCAGCCTTGTGACCTCAGCCTAGTTACTTCAGTTTGCTTATCTGTGAACTCTGACTGATAAGGATACCTGCTCCAGCAGGTAATTGTTTGTGGGTTGGTACAGCACTGGCACATGTTATCTGTTAGTAAGTATTTATTACTGTTGTTATGACATGGTTCATGTAGTCATCCCTGGGAGCAGATACTGGTGGTTGGACTTGAGGATTTGAATGGCATATCCCTGTGGGAGTGAGTAAAAAAGGGATGAAGGAGGCTTCTGAAGTAGCCCTGGCATTTAAGGGTGAATGGGGAAAAAAAGAAAAGGAGATGGAGATGGAGGGTGCATGTCAGGAAAAAGTAGGGTCTCATAGGCTAGGAGAAAGCAGAGCCTCAAGAAACATGGGGGTGAAACAGGAAGGAAGAAGCAAGGCACAGAATTTAAAAGAATGACATAGTGACATAGCCCTTGAGGACACAAAATAAACTGGTTAGAACCAACTAGTTCGAAGATGGTGGAAGATTAAATTTTCAGTAGACCTTGAGCCTTATTATGTGCTCATTGTAATACGTTCATTCAGTCAGTTCAGTTCACTTCACTCGCTCAGTTGCGTCCGACTCTCTACAACCCCATGGACTGCAGAACACCAGGCCTCCCTGTCCATCACCAACTCCTGGGGTTCACCCAAACTCATGTGCATTGAGTCGGTGATGCCATCCAGCCATCTCATCCTCTGTCGTCCCCTTCTCCTCCTGCCCCCAAATCCCTTCCAGCATCAGGGTCTTTTCCAATGAGTCAACGCTTTGTATCAGGTGGCCAAAGTATTGGAGTTTCAGCCTCAGCATCAGTCCTTCCAATGAACACCCAGGACTGATCTCCTTTAAGACGGACTGGTTGGATCTCTTTGCAGTCCAGGGGTCTCTTGAGAGTCTTTTCCAGCACCGCAGTTCAAAAGCATTAATTCTTTGGCATTCAGCTTTCTTCACAGTCCAACTCTCACATCCATACATGACCACTGGGAAAACCATAGCCTTGACTAGATGGACTTTTGTTGACAAAGTAACGTCTCTGCTTTTCAATATACTATCTAGGTTGGTCATAACTTTCCTTCCAAGGAGTAAGCGTCTTTTAATTTCATGGCTGCAGTCACCATCTGCAGTGATTTTGGAGCCCAAAAAAATAAAGTCTGACACTGTTTCCACTGTTTCCCCATCATTTCCCAGGAAGTGATGGGACCAGATGCCATGATCTTTGTTTTCTGAATGTTGAGCTTTAAGCCAACTTTTTCACTCTCCTCTTTCACTTTCATCAAGAGGTTTTTGAGTTCCTCTTCACTTTCTGCTATAAGGGTGGTGTCATCTGCATATCTGAGGTTACTTATATTTCTCCCAGTAATCTTGATCCCAGCTTGTGCTTCTTCCAGCCCAGCGTTTCTCATGATGTACTCTGCATATAAGTTAAATAAGCAGGGTGACAATGTACAGCCTTGATGTACTCCTTTTCCAATTTGGAACCAGTCTGTTGTTCCATGTTCAGTTCTAACTGTTGCTTCCTGGCCTGCAAACAGGTCTCTCAAGAGGCAGGTCAGGTGGTCTGGTATTCTCTTCTCTTGAAGAATTTTCCACAGTTTATTGTGATCCACACAGTCAAAGGCTTTGGCATAGTCAATAAAGCAGAAATAGATGTTTTTCTGGAACTCTCTTGCTTTTTTCAATGATCCATTGGATGTTGGCAATTTGATCTCTGGTTCCTCTGCCTTTTCTAAATCCAGCTTGAACGTATGGAAGTTCACAGTTCATGTACTGTTGAAGCCTGGCTTGGAGAATTTTGAGCATTACTTTACTAGCGTGTGAGATGAGTGCAATTGTGCAGTAGTTTGAGCATTCTTTGGCATTGCCTTTCTTTGGGATTGGAATGAAAACTGACCTTTTCCATCCTGTGGTCACTGCTGAGTTTTCCAAAATTGCTGGCATATTGAATGCAGCACTTTCACAGCATCATCTTTCAGGATTTGAAATAACTCAACTGGAATTCCATCACCTCCACTAGCTTTGTTCCTAGTGATGCTTCCTAAGGCCCACTTGACTTCACATTCCAGGATGTCTGGCTCTAGGTGAGTGCTCACACCATCGTGATTATCTTGGTCTTGAACATCATTTTTGTACAGTTTTTCTGTGTATTCTTGCCATCTCTTCTTAATGTTTTCTGCTTCTGTTAGGTCCCTGCCATTTCTGTCCTTTATCGAGCCCATCTTTGCATGAAATGTTCCCTTGGTATCTCTAATTTTCTTGAAGAGATCTCTAGTCTTTCCCATTCTATTGTTTTCCTCTATTTCTTTGCATTGATCACTGATTAAGGCTTTCTTATCTCTCCTTGCTATTCTTTGGAACTCTGCACTCAAATTGGTATATCTTTCCTTTTCTCCTTTGCTTTTCCCTTTTCACAGCTATTTGTAAGCCCTTCTTAGACAGCCATTTTGCTGTTTTGCATTTCTTTTTCTTGGGGATGATCTTGATTCCTGTCTCCTGTACAATGTCACAAACCTCCATCCATAGTTCACCAGGCATTCTGTCTATCAGACCTTGTCCCCTTAAATCTATTTGTCACTTCCACTGTATAGTCATAAGGGATTTGATTTAGGTCAAAATGGCAACCCACTCCAGTATTCTTGCCTGGAGAATCCCATGGACAGAAGAGCTTGGTGGGCTACAGTCCACGGGTCGCAAAAAGTCGGACACGACTGAGCGACTTCATTTTCACTTTCACTTGAATGGTCTAGTGGTTTTCTCCACTTTCTTCAATTTCAGTCTGAATTTTGCAATAAGGAGTTCATGGTCTGAGCCACAGTCAGCTCCTGTTCTTGTTTTTGCTGACTGTATAGAGCTTTTCCATTTTTGGCTGCAAAGAATATAATAAATCTGATTTCAGTGTCGACTATCTGATGATGTCCATGTGTAGAGTCTTCTCTTGTGTTGTTGGAAGAGGGTGTTTGCTATGACCAGGGCATTCTCTTGGCAGAAGCCTTTGCCCTTCTTCATTCTGTACTCCAAGGCCAAATTTGCCTGTTAGGTGTTTCTTGACTTCCTACTTTTGCATTCCAGCCCCCTATAATGAAAAAGACATCTTTTTTGGGTATTGGTTATAGAAGGTCTTGTAGAACTGTTCAACTTCAGCTTCTTCAGCGGTACTGATCAGGGTATAGACTTGGATTACTGTGATTTTGAATGGTTTGCCTTGGAAATGAACAGAGGGAGTGGTGCTGCAGAAGAATAAAGAAAAATAAGACTCAGAAATAAGGTGGGGATCAGAGAGCTGATGCCATTCGAAGGCAAAAGCCCAGATCCTAATCCTTGCTTGCCTGTTATTGTTAACATCTACTTCGTTGTTCGTGCTCTAGAGATATCTGTTCTTTACAATCTCAGATCAGGGATAAAGATATACCATGCACAGTCCTCAATGTCAAACCTTCAGGCCTTTCATGACTTTGTTTAGCCCTTCAGCTAGTGACGCCCTTTCTCAGCAACTCCCTCAAATCTCTGGTCACGGGAACAGCCACTAATGGTTTTCCATCAGTCACATCAGTACTTCAACATCTTGTTTTCAAGATGTCTTTTTTATTGCTTCCAGCCCTTCTCCTGGAGCTGATGAGAAAGTCATTCTTATTTTTCAAAGAAGCCCTGTTAATTATAGTACAGGCCTGTGCATAGCATATTCCCTACAGGTTGCCATGCCCCCCTCCAAGGGATCCCAACCCAGGGATCAAACCCAGGTCTCCCACATTGCAGGTGGATTCTTTACTGTCTGAGCCCCAGGGAAGCCCCAAAAGTGGGCAGTGACCAAATTCCTGGAAATCCCTACTCCTTTCTCAAAACCATTGGAATAATCCTCCCACTCATTAGCCTAGAAATAATCCAGCCCACAAAAACTAACCACCCAATATTTCAGTGCCTCTCGCCTTCTGAGATGGCCCACGCTCTGTCTGTGGAATGTGTTTCTCCCAAAGCCATTCTCACACCTCATTCTGTCTCTGGAATCTGTATCTCTCTAAATAAATCCACTTCTTACATATCACTTTGTTCTCATTGAATTATTTCTGTGATGAGACATAAAGAAACTGAGCTTCATTAAATCCTGTGACTAGGTATATGATCTCAGTTAAAAGCCTGTGGTTTCTGGTTGGGGTTGAGTCCTGGTTTGTGGGTTCAAGTCCCACTGGAGGTGCATAGTTTGTGGGGAAGTGTCATCCTCAAGACCGCATATTCAGGAGAAACTTTTTTAGTCTGTTGGATTTTGCACTTAGATTCTCCCTGGTGAATTTAAATCAGTTTTAGTGGAGCATAGGGGAGCCACATTGCAGCCAGTTGCAAAATAAACAGGAGGTGATGAAGTAGACACAGATATAGACCTTTTCCCCTGAAATGTTTGGCTGTGAAGAGGAGCATGATAAGGCAACAGCATGTGGAAGTGTCAAATCAGAAGACTTGCTAGTGTGTTTGTTTCTTGATGGCAAATAGCCAGCTCCCTTGCTCATATCTTTCTCCCCTTCCTTCCTCTTCTCTTCTCCTTGATCCTTTCCCTCTTCTCTTTCTAATTTTCTTCTATAAGCCTAAATTTCTACCATGCTAGAAATAAATCTTAGACTGGAAGGTCCAAGAGAGAGAGGGGGGGAGAGATTGCACTTACTTGAGGAGGGATGGAGTAAATGTCCATGGGATTTCTCCTGAGAAGGCAGTAGGATGGGATCCAGAGCCCAGATGGGGAGGAGAGGTATCAATGTAGTTAAGTTTGCAATGGCAGAAAATGGGGAGGGAGAAGGAAAGTAATCAGGATTTCTTCTACTGAATTTACTTTGGTTTATTTAGAGCTGAGACCTTACAACTCAGATTAGAACTTGCGCCCACATCTGGTCTCAGGAAGTGAAGAAGCTCAGGTTCTTTATGTTTCAGCACAGCAATGTAATAGAGAAGAAGTGGATTTATTTAGAGAGAAACACACACTCCACAGACAGAGCGTGGGCTATCTCAGAAGGTGAGAGTGGCCTCGAAATATGGCATGGTTAGTTTTTATGGGTTGCGTAATTTCATAGGTTAGTGAGTGGGAGGATTATTCCAACTGTTTGGGGAAAGAGCAGAGACTGGGCCACTGCCCACATTTTAGGTTGGTCTCAGAACTGTTGCAGAGCCTCGGTATGTCATTTAGCTTGCTGATGTGTTGAAAGTGAAACTGTTAGTCTCAGTCGTGTCTGACTCTTTGCAACCCCATGGAGTATAGCCTACTGGGCTACTAGAGTAGGTTGCCATTCCATTCTCTAGGGGATCTACCCAACCCAGGGATTGAACCTGGGTCTTCTGCACTGCAGGCAGATTCTTTAAGGTCTGAGCCACCTGGGAAGTCGTGCTGATGTGTTACAGTCAGCATATACTGAGGCTCAAGGTCTAGTGGAAGTTGACTGGTTTACCATGTTTTACTTAAGGGACTCTAATCAGTTTCTGTCATGTCCTTCCCTCCTATTTCAAAGTGAACACATAGAAATGCCACTGGAGGGCGCCGAATGGACCCTAGACCTGCAAAACTTCTCCACAGGTGAACCAAATGATTTAACAGAGTGATGTGTGACCAGGTGTTTGGGGCCTAGATGATGCTTGTGGGGATAATACTTCTATCACCTAGGTCTCAGACCCTGTTTTCAGTTCAGTTCAGTTCAGTCACTCAGTTGTGTCCAACTCTTTGTGACCCCATGCAAAGAGGACTGCAGCATGCCAGGCTTCTTCCCTGTCCATCACCAACTCCCAGAGCTTGCTCAAACTCATATCCATCGAGTTGGTGATGCCATCCAACCATCTCATCCTCTGTCATCCCCTTCTCCTCCTGCCTTCAGTCTTTCTCAGAATCAGGGTCTTTTCCAATGAGTCAGTTCTTCGCATCAGGTGGCCAAAGTATTGGAGCTTCAGCTTCAGCATCAGTCTTTCCAATGAATATTCAGGACTTATTTCCTTGAGGACTGAGTGGTTGGATCTCCTTGCAGTCCAAGGGACTCTCAAAAGTCTTCAACACTACATTTCAAAACCATCAATTCTTCTGCGCTCAGCTTTCTTTATGGTCCAACTCTCACATCCATACGTGACTACTGGAAAAACAATGTGAAGTTCGCTAGGTTGTGTCCAATTTTTTGTGACCCCATGAACTATATAGTCCATGGAATTTTCCAGGCCACAATACTGGAGTGCATAGCGTTTCCCTTCTCCAGTGGATCTTCCCAACCCAGGAATCGAACCAGGGTCTCCTGCATTGCAAGCAGATTCTTTACCAGCTGAGCTATCAGGGAAGCCATAGCTTTGACTATACGGACCTTTGTCAGCAAAGTAGTGCCTCTGCTTTTTAATATGCTGTCTACGTTTATCATAGCTTTTCTTCCAATTTCATGGCTGCAGTCACCATTTGCAGTGACTTTGGAGCCCAAGAAAATAAAGTCTGTCACTGTTTCCATTGTTTCTCCCTCTATTTGCCATGAAGTGATGGGACTAGATGCCATGATCTTAGTTTTTTGACTGTTGAGACTCTGTTTTCAGCTGCTTGTATTTGTGTGTGTATGGGAGGGGGGTGTGTGTATGTGCATGCATGTACACGTTCAAGTAGGGTTAGAATTTACTCATTATATGCAGGTGTGCGAAAAAGAGGAAGGAAGGAAGGAAGACAGTGTATAGCATTTTAAAAAATTAATTTGTTTTTATATGTATTCTTTACTTTTACTGAGGTATAGTTATTTACAATATTAATATTAATTTCAGGTGTAGTGACTCAAAATTATTATAGATTATACTCTTTTTAAAGTTGTTGTAAAATGTTGGTTGTATTCACTGTGCTATACAATATATTCTTGTAGCTTATTTATTTTCATCACAGTAGTTTGTATCTCTTAGTCTCTTACCCCTATCTTGCCCCTGCCCCACCCCCAGGGGCCCTTGATTTTCTAATATTCTGGTTGTCCTGCTCAGAAATGCCCATAGAGCTGACAACGAAAGGTTAAGAGCCTGTATGTTCAGGCCACTGAAGCTGGTTGCTCTCTCTTCTCTGCCCATCCCCTGCCTGGCCAGTGCCAGCTTCATCCGTACCGTGGGCACCCAACTAGCCTTTCTGTGTGCATGCCCCAGGCCATAGCTGGTGATTGTTCTCATCTCAGAGGTGGTGAGCAGAGTTTCCTCTGCTGGTTTCCCTGGAAACTAAAGAGCCCACCTGAGATCGGTTCCCCAATAAGTGGTACTCTCCCCTTCTTCCTCCTAAGAGTGAATGTCAGGAGCCAGCACGGGAGTTCCCACCCATGACAAAGGTCATGCAGAGAGGATCTGACATGCAAAGGCGAATCAGAACTCGAGAGACCCCCTGGACCTGCCCAAGCATCTACCCCAAAACCAAAGTCTGTCTGTTTTACTATTTCACGACTTTCACCAAATTAACGGGGGGCTATCCCCGACCACCTTTCTCTGAAGAAAATCAACTTAGAGCTCTAGTTAATAAGTCTCCTGGGCATAATAGGAGTGTTTCAATTCAAACCACTCTGATGACTTTCTAGCTTGCCTGACAGGTTTGTTCAGACTCCTGCAGCTACACATGTGATTGTTCACAGCCTCCCAACCACAAGAGGCACGGGAAGCTTAAGATAGTCTAACAATGCAGAGCTTCTCAGAAAGTTAAAATTGTTAGAATAGCACTAGTAGAGGATTTCTGTGTTGAGCTGATGCTTGCTGCCAAGTTTCCATATCCATTACCTACTGTGTCCCTGGGAGTGTATTGATTAATATAGTTGGTATATAGAAATGTAAGTAGTAGCTTTAATGTTTGTAACCTTGAACCCTTGAGTTAATTCTTTTCTTGTTATAACCCACCACACTTTTGCCCTATAGGAATGCAACTTTATCTAATTCTTTCAGAGGGTGGTGCCTGACTTTAGAATAATCACCTTTAGAGAAAATAAGTTTTCTGATTGACTAACCATTATTCAGAAGAAAGGGTCATAAAATGTTAACAGGCCTCCTGGCCAGAAGATGATGTAAATCACCTAAAGCCTTTGCATATGATAAGTTTGCAGAAAGAAAGCCTGGCTTCAATATAGAGTCAAGGACTGCTGACCTTGCATGACTCTACACCCCCTATTATCCTCTACGCACAACTTAATGTATAAAAGCTACTTTGGAAAATAAAGTTGTGGACCTTGCTCAACAGGCTTGGTCTCCCCGTGTCATTCTTGCTTCCTTTTCTCTCCTTTTCTTCTCTGTTCTTCCTTCAGGATGACTAATTTGGAGCACGGGGGCCCTCTGAGACCACTTATTTGCCCAGGCTTCTAAGACCCACTCGAGAAGGTGCCTAAGGTGGGGCACTTTCCGCAATTTGAGAGGGCGCCTGTGGCCTCCATGGTCAGTGCAAGCCTGATGTCACAGGTTTTATTGGCTTTCTGTGTAAATCAGTTAGTTCAAGCC
Organism: Bison bison bison; assembly: GCF_000754665.1. Lineage (NCBI taxonomy): Eukaryota > Metazoa > Chordata > Mammalia > Artiodactyla > Bovidae > Bison > Bison bison. The sequence goes on along the minus strand of NW_011494915.1, from coordinate 4,526,176 downwards.
TGTGTCTCTCCGCTTTGCTATCCTTTCGCCAACGCCATCCTCCAGAGGGAATCCCTGGATCCAACCGGGGCTGGACCCTGGTGAGTGAAGATGCTGCCACATCCCGCCCGGCATCTGCTGCCCATGGACCTTACTTCAGATGTGAAAGCTCCCCCATCCATGAAATCACTGATGTCTCTGTTGTTGACTCCAGGCTGTTTCTTTGGTCTTGAAGCTGAGCAAGTGTTGGGCTTGCAGGCCTGTGGGGTGCAGCCCAACAGAGCCCTCAACATCTGAGGGGGATGCTAGACCAACTATGCAGAACGTATAAATGGGGATCAGAAAACATGGCCCCTTCGCTTCCTTGAGACTATAAAAGAGGCAAGTGGAGACTTCCCTGGTGGTCCAGTGGTTAAGACCCCTGCTGTGAATGCAGAGAATGTGGGTCCAATCCCTGGTTGGGGAACTAAGATCCTACATGCTGCAGGGTGTGGCCAAAAGATAAGCAAGAAAGCAAAAACAGAAATAAAATGAACCAAAGGGGCAGTAAATGGTGAAGGAAGAGTGAGCAAGACTTGCACTGTCTTGGAGAGGTGCTGTATATTTTCTCTCCCTGCCCATCCTCACGTTGAGTGAAGTGAAGACACTCCCTGAGAACCACTGTGAGTGTCACAAGTGTCTCCCAGAGTTCAGGGGTCAGTCTGGAGCAGACACCTCTTCCTTCCTAAAACCAGAGGCAAGAGATTGGCTAGAACCCACCTGAGGAGGCAAGTCTACCATGGGAGCTCGCCACACCAGCTGGCCATGGAACCCACACTAGCTGGCCACACCAGATTGGCCTTGCTGGGCACAGAGCAGACAGCAGGGATTGAGTTGGCTGACTTGTGCCTGTGTGTGTACACTGATGCACTCACTTTCTTGTGTGTGATCTGGAAATTCATCCTGAGAAGGCACCACAGTGAGGTCTTTTGGGAGATACTCATCCATCTCAGTTTCTCCTTTGAAGAGCTCCAGTTTGGAATCACCTTCAGACTTCCCACTAGAATCCTCTTCTGCTCCTAGAAGCCTCTAAGTAAGTAAGTGGTAGTTGCTCAGTCATGTCTGACTCTTTTTGACTCATGAACTGTAGCCTGCCAGGCTCCTCTGTTCATGGAATTCTCCAGGCAGGAATACTGGTGGGTAGCCATTCCCTTCTCCAAAGCATCTTTCTGACCCAGGAATCAAACCCAGATCTCCCACATTGTAGGCAGATTCTTTACTGACTGAGACACCAGGGAGGCCCCAGTGACTTAAAGGAAACATGATGTCTCAGAGCCAGGACATTTCAGCAGCTTTTCCTCATGTTGCAACATTCATGTAGAAATATGGGGGTGGTTGTTGGGTCAGCCTGAGCCTAGTATCCAGGGACCTGGGCCTTCCTGACCTTCACTCTCCTGGAACCTCCAGAATTCTTACAGCCCACCACCAGTTTCTTAGCCTGTTACCCTTGGCCAGAGAGATGGAGCAATTGCCAAAGCTGCCCAGTGCTGGGTCCTGGAGCTGTGAAGTCTGCTACAGTCAGAACCCCTGGCTGAGCTGTAGCCAGAGTTAAAGAGGCAAGAAAAGTCATAAGTTACCCTAGTTGAAACAGAGAGCATGAAATCCCAGAGAGCAGGCCACTCACTGAAGATTTCTCCACCCTCACAGATCCCACGGGTGCCCACTCACAGCATGGCTCCTCTTCTCTCTCTCTTCTTGTTGCTCAGACTCTCCACTGAGGTGTACAGGCTTCTCTTGTTGTGGAGCCTGGACTCTAGAGTGTGAGAATTCTCTGGTTGTAATGGAGCAGGTGGGATCTTAGTTTCCCTGTCCCAGAATCAAACCCGTGTCCCCTGCATTAGAAGGCAGATTCTTAACTACTGGACCACCAAGAAAGTCCCTAGGCCCCCTTTCTCTAGCCAGCATCTCAAGTCAAGGTGGGATGCACTCACATTATTAGGCCTTTTGTTCAGAAAGAGCTTGGACCTTCTATCAGCAGATTTGGATTCTAAGCCTGGTTTTATCACTTTACCAGCTTCAGGACTTTGGATGGCTGTGTCTCTTCCCTACACCAAGCCTCCTCACTTTTCTTCATGCTTGGAGATGATCATGCCTATTCTAAAGGGTTGTTGTACGAATGAACTGAGATAACACATGTGAAAGAGCTGCTGCTGCTAAGTCACTTCAGTCGTGTCCAACTCTGTGCGACCCTATAGACGGCAGCCCACCAGGCTTCCCCATCCCTGGGATTCTCCAGGCAAGAACACTGGAGTGGGTTGCCATTTCCTTCTCCAATGCATGAAAGTGAAAAGTGAAAGTGAGGTCGTTCAGTCGTGTCCGACTCTAGTGACCCCACGGACTGCAGCCCACCAGGCCCCTCCGTCCATGGGATTTTCCAGGCAAGAGTACTGGAGTGGGGTGCCATTGCCTTCTCCGATGTGAAAGAGCAGGGACACACAAATTGCTTTCTTTCCTTGTCAGCTTTGACCTCGACCCCTGTCTCTAATCATATTGATGGGCAGCCACTGCTTATTGGGAAGACAGAGGGAGAGAAGGTTTCTGCCCCTGTCCTTGTAATGCTGCTGTGCTGGTGGGAAGGATGGGCATGTTTTCTCTCAGCCAGCCATTCTCAATGGGGAATGCCATCCACCTGTAGCATGCAGCGATGGATCCACATGGGGCACAAGCAGCCAACCGTGATGCAGGGTGGGGTCAATGCAGAGTGCAGACAGAAATGCACAATTGGAAAGAAACAGCTGACTCATGGCCCTTCTCCAGGGCCTGTCCCCAACCGTAATGGCCTCCCCACCTGCTCTTCTAGTTCCAGTCTGACACCTTGAATCCATCTTCCATGCTGCCCCAGAGGGAGCTTTCTGAAACCCTAGTCTGTTCATTCACTCCTCCACTTCAAACCCTCAGTGGATCCCTATTGTTTAGAACTTTGATTTTCAAATAATGGATTATAACCCTTAATGGGTCATGAAATCAATGTAGTGAGTTATAATCAGCATTAAAAACATTAAATAGACTAAATGTCAGCCTCAATTGCATGTATTGTTTTCTGAAGCGATTGTTTATTTTAGCATATCTTTACAATTCTAAAGTTTATTAAAGTTTAACTTAATAAAACATTGAAAGCATTTTGTTTCTCAAGACAGCACATTTCCTATTTTTTAAAAAGCCAACTGAGTCCATCAAAATTGATGCTGTATAGAAAATGCTCCATAATAATTAACCACATGTGGTTAATTATAAAATGCACTGGATTTAATTAGGTTGAAACAGCACTTTCTGTATATTACAAAATGAACTAACATTCTTTGGATAGTTATTCTTCAGAAGGAAGTACTCTTTTTTCACAGTCTGTTTTTTTCATTTTTAAGAAAACTGGAGTACAGTTGCTTTACACTGCTGTGTCAGGTTCTGCTGTACAGCAAAGTGTATCAGCCATATATACAAATATATCCCCTTTTGTGGATTTCCTTCCCATTTAGGGCATCACAGAGCACTGAGCAGAGTTCCCTGTGCTATAACAGCATGTTCTCATTAGTTATCTGTTTTATACATAATAGTGTAAATATGTCAGTTCCAATTTCCCAGTTCATTCCCACCCTCCTATTTCAGTATTATTTCAGATTGTTATAAATGTGAGCATTTATTTTAATGGGAATTTGAGTCCCACATGTTTTACATGTATTTATGATAGTGTGGAATAATTTTTAAAAAACTTTGCACTGAAGTGTAACATATATTTGAGTAAAATTCAGGGTCTTAAGTGTGCATCTTGATGGATTTTTATATAAGCCTATTCTCATTTAGTCACCACTCAGATCAAGAGACAGAGAAGGCAATGACACCCCACTCCAGTACTCTTGCCTGGAAAATCCCATGGACAGAGGAGCCTGGTAGGCTGCAGCCCATGGAGTCGCTAGAGTCGGACAGGACTGAATGACTTCACTTTCACTTTTCACTTTCATGCATTGGAGAAGGAAATGGCAACCCACTCCAGTGTTCTTGCCTGGAGAATCCCAGGGATGGAGAAGCCTGGTGGGCTACCGTCTATGGGGTTGCACAGAGTCGGACACGACTGAAGCGACTTAGCAGTAGCAGCAGCAGCAGCAGATCAAGAGATAGAGCATATCTAGCACCTCAGAAAGCTCCCTCATGCCCATTCTCTGTCAAAACTACTCTCCTTTCTGTACCCCTCTTTCCCGCAAGGTAATCGCCATTCTTACTGCTATACTCTTCAATTTATTTCTGCCTGTTCTTGAACTAAATGTAATCAAAGAATACGTACTGTTTTAGGGCTTGGCTTTATTAGCTCAATATTATGTCTGAGATACATTCGTGAAGTCACATGTAGCTGTACTGTATCCATTATTGTATTCCATTGTATGAATATACTGCAGTTTAATTATCCAGTTCTCCTATTGATGGACTTTTAGGCTGTTTCTAGTTTCTGGCTGTTAGGAACAAAGCTCCTGGAATATTTTTGTGCATGTCTTTTTGTGGGCATATTACCAGAAGTAAAATTTTTGGGTCACAGGGTAGATCTATGATGACTACTTAAACGGCCAAATGGTTTTCTAAAGTAATTACATTTGAGATTCATATCTACATGTCTACATCTATGTATATGGCATATATATGTATGTACATATGGTCCAGGTTGCCATGTGAACTGATTTTATTATCGTTGTTCTTAGTAAGAGAAACACATTGAAAAGTACTCATTTAAGAAAAAAGTCATATTCCTTAGCACACTTACATCTCTTTTTTAAAAATGTTTCCTGCCTTGTCTCCCACCCACCCTTCCAGCTCTTCACCTGCCTGAAAGATCTTTTCCCTCTTTTTTTGTTTGTAGGCTCCTACTTGTCCCTGAATATTCACTTCAAATTAATTTTCTTCTAGGAAATCGCCTCTGTTCACCCCTTTCTTCTCTCCCTTTTTGCTCCTTTAGAACCTGTCCATTCTCCTATCATAGTGCTTACTGCCTGGTATTTTATCTCCTACCAAACTATTTCATTATACATGAGATCCTTGAGAGAGAAACTGTGATCCACCATTAGAATCTATGGTTAACATTTGTTCTTTGCCCCCCTTTCTCCACCACCCCTCCTTTTACTAACAGCCTCGAGTTTTAATCCAGGGAGATACCTTTTCTGCACTCTCTGTTCAGGCAGGTCAGAAGTGGTCCCATTCCCCTGGTATCAAAGATATGCTTGGAATCCTGGTCTTGGTCCCTCTGCACATCCCGTGTCTTTGCCATAGCACTTGGTTGCCTAGCTGGTAGGAAAGAGCTCTAGGGGATCATGGAGCATGCTGTCCATGTCTTCTCCATTCCCTGCACACCCTGTAGTATTAGCCCCTTGTTTACTAGGCACTGTGCCAAGTGCTTTACATTTACAGCTTCATTTGGTTTTCCTAGAATAGAGGAGCCTGGTGGGAGTCTGTCTATGGGGTCGCATAGAATCCGACATGACTGAAGCGACTTAGCAGCAGCAGCATGCAGAAGCCCTATTGTTACCGACTCCAAGCTCACTCTGCTCACTGCATAACAAATCAGTACGTCTACAGACAAGTGGTTGAGGCAAGGCAAAAAGCAAGTTATGATCTACTTTTTTTTCCCCAGAAAGCTGGCAGACCAAGAAAATGGCAGACTAATGTCTCAAAATAACCTTATGGGGTCTAGATGCTGTTTTGTATTTTTTTTTTAATAGAGCAGAGAGAGAGAGGAGGTTAAGAAGTAAATAAAAAGGCCATTTATCTTGCGAAATAGGAGGGGATGTGTTAATTTCTTCTTTTCTGCAGTCATTCACAGGTAGGCAGGATCAGATTGTCTCCCTGCTGAACAAAGCCACTTTAGTTTAACATTCAGGCAGAGGGGCAGGATTCCCTGAGGCAGGCCAGTATATATGATTATAATAACAAAAGCAACAAAAAACAAAGGCTAAAATCATAGACACAGATCCATCATGGAGTCAGAATTAGGTCTTCCCTGTTGCACTATGAGGTGAAGTTACTATTATCATCCCTGTTTTAGAGATGAGAACTTGGGTTCAAAGAAATTGAACAGCACACAGCAAATGCACTTCGAGAGCTGAAACTTAGACTCAAAGCTCAGGGCTGCCTTTGTATCAGTGATAAAACATTGAACTTTTCCTCTGTTAAGATTAGATGCTTAAAGAAATGTATGAGTAGGCTTTTCACAGGTGTTGCATGAGTGGCTCCTTTACTTTTCTTGAAACATTTTAAAGATGTTATTCTGTTGTCTTCTGGTCTCCATTGTTTCTAAGGCATAGTGAGCTATGATTATATTTGCTCTTCTGTACAGGATGTGTTGGGCTTCCCTGGTGGCTCAGTGGTAGAGTCCACCTGCCAATGCAGAAGACATTAGGTCAGGAAGATCCCCTGGAGGAGGAAATGGCAATCTGCTGTAGTATTCTTGCTTAGATAATCCCAGAGACAGGGGTGCCTAGTGGGCTACAGTCCATGGGGTCACAAAGAGTCAGATACGATTTAGGGACTGACTCAACAACAACAATAGTATGTGTTGTGTCTTTCATTTTCTCGGTATTTTACAGATTTTCTCCTTAGCCTTACTCATCAGTAATTTTATTATGATATGCCTGGGCATGGTTTTCTTTGTATTTATCGTGTTTGGAGTTTTTTGAACTTCTTGAGTTGTG
>NW_011494915.1:4509676-4519390 GCF_000754665.1 Bison bison bison | reverse complement strand
TTGTGGCTTTGTCAGGGGAGTGTGTAATTTCCTCGGTTCTGTCTTGTCACAACAAAAATTTGAAGCGATGGACATTAAAGCCCTCAGTGCATCACAGCTCTTGGACAGTGTTACAGTTCCGTATTACAGCTCAATTTTATTTAGAAAATAAGGGAAAATACATCCTCTAGGCGTGAGGACCTGCCGACCCAAAAGACGCAAAGAGGAGAGAGAGAGAGCGAGAGCACACAAGTGTGCACGGAAGAGACCCTCTGGCCCCTTGGCTCCTCTTTTTATATGTTTTTTTCCCCCCCCACCGGGCCTGCTCTATGTAAACTGTGCTAGCCAGGAGTGCTATTTGTTCTACCTGAGGTCCTCACTCCAGTCCTCGAACTTCCCTTTGTTCCATTTTTGCAGGCTTTTCCCTTCCTTGTCTTTTAGCCACCACTATTCTGGACTGTTTTTTCCTATTCTAACTACCTAACAGATTGAAATTTTTTCTTATTGAATTTGCAAAAGTTTCAGACATTATTTCTTCAGATATTTGCTTTCTGTCCATTTTTCTCTCCCTTCTTCTTAGACTCCAATAATATAAACGTCAGACTACTTAATGTTTTCCATCAATATTCTGTTCATGTAAAAAAAAAAAATTCTTTCCTCTGTGGTTCAGTTTGACCTGCCCTCACTTTCAGAATATCAAGTATGCTGTTGTCTTATCTACTGAATTTTTAATTTCAAATATTGTATTTTTTAGTTTTAGGGTTTATATTTAGCTTAATTTTTAGACTTGTCTTATTTATCTTGAATTTCACCAGGTCCTCAATGATACACTAATTTTTTATATAAAATATTTTAAATGTGTTTATTATTTCAAGATTATTATCTGCTAATCCAATATAGGTTTCATCTTTAGATCTGTTACTGTTGACTACTTGTTCTCCTGATTGTCACATTTTTGGGGTTCTTTGTATGCCAGGTAATTTATTATTGTATGTTTGTTATATGTAATTTACTCTAGAGTGTCTTGATTCTGTTATCTTTCTTTGGAAAGTACTTTGTCTTAGTTAGATGGTTCAGTTGCTGACAGATCACTGTAATCTGTAGAAGCTTAATTTTAGCTTTTTGGGGAGTTTGTTTCTTTTAGTTCTGTCTTATTCCTAAGCCATAGATCTGGAATGTGATCTTTACTCCTAGTGTGTAGTCCCGGAAAGTGTCAGTGGAAAGACCATAGTGTTTATTAAACCTCTCTGACATGGCAGAACTTGAACTTCAAACTCTGCTTAACTCTTTTGTCTCCCTGAAGTTGCTTTCCAAGAAACATAGAGTGGCACCATGTGTGTGAACTGTTGAGCAGTCAGCCTGGGGTTTGAGGAGTGTTGTACATGAATTTCAAGGTGCCTTTCTGTGCTTCCTTCACTTACAGGATTTCTCCCTTCAGCTCCCAGTCACTCCATCCCTTGTGCATAGTGTAAAGAGGGATGTGCCTTTAGTGGAAGATCTCTCACCCAACGTGCTTCCTTTCTCTCAAGAGTCAAAGCCCCTCCATCCTTCCCTGCTTTGGTTGCTGTCCTGTGTCTTAAGGCAATTGTTTTTCCAGAATATAGAACTGTTACATGTGGGAGGATTAGTTTGATATGAGCTATTCTGCTATTGGGCATCCCAAGTGGCACTTGTAGTAAAGAACCCACCTGCCAATGCAGGAGATGTAAGAGACACAGGTTTGATCCCTGGGTCAGGAAGATCCCCTGGAGGAGGGCATGGCAACCCACTCCAGTATTCTTGCCTGGAGAATCCCATGGACAGAGGAGCCTGTCAGGCTACGGTCCATAGCATTGCAGAGTTGGACACGACAAACGATTTAGCACAGCAAGCATGCATTCTGCTATTACCAGAACCAGCACATCTTCCTCACTTTTTTCCCCCTGTCATCTCAACACCATGACTATGAGAGAACTAAGACGTCAAGGAAGCAATGACAAAATGTTCCAAGAGAGATTTACAAGGGCTAATAAGAAAGAGACAGTAAAATGGAATGGCTAACTCTATAGACTGGGGAGGCAGTCTTGGGTTGGGTTTGAATCTTAACTCTGCCATTTACCAGATGAGTAAGTACATGAGCTTATGCAGCTTATGAGCTTATGCAAGATGCTCAACCAGTTGGGATCCTGTATTCCTGTCTACAAAATGGGTTTGGAAATACTTTTTTTTTTGCTGCTCTGGATCCTCATTGTGGTGCTTGGGCTTTCTCTAGTTGGGGCATGCAGGCTTCTCTTCCTGAGGAGCACAGGCTCTGGAGCTCGAAGGCTCAGTAGTTGTGGTATGTGGGCTTAGTTGCCCCATGGCATGTGGGCTCTTAGTTCCCTGATCAGGAATTGAACCTGTGTCCCCTGCACTGTAAGTCAGATTCTTCTTCTTCTTTTAAATATTTTGGCTGCACTGGGTCTTAGTTGTGGCATGTGGGGTCTAGTTCCCTGACCAGGGGTTGAACCTTGGTTGTAGCATTGCAAATATGCAGTCTCAGCCACTGGACCACCTAAGGAAGTCCCTGAAAGTTGAATTCTTAACCATTGGACCACCAGGGAAGTCCCTGGTAATACATTTTCATACTTTTTTTTGGGGGGGGGAGTGGTGAGGGTTAAATGACGTGCTTAGCACCAGGGATGCTACACAATAAGACTATAAGCAAAGGTAGTTACTACCATTAATTTGAGAATGATGTATTCTTTAACTGTGAGCTTACAGGAGAAGACAGAGCAAGAAAACACTCTTTTCCAGGGAATAGGTGGGTGCCTTCTGGTGGGACTACTGGGACTAGAAGTCTCTGTCTACAACATTCACAGTTGTTTGGAAGTAAGCAAAATCCCAAACTTCAGGGTTTTCTTATTGTTCCAGGAAAGGTTTATCAACAGCTGGAGGATCTGGACCAGATCCAGCAGGAATTTTAGAATAAAGGGACAAAGGTGATGGAGTTCAGCAAGAAGCTATCTGGAAGTGGATATCAAAGCCAAAGGCTAGGAGATGACATCTTCCCCCGACCCCTGCTCCAATGCAGATCCCTTCCCTGAGCTCTCTAACTAGACATAAAGTGGTCTTTCTTAACAAATTCAAGCGTCTCTGGAAATTTTTTTTTGGAGGTAAAGTTCATATAATAGAAAATTCCCATTTTAGGCATTTTAACGTGTATGCTGCTGCTGCTGCTAAGTCGCTTCAGTTGTGTCCGAATCTGTGCGGCCCCATAGATGGAAGCCCAACAGGCTCCACCGTCCCTGGGGGTCTCCAGGCAAGAACACTGGAGCGGGTTGCCATTTCCTGCTCCAATGCATGAAAGTGAAAAGTAAAAGTGAAGTCACCCAGTTGTGTCCAACTCTTAGCGACCCCATGGACTGCAGCCTACCAGGCTCCTCTGTCCATGGGATTTTCCAGGCAAGAGTACTGGAGAGGGGTGCCATTGCCTTCTCCGTTTAACGTGTATAATTAAGTGAATTCTAGTACATTCATGATGTTGTACAACCATCATCAGTATCTAATTCTAGAACATTTTCATCACCCCCAATGGAAAGCGCATACCCGTTAAATAGTCTCTCCTAGCCCATACCAACTACCATCTACTTTTTAGATCCACCTAGTCTGTACAACGGAGAAGGCAATGGCATCCCACTCCAGTACTCTTGCCTGGAAAATCCCATGGACAGAGGAGCCTGGTGGACTGCAGTCCATGGGGCCGCTAAGAGTCGGACAGGACTGAGCGACTTCATTTTCACTTTTCACTTTCATGCATTGGAGAAGGAAATGGCAACCCATTCCAGTATTCTTGCCTGGAGAATCCCAGGGATGGGGGAGCCTGGTGGGCTGCCGTCTATGGGGTCGCACAGAGTCGGACACAACTGAAGCGACTTAGCAGCAGCAGCAGCAGTCTGTACAATTTATTTCAACGGAATCATACAATAGATGGTTTTTGGTGTTGGGATTCTTTTCACTTAGCATATGTTTTTGCGGTTTGTCCATTGCCTGGAATTTTTAGATATGCATTTTTGTGTAAATTTCTGTGTCTTTTGGACTTTTCCAAGTTAATTTCACCTCAGGGGTTTCCTATGGGGAACAGGGAATCTTGAAGAAATAAGGAATGAGGGGTGGGGTGCAGAGTGTGTGGGGCATGCTACACCCTTCTGTCTGTAGCTCTCTGTTTCTGCACCCTGTTAACAATGCTCTCCTGTAGGACCATCTCTGTTTTCCTAGCAGAAAATCCCCTCATCTGGAACCACAGTCAAAAGGCCGACGTCTTTCTGAGGTGCCCATTTAAATGCAACGAAGCAATGCTGTTTAGGAAAAAGTTCTTGTGTTTTAACATCAGATGTGGCTTTGAATCCCACTTTAAAGACTACATATAGACTCTGGGAATACCAGAGTAGAGGAGACCTGTGTCCATTTTGCAGCAGAACCGGAGAAAGGGCACATGTCCAGAGATAACCTGAACTATAACATGGCATGAGAGGAGCACAGTAGAAACAGCTGCTGCGTGCCGGGCCTACGTCAGTTCTGTGTGGTGATAGTGCAAGATGACTTTTCTGTGGCCTAAGGGTGGGAAGCAAGTCGGGGGACAGACTTAGCTGCCCTCATTTCTGTTTTTGCTGGTGGGCATGTGGGGTTTTAGCTCCCTACTAGGGATTGAACCTGCACCCCCTGCACTAGAAGTGTGGTGTCTTAATCACTGGATTGCCAGGGTAGTCCTCCCCCTCAATTTAAAAAAAAATTTTTCTCTCTTAATATATATATTTTATATATATTTAGTTGACTTATAGTGTTCCAGGTGCACAGCAAGGTGATTCAGTTATACATATACACATATATTATTTTTGAAATTATTTTCCATTATAGGTTATTACAAGATATTGACTATAGTTCCCTATGAAAGTGAAAGTCACTCAGTCCTGTCCGACTCTTTGGCACCCCATGGACTATATAGTTCATGGATTTCTCCAGGCAAGAATACTGGAGTGGGTAGCCTTTTCCTTCTCCAGGGGATCTTCCCAATCCAGGGATTGTACCCGGGTCTCCTGCATTGTAGGTAGATTCTTTACCAGCTGAGCCACCAGGGAAGCCCATAGCTCCCTGTGCTATACAGTAAACCTTTGTTGCTTGTTGCATATCTGTTTTTTAATTAAAAACCTAGCATTCCAAAAAACAACAACAACAAAAAAATAAAAAGCAAAAGAAAACAAATCTAGCATTCTATTCAAACCAGGTCAAACAAGTGGAATTAAAATGCCAATTTTTTTAGTTAGGCAAAAATTCAGAAGTTTTCTAAAATTTACATAATATACATATTTATATATATGTATCCAAAAGCTTTTCTATGCCCTCGCTCCCCGCACCCACCCATCCATTTCTGATGGTCTCAGCATGGCCTAGGGGCCACTAAGGGCTCCCAGACATCTGGGAGAACAGAGAGGTGTAATAGAGAACCTGAAGACCTTGAGAAGACCTGTTGGATAGATGAGGCACAAGTAGCCAAGACAGATGTCCAGAGGTCCAGGCAAGCATCAGGACATTCGGCAACTTGCAAGAATACACAAGGACAGTAAGGGCAGACATCTCCACACAGAGCTCACATTCACATAGAATTTATGTTACAGTCCTGGAGAAAGGAACTGGCAGAGGCCGAACTGAGCAAAATGAAGTTTCTGCTCCACAGCAGGATGGGGGCTAAACAGAATTCAGGACAAATAGACACACAGGGAAGGTCATGTGAGGATGCTGCTGCTGCTGCTGCTGCTAAGTCGCTTCAGTCATGTCCGACTCTGTGCGACCCCATAGACGGAAGCCCAACAGGCTCCCCTGTCCCTGGGATTCTCCAGGCAAGAACACTGGAGTGGGTTGCCATTTCCTTCTCCAGTGCATGAAAGTGAAAAGGGAAAGTGAAGTCGCTCAGTCGTGTCCGACTCTTCGCGACCCCATGGACTGCAGCCTACCAGGCTCCTCAGTCCATGGGATTTTCCAGGCAAGAGTACCGGTGTGGGGTGCCATTGCCCTCTCCTGATGAGATAGGCAGAAATTGAAGTGATGAATCTGTGAGCCAGGGAATACCAAGGATTGACGGCAAATACCAGAAGCCAGAGGGGAGAAAGCTTCTCTCTCATAGCCTCCAGTAAGAATCAGTTTCGCTGACACACTGATTTTGTACTTCTGGCCTCCTGAACTGTGAGAGAATAGATTTCTCTTATTTTAAGCCAGTTTATGGTACTTTGTTACAGTGACTCCAGGAACCTAATACAGATTAGACACTGTTTCTGGGATTCACTCATATTTTCATAATGTTTATAGTTTTAACAAAATGAACTCACATAGTTTATTTCTTATGGTAAATTCTTGCCAAATGTGACTGTGATTTGCAATAAAATATATATTTGGTCTTCCTCCCTTTTCCTGGCACAGAGCTCCTAAAAACCTTGAAGTTTCCTGTGATAAGTGCCATAAAGATGTAGTTTATTGTGTCAATGAGGTGATTTCTGGAAAGCACCTAAGGATGGGGGCTGGTTGTTCGTGGAGCCAAACTCATGATTAGAAGGTGGGAACTTTCAGTCCTACCCGCTGGCATGGGGAGGGGAGAGGGGCTGGAGATTGAGCTCACTTACCGGTAAGACTGGATTCAGAGAGCTTCCTGGTTGTTGAGCTCCAAGAGCAAGTTCTCATAACTTGCCCTACCTGTCTTTTCCTTCTGGCTATTTCTGAGTTTTATCTTTTTGTAATAAACTGATACTCTAGCAAGTAAAATGTATCTCTGAGTTTTGTGAGCCACTCTAGCAAATCATTTGAATCCAAGGAGGAGGGGTCATCAGAACCTACAATCTACAGCTTGTCAGTCAGAAGTAGGCACAACAACTTGGGCTTGCAGTTGGCTTCCTGAAGGACTGAATCTTTATCCTGTGAAATTTGATGTTATCTCTGGATAGTGTCAGAACTGAGTTAGATTCTAGGTCACCCAGCTGGTGTCTGAGACTTGCTTCATAGTATATGGAGAAGCACACCCCTCCCCCCATTCCCTGCTCTGAAAATTAGGTTAATGCAGGCTCTTTTAACCAGTTAACTTTTCTGGGCTGCAAGTGAATTTTATCAGCCTATTTCTTTCTTTTTTTAAAAATTTTATTTATTTTTGTCTGTGCTGAGTCTGTTACTGCATACAGGCTTTATTGTGGTGCATGGGCTTCTTACCACCGTGACTTTTCTTGTTGTGGAGCACAAGATCTAGAGTACCTGGGCTTCAGTAGTTGTGGCACACAGGCTTAGTTGCAAACCAGAGATTGAACCCATGACCACTGTGTTGGCAGGCAGATTCTTAACTACCAAGGAAGTCCCTTGAAGTTTATTTTTCTCTTGGTGGCACTGTGAAGCTTCTGGAAAATTAGTTCCTTCATGTTGCGGGAAGGGGACTCTTGTCTGACACTCAGAAATGAATTGTCAAGGAGACACATGTGCTGAAAGAGCAAGAGACTTTATTGGGAAGAGGCACCTGGGCAGAGAGCAGGAGAGTGAGGGAACCCAGGTGGACTGCTCTGCCACATGGCTCGTAGTCTCAGGTTTTATAGTAATGGGATTAGTTTCCAGGTTGTCTCTGGCCAATCATTCTGACTCAGGGTCCTTCCTGGTGGTGCATGCATTGCTCAGTCAAGATGAATGCCAGCAAGGAGGATTCTGGGAGGTGGTAGAACACGTAGCATCTCCTTTTGACCTTTTCCAAGCTCTTGCAGCTACTGCTGGCTTTTTAGTTACCTTTTCCTTACTAGGACCTCCTGTTGTAAAATAACTCATGGAAATTGTTACTATGGTGCTTGGCCAGTGTGGGCAGTTTTGGTCATTGTGTTTCCCCTAATTTCACCAGGGACTAAACCCGGGCCCACATCAGTGAAAACCCAAGTCCTAACATGTGGACCACCAGGCAAGTACCCCATTGCTTTTCTTGTGTGTGTGTGTGTGTGCAGATGCTCAGAGAGATGCATATTTACCATGTGACCTAGCAAATCAGGGGCAATCCTAGGACCCTAGTTCATGTGCTTTTCTCTCTAGTGCAGGAGTGAATAGAGGATGTTGGTGATAACATTGCAATGGCCCCCATCAGCTAAAAAGTTCTGAATCCACAAGAATATGTATGATGGAAAGTGACCCTCATAGGCATGGGTTGAAGGCCACTTGGGGAAGGGCCAGCCTCTTCAGCTATTCCTGTGCTATCCTTCCTGAGGTCTGCCTATGAGACTCAGACTTTGGCTTCCATGAGTCACCCCTCCTCCTATCTTTACAACACCTGTTGCAGTCCCTCCTCGTTGTTGTTGTTGTCGTTTAGTCCCTAAGTCGTGGCTGACTCTTTTGTGACCCCATGGACTGTAGTCCACCAGGCTCCTCTCTCCATGGGATTTCCCAAGCAAGAATACTGGAGTGGGTTGTTGTTTCCTTCTCCAGGGGATCTTTTCAACCCAGGGATTGAACCTGAGTCTCTTGCATTGGCAGGCTGATTCTTCACTGCTGAGCCATCAGGGAAGCCCCTTGCTATACAGTAGGCCCATGTTGATCTATTTCATATAGTGTGTTTATGTTAATCCCAAACTCTTAATTTATCCCTCTGCTCCTTTCCCCTTTGGTAACCATAAGATTGTTTTCTATGTCAAGAGTCTATTTCTTTTTTGTAAATAAGTTCAGTTATATCATTGTGTTAGATTCTACATGTAAGTGATATCATATGGTGTTTGTCTTTATCTGATGTGCTTCACTTAGTATGATCTCTAGACCCATCCATGTTGCTACAAATGGCATTATTTCATTCTTTTTTATGGATGAGTAGTATTCCATTGTGTATATACACCACACCTTTATTCATTCATCTATTGATAGACAGGTTGCTTCCACGTCTTCAGTTCAGTTCAGTCGCTCAGTCGTGTCCGACTCTTTGCGACCCCATGAATTGCAGCATGCCAGGCCTCCCTGTTCATCACCATCTCCTGGAGTTCATCCAAACCCACGTCCATCGACTCGGTAATGCCATCCAGCCATCTCATCCTCTGTTGTCCCCTTTTTCTCCTGCCCCTATCCCTCCCAGCATCAGAGTCTTTTCCAATGAGTCAGCTCTTCGCATGAGGTGGCCAAAGTACTGGAGTTTCAGCTTTAGCATCAGTCCTTCCAAAGAACACCCAGGACTGATCTCCTTCAGAATGGACTGATTGGATCTCCTTGCAGTCCAAGGGACTGTCAAGAGTCTTCTCCAACACCACAGTTCAAAAGCATCAATTCTTCAGCACTCAGCTTTCTTCACAGTCCAACTCTCGCATCCATACATGACCACTGCAAAAACCATAGCCTTGACTAGACGGACCTTTGTTGGCAAAGTAATGTCTCTGCTTTTGAATATGCTATCTAGGTTGGTCATAACTTTCCTTCCAAGGAGTAAGCGTCTTTTAATTTCATGGCTGCAATCACCATCTGCAGTGATTTTGGAGCCCCAAATAATAAAGCCTGACACTGTTTCCACTGTTTCCCCATCTATTTCCCATGAAGTGATGGGACCAGATGCCATGATCTTCATTTTCTGAATGTTGAGCTTTAAGCCAACTTTTTCCACTCTCCTGTTTCACTTTCACCAAGAGGCTTTTTAGTTCCTCTTCACTTTCTGCCATAAGGGTGGTGTCATCTGCATATCTGAGGTTACTGATATTTCTCCCGGCAATGTTGATTCCAGCTTGTGTTTCTTCC
>NW_011494915.1:4509114-4509576 GCF_000754665.1 Bison bison bison | reverse complement strand
AGGTTGCTTCCATGTCCTGGCTATTACAAACAGTGCGGTGATGAACACTGAGGTACTGCTGCTGCTGCTAAGTTGCTTCAGTCGTGTCCGACTCTGTGTGACCCCATAGACGGAAGCCCACCAGGCTCCCCCGTCCCTGGGATTCTCCAGGCAAGAACACTGGAGTGGGTTGCTATTTCCTTCTCCAATGCATGACCCCATGGACTACAGCCTATCAGGCTCCTCCATCCATGGGATTTTCCAGGCAAGAGTACTGGAGGGGGTGCCATTGCCTTCTCTGATTGGGGTACATGTATCTCTTTCAATTCTGGTTTCTTTGATGTATATGCCCAGCAGTGGGATTGCTGGGTCATATGGCAGTTCTATTTCCAGTTTTTTAAGGAATCTCCATACTGTTCTCCATAGTGGCTATACTAGTTTACATTCCCACCAACAGTGTAAGAGGGTTCCCTTTTCTCCTGT
>NW_011494915.1:4507781-4509014 GCF_000754665.1 Bison bison bison | reverse complement strand
TAGGCTTTTAAGGAACCTCTGTACCATTCTCTGGGCTTCCCCAGTGGCTCAGCTGGTAAAGGATCTGCCTGGAATGAGGGAGCCCTGAGTTCAATCCATGGGTTTGGAAGATTCCTTGGAGAAGGGAATGGCTATTCGTTCCAGTGTTCTTGTCTGGAGAATCCCATGGACAGAGGAGCCTGGCGGGCTATAGTCCATGGGGTCACAAAGAATTGGACATGACTGAGTGACTAACACTTTCATGCCATTCTCTATAGAGTTCTGCCTTTTTTTTTAATCAATGGTTTTTTTTTTTTTTTTTTTTGCTATTGAATTTTATGAGTTCTTTATATATTTTGGATATTAATCCCATATTAGATAAATTATTTGGAAATATGTTTTTACATTTAGTAGATAGCCTTTTTATTTTGCTGATGGTTTCCTTTACTGTGAAGAAGCTTTTAATTTTTTTATTTTTTAATTAATTAATTAATTTTGGGGGGGAGGCTAATTACTTTACAATATTTTATTGGTTTTGCCATACATTGACATGAATCCACCATGGGTGTACATGTGTTCCCCATCCTGAACCCCCCTCCCACCTCCCTCCCCATCCCATCCCTCTAGGTCATCCCAGTGCACCAGCCCCAAGCACCCTGTCTCATGTATTGAACCTGGATTGGTGATCCGTTTCACATATGATAATACACATGTTTCAATGCCATCCTCCCATATCACCCCCTCCCACAGAGTCCAAAAGACTGTTCTATACATCTGTGTCTCTTGCTGTCTTGCATATGGATTATCATTACCATCTTTCTAAATTCCATATATATGCGTTAGTATACTGTATTGGTGTTTTTCTTTCTGGCTTACTTTACTCTGTATAATAGGCTCCAGTTTCATCCACCTCATTAGAACTGATTCAAATGTATTCTTTTTAACGGCTGAGTAATATTTCATTGTGTATACGTACCACAGCTTTCTTATCTATTCATCTGCTGATGGACATCTAGGTTGCTTCCATGTCCTGGCTATTATAAACAGTGCTGCGATGAACATTGGGGTACACGTGTCTCTTTCCCTTCTGGTTTCCTCAGTGTGTATGCCCAGCAGTGGGATTACTGGGTCATAAATATTTCTGCTCTAATTTTTAAGATTTTTTTCCTTCTACTAACCCTGGGGTTCTTCATTTCTTCTTTTTCTAGTTGCTTTAGGTGTAGAGTTAGGTTATTTATTTGACTTTTTTCTTGT
>NW_011494915.1:4506449-4507681 GCF_000754665.1 Bison bison bison | reverse complement strand
CCTCATTGTGGTTTTAATTTGCATTTCTTTAATAATGAGTGATGTTGAGCATCTTTTCATGTGTTTGTTAGCCATCTGTATGTCTTCTTTGGAGAAATGTCTGTTTAGTTTTTTGGCCCATTTTTTGATTGGGTCATTTATTTTTCTGGAATTGAGCTGCAGGAGTTGCTTGTATATTTTTAAGATTAATTCTTTGTCAGTTGCTTTGTTTGCTATTATTTTCTCCCATTCTGAAGGCATTCTTTTCACCTTACTTATAGTTTCCTTTGTTGTGCAAAACTTTTAATTTTAATTAGGCCCCATTTGTTTATTTTTGCTTTTATTTCCAATATTCTGGGAAGTGGGTCATAGAGGGTCCTGCTGTGATTTATGTCGGAGAGTGTTTTGCCTATGTCTTCCTCTAGGAGTCTTATAGTTTCTGGCCTTATGTTTAGATCTTTAATCCATTTTGAGTTTATTTTTGTGTATGGTGTTAGAAAGTGTCCTAGTTTCATTCTTTTACAAGTGGTTGACCAGTTTTCCCAGCACCACTTGTTAAAGAGATTGTCTTTTCTCCATTGTATATTCTTGCCTCCTTTGCCAAAGATAAGGTGACCATAGGTGCATGGATTTATCTCCAGGCTTTCTATTTTGTTCCATTGATCTATATTTCTGTTTTTGTGCCAGTACCATACTGCCTTGATGACTGTGGCTTTGTAGCAGAGCCTGAAGTCAGGCAGGTTGATTCCTCCAGTTCCATTCTTCTTTCTCAATATTGTTTTGGCTATTTGAGATTTTTTGTATTTCCATACAAATTGTGAAATTATTTGATCTAGTTCTGTGAAAAATACCATTGGTAGCTTGATAGGGATTGCATTGAATCTATAGATTGCTTTGGGTAGTATACTCATTTTCACTATATTCATTCTTCTGATCCATGAACACAGTATATTTCTCCATCTATTTGTGTCCTCTTTGATTTTTTTCACCAGTGTTTTATAGTTTTTCTATATATAGGTCTTTTGTTTCTTTAGGTAGATATATTCCTAAGTATATGATTCTTTTCGTTGCAATGGTGAATGGAATTGTTTCCTTAATTTTTTCTTTCTGTTTTCTTAGTGTATAGGAAGGCAAGGGATTTCTCTGTGTTGATTTTATATCCTGAAACTTTACTATATTCATTAATTAGCTCTAGTAATTTTCTGGTGGAGTCTTTAGGGTTTTCTATTTAGAGGATCATGTCATCTGCAAAC
>NW_011494915.1:4504749-4506021 GCF_000754665.1 Bison bison bison | reverse complement strand
TTCTGTTTGCTAGAATTTTGTTAAGGATTTTTGCATCTATGTTCATCAGTGATATTGGCCTGTAGTTTTCTTTTTTTGTGGCAACTTTGTCAGGTTTTGGTTTTAGGGTGATGGTGGCCTCGTAGAATAAATTTGGAACTTTACCTTCCTCTGCAGTTTTCTGGAAGAGTTTGAGTAGGATAGGTGTTAGCTCTTCTCTAAATTTTTGGTAGAAGTCAGCTGTAAAGCCGTCTGGACCTGGGCTTTTGTTTGCTGGAAGATTTCTGATTCCAGTTTCAATTTATGTGCTTGTGATGGGTCTGTTAAGATTTTCCATTTCTTCCTGGTTCAGTTTTGGAAAGTTGTACTTTTCTAAGAATTTGTCCATTTCTTCCAAGTTGTCCATTTTATTGGCATGCAGTTGCTGATAGTAGTCTCTTGTGATCCTTTGTATTTCTGTGTTGTCTGTTGTGATCTCTCCATTTTCATTTCTAATTTTGTTGATTTGATTTTTCTCCTTTTGTTTCTTGATGAGTCTGGCTAAAGGTTTGTCAATTTTATTTAACTTCACAAAGAACCAGCTTTTGGCTTTGTTGATTTTTGCTATAGTCTCTTTTGTTTCTTCTGCATTTATTTCTGCCCTACTTTTATTTTATTTTTTAACTTTATAATATTGTATTGGTTTTGACATATATCAACATGAATCTGCCACAGGTATACACGTGTTCCCCATCCTGAACCCTCCTCCCTCCTCCCTCCCCATACCAACCCTCTGGGTCGTCCCAGTGCACCAGCCCCAAGCATCCAGTATCGTGCATCGAACCTGGACTAGCGACTCGTTTCATATTGATATTACACATGTTTCAATGCCATTCTCCCAAATCTTCCCACCCTCTCCCTCTCCCACAGAGTCCAAAACACTGTTCTATACATCAGTGTCTCTTTTGCTGTCTCGTACACAGGGTTATTGTTACCATCTTTCTAAATTCCATATATATGCGTTAGTATACTGTATTGGTGTTTTTCTTTCTGGCTTACTTCACTCTGTATAATACGCTCCCATTTCATCCACCTCATTAGAACTGATTCAAATGTATTCTTTTTAATGGCTGAGTAATACTCCATTGTGTATATGTACCACAGCTTTCTTATCTATTCATCTGCTGATGGACATCTAGGTTGCTTCCATGTCCTGGCTATTATAAACAGTGCTGCGATGAACATTGGGGTACACGTGTCTCTTTCCCTTCTGGTTTCCTCAGTGTGTATGCCCAGCAGTGGGATTACTGGGTC
>NW_011494915.1:4502793-4504649 GCF_000754665.1 Bison bison bison | reverse complement strand
TTTTTAAGATTTTTTTCCTTCTACTAACCCTGGGGTTCTTCATTTCTTCTTTTTCTAGTTGCTTTAGGTGTAGAGTTAGGTTATTTATTTGACTTTTTTCTTGTCTCTTGAGATAAGCCTGTATTGCTATGAACCTTCCCCTTAGCACTGCTTTTACAGTGTTCCATAGGTTTTGGGTTGTTGTGTTTTCATTTTCATTCATTTCTATGCATATTTTGATTTCTTTTTTGATTTCTTCTGTGATTTGTAGGTTATTCAGCAGTGTGTTGTTCAGCCTCCATATGTTGGAATTTTTAATATTTTTTCTCCTGTAATTGACATCTAATCTTATTGCATTGTGGTCAGAAAAGATGCTTGGAATGATTTCAGTTTTTTTGAATTTACTGAGGCTAGATTTATGGCCCAGGATGTGATCTATCCTGGAGAAGGTTCCATGTGCACTTGAGAAAAAGGTGAAATTCATTGTTTTGGAGTGAAATGTCCTATAGATATCAATTAGGTCTAACTGGTCTATTGTATCACTTAAAGTTTGCTTTTCCTTGTTAATTTTCCGTTTAGTTGATCTATCCATAGGTGTGAGTGGGGTATTAAAGTCTCCCACTATTACTGTGTTATTATTAATTTCCCCTTTGATACTTGTTAGCATTTGTCTTACATATTGTGGTGCTCCTATGTTGGGTGAGTATATATTTATAATTGTTACATGTTCTTCTTGGGTTGATCCTTTGATGATTCTGTAGTGTCCTTCTTTGTCTCTTTTCACAGCCTTTTAAAGTCTATTTTATGTGATATGAGTATTGCTACTCCTGCTTTCATTTGGTCTCTATTTGCTTAGAATATCTTTTTCCAGTCCTTCACTTTCAGTCTGTATGTGTCCCTTGTTTTGAGGTGGGTCTCTTGTAGGCAAAATATATAGGGGTCTTGTTTTTGTATCCATTCAGCCAGTCTTTGTCTTTTGGTTGGGGCATTCAATCCATTTACATTTAAGGTAATTATTGATAAGTATAAGTTAAATAAACAGGGTGACAATATACAGCCCTGACATACTCCTTTTCCTATTTGGAACCAGTCTGTTGTTCCATGTCCAGTTCTAACTGTTGCTTCCTGACCTGCATACAAATTTCTCAAGAGGCAGGTCAGGTGGTCTGGTATTCCCATCTCTTTCCGGATTTCCCACAGTTTATTGTGATCCACACAGTGAAAGGCTTTGGCATAGTCAATAAAGCAGAAATAGATGTTTTTCTGGAACTCTCTTGCTTTTTCCATGATCCAGTGGATGTTGGCAATTTGATGTCTGGTTCCTCTGCCTTTTCTAAAACCAGCTTGAACATCAGGAAGTTCACGGTTCACATATTGCTGAAGCCTGGCTTGGAGAATTTTGAGCATTACTTTACTAGCGTGTGAGATGAGTGCAATTGTGCGGTAGTTCGAGCATTCTTTGGCATTGCCTTTCTTTGGGATTAGAATGAAAACTGACCTTTTCCAGTCCTGTGGCCACTGCTGAGTTTTCCAAATTTGCTGGCATATTGGGTGTAGCACTTTCACAGCATCATCTTTCAGGATTTGGAATAGCTCAACTGGAATTCTATCACTTCCACTAGCTTTGTTCATAGTGATGTTTCTAAGGCCCACTTGACTTCACATTCCAGGATGTCTGGCTCTAGGTCAGTGATCACACCATCCTAATTATCTGGGTCGTGAAGATCTTTTTTGCACAGTTCTTCTGTGTATTCTTGCCATCTCTTCTTAATATCTTCTGTTTCTGTTAGGTCCATACCATTTCTGTCCTTTATTGAGTCCATCTTTGTGTGAAATGTTCCTTTGGTATCTCTGATTTTCTTGAAAAGATCTCTCGT
>NW_011494915.1:4501814-4502421 GCF_000754665.1 Bison bison bison | reverse complement strand
GGGATGGTCTTGATCCCTGTCTCCTGTACAATGTCACGAACCTCATTCCATAGCTCATCAGGCACTCTATCTATCAGATCTAGGCCCTTAAATCTATTTCTCACTTCCACTGTATAATCATAAGGGATTTGATTTAGGTCATACCTGAATGGTCTAGTGGTTTTCCCTACTTTCTTCAATTTAAGTCTGAATTTGGCAATAAGGAGTTCATGGTCTGAGCCACAGTCAGTTCCTGGTCTTGTTTTTGCTGACTGTATAGAGCTTCTCCATCTTTGGCTGCAAAGAATATAATCAATCTTCTTTCGGGGTTGACCATCTGGTGATGTCCATGTATAGAGTCTTCTCTTGTGTTGTTGGAAGAGGGTGTTTGTTATGACCAGTGCATTTTCTTGGCAAAACTCTATTAATCTTTGCCCTGCTTCATTCCGTATTCCAAGGCCAAATTTACCTGTTACTCCAGGTGTTTCTTGACTTCCTACTTTTGCATTCCAGTCCCGTATAATGAAAAGGACATCTTTTTTGAGTGTTAGTTCTAAAAGGTCTTGTAGGTCTTCATAGAACCGTTCAACTTCAGCTTCTTCAGCATTACTGGTTGGGGCATAGATTT
>NW_011494915.1:4492936-4501631 GCF_000754665.1 Bison bison bison | reverse complement strand
TTGGAGAAGACTCTTGAGAGTCCCTTGGACTGCAAGGAGATCCAACCAGTCCATTCTGAAGGAGATCAGCCCTGGGATTTCTTTGGAAGGAATGATGCTAAAGCTGAAACTCCAGTACTTTGGCTACCTCATGCGAAGAGTTGATTCATTGGAAAAGAGTGTGATGCTGGGAGGGATTGGGGGCAGGAGGAGAAGGGGACGACAGAGGATGAGATGGCTGGATGGCATCACTGACTCGATGTACATGAGTCTGAGTGAACTCCGGGAGGTGGTGATGGAGAGGGAGTCCTGGCGTGCTGCGATTCATGGGGTCGCAAAGAGTCAGACACGACTGAGCGACTGATCTGATCTGATGGATAAGTATGATCCCATTGCCATTTACTTTATTGTTTTGGGTTTGAGTTTATACACCCTTTCTGTGTTTCCTGTCTAGAGAAGATCCTTTAGTATTTGTTGGAGAGCTGGTTTGGTGGTGCTGACTTCTCTCAGCTTTTGCTTGTCTGTAAAGCTTTTGATTTCTCCTTCATATTTGAATGAGATCCTTGCTGGATACAGTAATCTGGGCTGTTGGTTATTTTCTTTCATCACTTTAAGTATGTCTTGCCATTCCCTTCTGGCCTGAAGAGTTTCTATTGAAAGATCAGCTGTTATCCTTATGGGAATCCCCTTGTGTGTTATTTGTTGTTTTTCCCTTGCTGATTTTAATATTTGTTCTTTGTGTTTGATCTTTGTTAATTTGATTAATATGTGTCTTGGGGTGTTTCACCTTTGGTTTGTCTTGTTTGGGACTCTGGGTTTCTTGGACTTGGGTGACTATTTCCTTCCCTATTATCTCCTCAAGTATTTTCTCATGGCCTTTCTTTTTGTCTTCTTCTTCTGGGACTCCTATGATTTGAATGTTGGGGCATTTAACATTGTCCCAGAGGTCTCTGAGATTGTCCTCATTTCTTTTAATTCTTTTTTCTTTTTTCCTCTCTGTTTCATTTATTTCTACCATTCTGTCTTCTACCTCACTAATCCTATCTTCTGCCTCTATTATTGTACTGTTGGTTCCCTCCATAGTGTTTTTGATCTCATTTATTGCATTATTCATTATATGTTGACTCTTTTTCATTTCTTCTCAGTTCAGTTCAGTCACTCAGTCATGTCTGACTCTTTGAGACCCCATGAATCGTAGCACACCAGGCTTCCCTGTCCATCACCAACTCCCGGAGTTCACCCAGACTCACATCCATCGAGTCAGTGATGCCATCCAGCCATCTTCTAGGTCCTTGTTAAACATTTCTTGCATCTTCTCAATCTTTGTCTCCAGGGTATTTATCTGTAACTCCATTTTGTTTTCAAGATTTTGGATCATTTTCACTATCATTATTTGGAATTCTTTATCAGGTAGATTCCCTATCTCTTTCTCTTTTGTTTGGTTTGGTGGGCATTTATCCTGTTCCTTTACCTGCTGGTTATTTCTTTGCCTTTTCATCTTGTTTATATCGCTGTGTTTGGGGTGGCCTTTCCATATTCTGGCAGTTTGTGGTTCCTCTTTATTGTGGAGGTTCCTCACTGTGGGTGGGGTTGGACATGTGGCTTATCAAGGTTTCCTGGTTAGGGAAGCTTGTGTCGGTGTTTTGGTTGGTGGAGCTGGATTTCTTCTCTCTGGAGTGTGCTGAAGTGTCCAGTAATGAGTTTTGAGATGTCAATGGGTTTGGTGTGACTTTGGGCAGCCTGTATATTGAAACTCAGAGCTAGGTTCCTGTGTTCCTGGAGAATTTGCACAGTATGCCTTTCTCTGGAACTTGTTGGCCCTTGGGTGGTGCTTGGTTTCAGTGTAGGTATGGAGGCATTTGATAAGCTCCTATCGATTAATGTTCCCTGGAGTCAGGAGTTCTCTGGTGTTCTCAGGATATGGACTTAAGCCTCCTGCCTCTGGTTTTTCAGTCGTATTCTTACAGTAGCCTCAAGACTTCTCCATCTATATAGCACCGATGATGAAACATCTAGGTTAATGATGTAAAGTTTCTCCACAGTGAGGGACACCTCCTGTCAAAGACGATGGGCTGCCTTTCTGGGTGCCTGATGTCTTCTGCCAGCATTCAGAAGTTGTTTTGTGGAATTTGCTCAGCGTTCAAATGTTCTTTCGATGAATTTGTGAGGGAGAAAGTGGTTTCCCCACCCTATTCCTGCACCATCTTGGGACCACCTGAAGAAGCTTTTAATTTGATGTAGTCTCACTTGTTTATTTTTGCCTTTGTTGCCATTGCTTTTGGTGTTGTATCCAAAAATAATCATCACCAAGATTGATGTCAAGAAGCTTACCCCCTGTGTTATCTTCTGGGAGTTTTATGGTTTCAGGTCTTTTTTAAAATATAATTTTATTTATTTATTTTTTGACTGTGCTGAGTCTTTGTTGCTGCAGGGGTTTTCGCTAGCTGCAGCAAGCGAGGTCTACTCTTCATCATAGCGAGTGGGCTTCTCGCTGCGGTGGCTCCTCTTGTTGCAGAACATGAGCTTTAGGGGCACTTGGACTTCGGTAGTTGCGCCGCCTGGATTCAGTAGTTGTGGTTCCCGGGCTCTGGAGCACAGGCCCAATAGCTGTGGCCAATAGGATTAATTGCTCCGTGGTATGTGGAATCTTACTGGACCAGGGTTGAACCTGTGTCTCCTGCCTAAGCAGGCAGATTCTTTACAGCTGAACCACGGAAGCCCCTGGTTTCAGGTCTTAATGTTCAAGTCTTTAATTCACTTTGAGTTAATTTTTGTGTGTGATGTAAGATAGTGATCCAGTTTTATTCTGCATGTAGCTGTCTAGTTTTTTTCAACTCACTTATGGAAGAGACTGTCCTTTCCCTATTGTATATCCTTGACTCCTTTGTCAATTACTTGATATATCTGATATCTCTCTGTTCTCATTTCTGTTCCATTGATGTATGTATCTGTTTTTTTGCCAATACCGTAGTTTTGATTTCTATAAATTTGTAATACAGTTTGAAATCAGAAAACATGACGCATCCAGCTTTGTTCTTTTTTAAGATTTCTTTGGGCTTCCCTGGTAATTCACCTGCCAATGCAGGAGATTCAGGGTTTGATACCTGGGTTGGGAAGATCCCCTGGAAGAGGAAATGGCAACACATTCCAGTATTCTTGCCTGGAGAATCCTATGGACTGAAGAGCCTGACTGGCTACAGTCCACAGGGTCGCAAATAATGGACACGACCTAGCGACTGAGCATGCATGTACACACGTACGTGTGCATGCACACACACACACACACACACACGATTACTTTAACTATTTGGATTTATTTTTGTGATTCCATACACATTTTAGGATTATTTTTTCTTATATTTCTGTGAAAAATGCCACACGAATTTTGATAGAGACTGCTTTGAATCAGTACATTGCTTTGGATATTATGGATATTTTAGCATTATTAACTTTTACAATCCATAAGAACTGAATATCTTGCCAGTCATTTGTGTTTTCAGTTTCTTTCATCAATGTCTTATAGTTTTCAGTGTATAGATCTTTCACTTCCTGTGCCTGCCAATTTCATTGCCTGTCAATGCAGGAGATGTAGCTTCGATCCCTGGGTCGGGAAGATCCTCTGGAGAAGGAAATGGCAACCCACTCCAGTATTCTTGCCTGAGAAATCCAATGGACAGAGGAGCCTGGCGGGCCACAGTCCATGGGGTTGCAAAGAGTTGGACATGACTGGATGACTGAACAACAACAACCAGGTAATGCTATGAATTAGCTTCTTTTCCCTTACAGGAAAGTAGGAGGGGGTGCACAGCTTATTGTGTGGGGACCTGAACCAGGCAAGACTGTGCACTGAATTCTTTGGACAGACAATGTTACTCCTTTGCCTCTCTAGATGGGGAAAAGCACAGGTTCTCTGTTCAAAGGATGTGCTATGCAGCTTCCTATATGCTTTTGTTAGTTCCCCTGATTGGGTGGGCTGAAGCCTGAGAAAGCAAAAGAGGGGTTAAAATTAGTTTTCCTGCCCAGGTGCTATGGGAGAATCAGCCCCAAGTCTTGAAGGCTGTTTGTGATCTTGACTCATGTTGATCAGTGCCCCCCACCACCCCCCACCGCCAACCCCCTGTTCTCTGGACTAACAGGACCTTGCCTTTTCTCTGAAAACTATTAGCTGTGCCTCTTGGACTCTATTCTTGAGTGTTGATGGACTGCACAGCTTTCCAGCTGTCCTGACTAGGCTTTCTGTGTCAGGTTGGACTGGAAGCTTCATTCAGCTGTGGACACAGCTAGTAGTTGGTTCTCCCACGTGGGCAGGACTGGAGAGCCATCACCAAGCAGCCTCCCAGGGTTTCCAGATCAGGCTTTGTGGACAGAGGGGTCAGAACTACACTGATCAGTGGGTGGGGCTGTGAATTAGCTCTCCTACCTGGGTGGAGCAGAGAACCCTTCATTTTGTCATTGGCTCGGCCGGAGATCAACTCTGATTGCTGTACTCTAATAGGGCTAAAGGACATGGGTTTGAGTAAACTCTGGGATATAGTGAAGGACAGAGAAGCCTGACATGCTGCAGTCCATAGAGTTGCAAAGAATCAAACACGACTTAGTGACTAAACAACAATTCAGCTTATGGGTCCATTATCAGGCTTTGTGCTTGGGAGGGGCTGGGAGCTGTACCAAGGAGTGGATGGGGCTATGAATTACCTCCTTACGTGGTCCCAGCAGGGCAGCTGGTTCCAAGCCCAGCAAGACTTTGTTTTCTTGATTCAGGCTGACATACACCCTGAGTTCCCTAGCTTAACAATGCTACTGGCTTTGCTCTGTGGACAGTCACTTCTGCCTTGAGCCTTGCTGGGCTACACAGCTTCCAGGTGTTCTGGCAAAGCTTTTTGGTTGGAAATGTTGAGAGCTATACTCAGTAGTGATTGGGGCTATGACTCAACTCCTCTGCCTGTGGGGGCTGGGGCATTGGTGTACAAAGTTTAAGTGCAGGCAAGGTTCTTCATTTGAGGTCCCAAATCAGGCAGAACTGTATGCCCTGATCAGTTCCCCAGTCCCTCTGTACCACTGTCTTGGTTCTGCAGATAGCAAAGGTGCTGGTTAGGACTGTTTGGGCATTGTAGGTAAGATCTGGGTCTGGCAAGATCTGAGTATTAGTTGTTGAAACTCCCTCCTCTCCATCACGTGCAAATTCCCAGTGGTCAAGCTCTGCAAACTTCCCTGCAGTTTCCATGGTGTGAGATCCAAGTGAGGCTCCCAAGAAGTGGCCTGCAATGCTAGGAAAGCTGAATTTCCGCCTTGGGTTCCCTTTTCCCACTGGGAACTGTAGGCTCAGGGGAGATCTCTCAGTGTGGATCATTTGTACCCTTGGGGTAGGGGTAGTGGGGGGCAGGCACTGTGGTCAGTATTGCTTCTGTTACTTTACCTTTTTTTTTTTTAAGATTTATTTATTTTTGGCTGTACTGGGTGTGTGTTGCTGTATTCAGGCTTTCTCTAGTTCAATGTGTGGGCTTCTCATTGGGTGGCTTCTCTTGTTGTGGTGCATGGGCTTTAGAGCCTGGGCTTAGTAGTTGTGGCCCACAGGCTTAGTTGTTCTGCAGCATGTGGGATCTTTCGTGAGCAGGGACCTAACTCATGTCCCCTGCGTTGGTAGCAGATTCTTAACCACTGGACCATCAGGGAGGTCCTGCTTCTGTTACTCTTCTGAAGAAGTCTGTCTTGGTGTCTGTGGTGTAGGGCAATGCTTCAGCCTCACCCCCAAGTTTTAGGATTTTCTCAGCAGAGTCTTGTCTATGAATAGTTGTTAGTTGTTCTTCATGCGATGGGGAACAAAGTCAGAGATACAACTTAGGTCATCATCTTGGTGGTGACATTCTTCTACATGATCCTTTTAATGTACTGTTGAGTTTGTTTTGCTAATGTTTTGTTGAGGCTTTTTGCATCCATGTTCATCAGATATATTGGCCTTTTATTGTAGTGTTCTTGACTGTTTTTGGAATCAGGGTAATGCTGGCCTCATAAAATAAGTTTGGAAGTGTCCCATTGTCTTCTGTTTTTTGAAAGAGTTTGAGAAGAATTGGTATTAATTCTTTCACTGTTTCGTAGAATTCACCAGTGAGACCACCTGGTGGAGACTGGAAGGTTATTGATTACTGACTCAATCTCCTTACTATTAGTTGGTCTGTTCAGATTTTCTGTTTCCTCACGATGTAGTCTTCATAGGTTGAATATGTCTAGGAATTTACCCATTTCTTCTAGGTTGTCCCACTTGTTAGTGTACAGTTGTTTCTGTGTGTGTTGTGTGTGTGCTCAGTCGTGTCTGACTCTCTGTGACCCCATGGGCTGTAGCCTGCCAGGCTCCTCTGTCCATGGAATTTCCCAGGCAAGAGTACCAGAATGGGTTGCCATTTCCAACTCCAGTTATTGTTCATAGACATTTCTTATTATCCTTTGTATTTTTGTGATATCAGTTGTAACATATCCTTGTTCGTTTCTGATTTTATTTGAGTTTTCTTTTCTTGGTTAATTTAACTAAAGGTTTGTCTGTCTTTAGTTTAGTTTTTTTTTTTTTAAACCAGCTCTTCAGATCAGATCAGATCAGATCAGTCACTCAGTCATGTCCAACTCTTTGCGACCCCATGAATCACAGCACACCAGGCCTCCCTGTCCATCACCGACTCCCAGAGTTCACTCAGACTCATGTCCATCGAGTCAGTGATGCCATCCAGCCATCTCATCCTCTGTCATCCCCTTTTCCTCCTGCCCCCAATCCCTCCCAGCATCAGAGTCTTTTCCAATGAGTCAACTCTTCACATGAGATGGCCAAAGTATTGGAGTTTCAGCTTCAGCATCAGTCCTTCCAATGAACACCCAGGACTGATCTCCTTTAGGATGGACTGGTTGGATCTCCTTTCAGTCCAAGGGACTCTCAAGAGTCTTCTCCAACACCACAGTTCAAAAGCATCAATTCTTTGGTGCTCAGCTTTCTTCACAGTCCGACTTTCACATCCATACATGACCACAGGAAAAATCATAGCCTTGACTAGATGGACTTTTGTTGGCAAAGTAATGTCTCTGCTTTTGAATATGCTATCTAGGTTGGTCATAACTTTCCTTCCAAGGAGTAAGTGTCTTTTAATTTCATGGCTGCAGTCACCATTGTTTGATCTTTTCTATTGTCTTTCTAGTCTCTATTTAATTTGCTTCCACTCTAATCTTTATTTCCTTCCTTCCAACAACTTCAGGCTTAATTTATTATTTTTCTAGATACTTGAGGTGTAAAGTTAGGTTATTTGAGATGTTTCTTGTTTTTTAATGTAGGCATTTATTGCTCTAAATGGCTCTCTTAGAACTGCTTTTGCTGCATTCCCTAAGTTTTCATATGTTGTATTTTCAACTTTATTTGTTTCAAGGTATTTTTAAATTTTTTAATTTATTCTTTAAAGTTTTATTTGTTTATTTTTTGGCTGCACTAGGTCTCCATTGTTGTGCATGAGCTTTCTCTACTTGCAGCAAGCCATGCTACTATGTAGTTGCTGTGCACAGGCATCTCGTCTCAGAGGCTTCTCTTGTTAGGGAGCACAGACTCTAGGGTAGGCAGGCTTCGGTAGTGGTGGGGCTTGGGCTTAGTTGTACCATGGCATGTGGGATCTTTCTGGGCCAGGAATTGAACCTGTGTCCCCTGAATTGGCAGGTGGATTATTAACTACAGTACCACCAGGGAAGTCCTCAAGACATTTTTTGCTTTCTCTCTTGATTTCTTATTTCACTCCTTGGTTGTTCAGTAGCATGTTGGTTAATCTCCACATATTTGTGAATTTTCCAGTTTTCTTCTTGTAATTTATTTCTAGTTTCATCCCATTGTTGTTGGAAATATTGTTTGACAGGATTTTAGTCTTCTTAAATTTATTAAAACTTGTTTTGTGGCCTAATCCATCATCTATCCTGGAGAATCTTTCATGTGCACTTCAGTAGAATGTAATTTTGTTGCTTTTGGATTAAACGTCCCTTAAGTCTATCTGGTTAACATGACATTTAAGGCCAATATTTTCTTAATTGATTTTCTCTTTGGATGATCTAGCCAGTGAAAAAAAGGCAGGTAATAAGGTTTCCTACTATTACTGTATTGCTATCTATACTACTTCTCCCTTTCAGTTCAGTTCAGTTCAGTCGCTCAGTTGTGTCCGACTCTTTGCAACCCCATGAATAGCAGCATGCCAGACCTCCCTGTCCATCACCAACTCCCGGAGTTCACCCCAACTCATGTTCATCGAGTCGGTGATGCCGTCCAGCCATCTCATCCTCTGTCATCCCCTTCTCCTCCTGCCCCCAATCCCTCCCAGCATCAGAGTCTTTTCCAATGAGTCACCTCTTCGTATGAGATGGCCAAACTACTGGAGTTTCAGCTTTAGCCTCAGTCCTTCCAATGAACACCCAGGGCTGATCTCCTTTAGAATGGACTGGTTGGATCTCCTTGCAGTCCAAGGGACTCTCAAGAGTCTTCTCCAACACCACAGTTCAAAAGCATCAATTCTTTGGCACTCAGCTTTCTTCACAGTCCAACTCTCACATCCATACATGACCACTGCAAAAACCATAGCCTTGACTAGATGGACTTTTGTTGGCAAAGTAATGTCTCTGCTTTTGAATATGCTATGTAGGTTGGTCATAACTTTCCTTCCAAAGAGTAAGCGTCTTTTAATTTCATGGCTGCAATCACCATCTG
>NW_011494915.1:4491821-4492836 GCF_000754665.1 Bison bison bison | reverse complement strand
GACTTTTGTTGGCAAAGTAATGTCTCTGCTTTTGAATATGCTATGTAGGTTGGTCATAACTTTCCTTCCAAAGAGTAAGCGTCTTTTAATTTCATGGCTGCAATCACCATCTGCAGTGATTTTGGAGCCCCCAAAAATAAAGTCTGACACTGTTTCCACTGTTTCCCCATCTATTTCCCATGAAGTGATGGGACCAAATGCCATGATCTTCGTTTTCTGAATGTCGAGCTTTAAGCCGACTTTTTCACTCTCCTCTTTCACTTTCATCAAGAGACTCTTTAGTTCTTCTTCACTTTCTGCCATAAGGGTGGTGTCATCTGCATATCTGAGGTTATTGATATTTCTCCCGGCAATCTTGATTCCAGCTTTGCTTCTTCCAGTCCAGCATTTCTCATGATGTACTCTGCATAGAAGTTAAATAAACAGGGTGACAATATATAGCCTTGACATACTCCTTTTCCTATTTGGAACCAGTCTGTTGTTCCATGTCCAGTTCTAACTGTTGCCTCCTGACCTGCATACAAATTTCTCAAGAGGCAGGTCAGGTGGTATGGTATTCTCATTTCTTTCAGGATTTCCCACAGTTTATTGTGATCCACACAGTGAAAGGCTTTGGCATAGTCAATAAAGCAGAAATAGATGTTTTTCTGGAACTCTCTTGCTTTTTCCATGATCCAGCGGATGTTGGCAATTTGATCTCTGGTTCCTCTGCCTTTTCTAAAACCAGCTTGAACATCAGGAAGTTCACAGTTCACATATTGCTGAAGCCTGGCTTGGATAATTTTGAGCATTACTTTACTAGTGTGTGAGATGAGTGCAATTGTGCGGTAGTTCGAGCATTCTTTGGCATTGACTTTCTTTGGGATTGGAATGAAAACTGAGCTTTTCCAGTCCTGTAGCCACTGCTGAGTTTTCCAAATTTGCTGGCATATTGGGTGTAGCACTTTCACAGCATCATCTTTCAGGATTTGGAATAGCTCAACTGGAATTCTATCATCTCCACTAGCTTTGTTCG
>NW_011494915.1:4455180-4491721 GCF_000754665.1 Bison bison bison | reverse complement strand
TCATGAAGATCTTTTTTGTACAGTTCTTCTGTGTATTCTTGCCATCTCTTCTTAATATCTTCTGCTTCTGTTAGGTCCATACCATTTCTGTCCTTTATTGAGCCCATCTTTGCATGAAATGTTCCTTTGGTATCTCTGATTTTCTTGAAGAGATCTCTCGTCTTTCCCATTCTGTTGTTTTCCTCTATTTCTTTGCACTGATCGCTGAAGAAGGCTTTCTTATATTACTTCATTTTGTTCCTCTTCTGAGGTTTTACATTGTTCCTTCATCTGGAACCTCTGCCACTTCATTTTGTCTAAGTTTCTATCTGTATTTTTATGTATCTAATAGGTTAGTTACATTTTCCAACCTTGTAAAAATGGCCTTCTGTAGGAGACATTCTATGCATCCCAGCATTGCACTGCCCCCTAATCACCAAAGCTGTATGCTACAGATGTTCCCCCATAAAGTCTGCATGGGTCCTTCTCTAGTGTCAGGCTGACTATGTGGGTGATGTGATAGGCTTTGCTGGCCCCCAGCTTGCTTGGACGCCAGGCCCTGCCTTCTGCAGTGGCTGCTGGTTAGTAGTACATGATCACCTGGCAGTTGACTGCAGAAACCCAGGGCCCAGGGGCTAGTGCTTGCTCCCTGGTGGGTGGAGTCAATGTCCAGAAGGCTCGAGGGCTGTTGCCCACCCAGTCCTAGGGTTTGTGCTAGACTGTTGACAGGCAGAGCTGTGTCCTGGAGTCTGACTTTGGGGCCCAGTGATCCCAGGACCCAGTGTCAGATTGCTGGTGTGGGTGTTCCGATATAGGTGGTTTTGGCATGTCTAGGATGTTCTGAAGCATATGTTGACCTGTCAGTGGGCAGGGATGAGGCCCAGCTGGTCCCAGGGAGGGGTCTGGCCTGCTATGGTAACCTGGTCTCCAGGCTGCGGGGTTGTGCTTTCCTTGCACCTGGTGCCTCCCCCGGTGGGTGAGGCTGGTCTAGAGGCTAATGCAGGCTGAAGCCTGCCCATTGGTGAGTTGAGTTGGGTCTTGGCCCTCTAGTGAATAGGGCTGTGCGTTCAGAAAGTCTTTAGGCATCCTGTTGCTGATGGGTGGGGATATAAATAATTAGTTATTTGGCCTGAGATATCCCAGCACTGGCACCTACACACTGTTGTGTGGGGCTAGGTCTTGGCACTAAAGAGCTAGAGTGAGGATTCCACAATGTTGCCCACACATACCAGGGTCCATGAGATAGAAGGCGCTCCAAAGTATGGCTGCCACCAGTGTCTGTCCCCAGGGCGAGCCACAGCCACTCGCTGCCTCTCTGGGGGACTCTACAAGACCAGCAGATGGCTGTCTCCTATCAAATTATTGCTTTTGCCCTAGGTCTTGTGTGTGTGAGATTTTTGTGCATCCTTTAAGAGTGAAGTCTATTTCCCGATGTCCTTTTGGGACTCCCAAAGCTGTGCTCTCCATCAAAGTCAATTGCTTTGTTGGCTTGTCTTCCTGGCTCAAGACCCCCAGGCTCAGGAGCCTGACATGGGTCTCAGAATTCACTGCTGTGGGGGAACCTGTCTAATATAATTATTCTCCAGTTTTTGGGCCACCCACCAGGGGGTATGGGACTTCATTGTATTGTGAGCCCCTCCCTCCTACCTGTCTCATTGTGGTTCTTTGTTTATGTCTCTAGTTGTAGAAGTTCTTTTTTGGTAGGTTCTGCAAATACTTGTGATTTTGGTGTGCCCATGAGAGGAAGCAAGCTCAGTCAGGGTCTTCATACTCTGCCATCTTAGCTGATCTCTGACTACGTTTTCAAAAAGTGGTTTCTCCAATTTTCTTTTTAAACAGACATTCTTTTTTTTTTTTTTTTTTGGTAATTTTTTATAACCATGTTATTTTAATAAGCTTATAATTAGACATTCTTTTAAAATATGTTTATTTTTAATGGAAGGATAATTAAAAATTGTGTTGTTTTCTGCCATACATTAACATGGATCAGTCATAGGTATACATATGTCCCCTCCCTCGAGTGCCTCCCTCCCACCTCCCACCCCATCGCATCCCTCCAGGTTGTCACAGAGCCCTGAGTCATTCAGTCCCATTGGCTATCTATTTTATTTATATTAGTGTATATGTTTCCATGCTACTCTCTCCATTAGTCCCATCCTCTCCTTCCTACCACCCTCCCTGTGTCCATAAGTCTGTTCTCTATGTCTGCATCTGCATTGCTGCCCTGCAAATTAGCTCATCAGTACCATTTTTCTTGATTCCATATATATGTGTTAATGTATGATATTTGTCTTTCTGACTTACTTCACTCTGTATAATAGGCTCTGGGTTCATCTTTCTCATTAGCACTGACTCATTCATGTTCCTTTCCATGGCTGAGTAACATTTCATTGTATATATATACTACAGCTTCTTTATCCATTCATCTGTCGATGGACATCTAGGTTACTTCCATGTCTTAGCTATTGTAAACTGTGCTGCAATGAACATTGGAGTACATGTGACTTTTTCAGTTTTGGTTTTCTCAGGATATGTGCCCAGTGGTGGGATTATTGGGCCACATGGTAGTTTTATTCCTAGTTTTTTAAGGACTCTCCATACTGTCTTCTCTAGTGGCTATATTAGTTTACATTCCCACCAACAGTGTAAGAGGGTTCCCTTTTCTCCACACCCTCTCCAGCATTTATTGTTTATATATTTTTTAATGATGGCCATTCTGACCAGGGTGAGGTGATAATCTCATTGTAGTTTTGTTTTGCATTTCTCTAATAATGAGTGATGTTGAGCATTTTTTCATGTGTTTACTAGCCATCTATATGTATGTCTTCTTTGGAGAAATGTTTAAGGCCTTTGCCCACTTTTTATTAGGTTGTTTGTTTTTCTGGCTTTGAGTTGCTAAAGCTGCTTGTATATTTTGGAAATTATTCCTTTGTCAATTGTTTTATTTGCTCTTATTGTCTTCTGGAGAAGGCAATGGCACCCCACTCCAGTACTCTTGCCTGGAAAATCCATGGACAGAGGAGCCTGGTAGGCTGCCGTCCATGGGGTCGCTAAGAGTCTGGCACAACTGAGCGACTTCACTTTCACTTTTCACTTTCCACTTGCATTCATTGGAGAAGGAAATGGCAACCCACTCCAGTGTTCTTGCCTGGAGAATCCCAGGGGCAGGGAAGTCTAGTGGGCTGCCGTCTATGGGGTCGCACAGAGTCGGACACGACTGAAGCGACTTAGCAGCAGCAGCAGTAGCAGCATTGTCTTCCATTCTGAGAGCTGTCTTTTTACCTTGTTTATAGTTTCCTTTGCTGTGCAAATGCCTTTAAGTTTAATTAGGTCCAACTTGTTTATTTTTGTTTTTATTTCCATTACTCTTGGAGGTGGATCATAGATCTTTCTGTGATTTATGTCAGAGAGTGTTCTGCCTATGTTTTCCTCTAAGAGTTTATGGTTTCTGATCTTACATTTAGGTCTTTAATCCATTTTGAGTTTATCTTTGTGTATGGTTTTAGGAAGCATTGTCATTTCATTCTTTTATATGTAGCTGCCCAGTTTCCCCAGCATCACTTACTGAAGAGACTATCTTTGTCCCATGGATATACTTGCCTCCTTTGTCAAAGGTAAGGTAACCATAGGTTTGTGGGTTAATCTCTGGACTTTCTATCTTGCTTCATTGGCTTATATTTCTTTTTTTGTGCCAATACTATACTATCTTGATGACTGTAGCATTGAGGTGTAGTCTGAAGTCAGGAAGGTTGATTTCTTGAGCTCCATTCTTCTTTCTCAAGTTTGCTTGGGCTCTTTGGGGTCTTTTGTGTTTTCATACTAAGTGTGAATTTTTTTTTTGTTCTAGTTCTGTGAAAAATGCCACTGATAATTTGATAGGGATAGCACTGAATCTATAGATTGTATTTGGCAGTATAGTCATTTTCACAGTATTGATTCATCTAACCCAAGGACATGAAATATCTCTCTGTTTGTTGTCTTTGATTTCTCTCATCAATGTCTTATAGCTTTCTGCATATACCTCTGTTGTCTCCTTAGGGAGGTTCATTCCTAAGTATTTTGTACTTTTTGTTGCAGTGGTAAATGGCATTAATTCCTTAATGTCTCTTTCTAATTCTTTGTTGTTAGTGTATAGGAATGCAAATGATTTCTGTGTATGGATTTTGTATTCTGCAACTTTACTAAATTTATAAATTTACTGATGAGCTCTAGTTGTTTCTGATAGTATCTTTAGGGTTTTCTATGTGTAGTATCATGTCATCTACAAACAGTGAGAGTTTTACTTCTTTTCCAACCTGCATTTCTTTTATTTCTTCTTCTTCTCTGATTGCTATAGCTAGGACTTCCAAAACTATGTTGAATTATATAGTATCGAGAGTGGGCACCCTTCAGGCATTCTTTTTTAAAAAGTAATTTATCTTATTTATTTTTGGTTGTTCTGGGTCTTCTTTGCTGCGGGTGGGCTCTCTCTAGTTTCAGTGAGTGAAGGCTACTCTTTTGTGGTCCATGGGCTTCTCACTGCAGTGGCTTCTTGTGGAGCACAGGCTCTAGGTGAATAGCGTCAAGAGTTGTGGCCCGTGGGCTTAGATGCTCCTCAGCTTGTGGAATTGAACCTGTGTCCCTTGCATCAGCAGCCAGATTCCTATCTACTGCACCACCAGGGAAGTCTGGTTTCTCCAAATTTTAATGTTATTTCAATTAAGAAAAAAAATTAGACAAACCAAACAAAGCATGTCTATAGACCATTCTCAGTCTGTGGATTCCTGATTTTCCAGTTCTAAGAGTCATTGCTGTGAAGATCTGGTTGACCCAGTTGATTCAGTGTATAAGCTGCTGATAAGATATGTGGTGATTCTTTTTCACACTGAGGATCAGTTAAATCATAAATAAAACTGAAGGTGGTGTTAGCTATACACCTAACATACAGTAGACTACCATCATTTAATGCTAGTTTATGAAAGGTGCTTTGCTTACATTATCTCATCTATTCCCTACAACAACCGTGCAAGACAGGACTATATATTTTTGTGGCTTCCAGTAGTTCAGAGCGTCAGTGTCACAAAGGGGAGGATTGTAGTTAGCATCTGGATTCAGGCTGATTGGAAGCCGCATCTTCAGGCAACAGCTTTTAAAGTATGCTCATATACCTTTTTCAGGGAAGACTGGAAGACTGACATTTCTGTCCAATCCCTGTGCACTGAGCCCTGCAGTGATGGCCAGTTGAGAACTGCTTCTTACTTTGCTACCGTTTTGTTTAACCCATGCACACAAGCACCATTTGCCAGCAGAGCTGGGCTGTCAAGGGGTATTTACTCTTGGTGGCAGCCCCAAAAACCAGGGTCCTGGGCATATGCTAACTTCTTTCTTGGAGTCACCAATGATCTGGGGTGGAGCATAAGGAGAATACGAAGATGGCACCTGCCAGGTCTCCTGGGTCTTTGGAGAGGGCTGTAGTCAGGTCCTTGATGCCTGTTTAAAGAAAAGCCTCCCCTCAGTTTCTGACTATGGATGTAAGCCAATAGGCCTCTTCCAAAGAAATGCCAGAGTTATGTTTCAGTCTGCTGGCTCTGCACAGTGTCCTGGGGTCAGGGTAGCCAGAAAAGAACTGTTGTTATTTTTGTGATGATCCCGTAGGACCCATGAATGTGAGCCCTGGCTGGCCACCAGACCTAGGTAGAGTAAGTCCCCTGTGTACAAACCTTCAAGTTATCAACTTGATGCAAACATGCATTCTTTCGTCAGGTGTGAGTGAAATTTCATTTTGCCCTCCATCTCCTATTTCTGACGGTCCTTTGGCTCTACCGTCTCCCACCTCCTCTCCCTCTTCCGGTCAGTAACTCTTCTTGCCTGTTCACTCAATGCCAGCCCCTGTATGCCAGCTGTTATACTGTACTATTGTACTGTACTATAAGATTAAAAATGTTTATTTTTGTGTTTGTTTGTCATGTATTATCTATGTGAAAAGTATTATAAACCTGTTACAGTACAGTGCTATATAGCTGATTGTGTTAGTTGGGTACTTAGACTAACTTTGTTGGACTCATGAACAAATTGAACTTACAAATACAGTCTTGGAATGGAACTGGTTCATATGTAGGGGACTTACTCTAATTTAAAAACTAAGGAATGTCCCTTGGGCAGCAGCTCCTAGAACTGGGACACTAGATGTATGGACAAACTCCTTTCTGGGAGATGCTGGGAGGATGACAGAGGAAGAACACAAAGATAGCACCTGTCCCTCTGAGGCTTCTATATAGGATTGTGGTTAGTCCTTAGACGTGTGTTCAATCAGAAGCCTGCCCCTCTGTCTGCAGCTATAAAGATAAACTCATAGGAGCTTTTCCCAGAACAACTGGGCACCTCCATCTGTTGCCTTGTGCTTTGGTCTCGGGTGTGGCTGGTGAAGAACTCTCTCTCTCTGTTTCAGTCCTGTGGGACTCACAAACACAAGCCCTGCTGGCCTCCAGAACCAGCTCATCAAGGGGTGTTCCCTGGGTGGCAGCAGCAAAAATCGGGCTGCCAGCTGAGTGCACAAGCTCCTTTCCAGGAGATGCCAGCAACCTGGAGTGAGGAAGAGGGAAAATCCAAATATGGCTTTGTTTTTGGAGACTATTCTAGTAGGTCCCTAGATGTGTGTTAAATTCGATGCTTTCCCCTCAGGCTGCAGCTTTTTAATTTTATTTTTGTAATTAAAATTCTTTTTCAAATTAATTTTTTATTTTTGGGTGTGCTGGGTCTTCATTGCTGTGTGTGGGCTTCCTCTGGTTAGGGTGAGTGGGGACTGCTCTTTGTTGTGGTTCATGGGCTTCTCACTGTGGTGGCTTCTTTTGTTTCAGGGCATAGGCTCTAGGCGCATGGGCTTCAGTGGTTACAGCATGTGGGCTCAATAGTTGTGGCACTTGGACTTTCATTGACCATGGCATGTGGAATCTTCTCAGACCAGGGATCAAACACATGTCCCCTACACTGGCAGGTATTTATTATCCATTACACCACCAGGGAAATCCCCAACTTTTAAAAATAAACAAATAGGCCTCGTTCACAGAAAGATAGCACTTTGTACCCGTGGCCTTTGTACCACTGACTTTCTCATTTTGCCACAGCCTCATTGGTCTTGAGGACACAAACCTCACTGGCTTTTCAAAGCTAGATGTTTTGAGGTCGTGTACGTCAGGTGCAGATCTTAAAAGCTGGAGTGCCAGATGTAGGCTTCAAGCCCTTTGCTTTTGATGGAGAAGCTCAGGGTTGTGAGTTCCCTCCTGATTGTGGATCACCACATGGGGTGTGGGGTTTATGGTGAGATTTGATGTGAGATGACGTTTTTGACATAGGATGGCCATGATATTCTTTAGACTCCACAGAAAACTGGTTAAATGAAATTTGTTTTTCCTTTGAAACTGCAAAACTGGCTCTTTTTGCATAAGCAATTAAAAACATCTAACTTGTTAAAAAAGGCCTGCCTAGAAAAAGCTTCCCTGGTGGCTCAGATGGTAAAGAATCTGCCTGCAATGTGGGAGACTTGAGTTTGATCCCTGGGTTGGGAAGATCTCCTGGAGGAGGGCGTGGCAACCCACTCCAGTATTCTTGCCTGGAGAATCCCCATAGACAGAAGAGCCTGGCAGGCTACCGTCCATGGGGTTGCAAAGAGTCAGACGTGACTAAACAGCACAGCACAGAGTATTTTTAATTTCAGAGTTTGTGTTATTCATCTCTCATCTCTGTTTGCTTTGTCTTTATTTCTTCTATGTCCTTGGTAAGTGTGTTAACTGTGTTTCTTGCATTTTCTCCATTCTATTTTCAAGGCTTCTGAACATCTTTACTATCATTATTCTGAATTCTTTTTCAGGTAGATTGCTTATTTCCTCTTCGTTTATTTGGTCTTGGTTTCTACCTTGTTCTTTCATTTGTAATGTATTTCTCTGTCTTTTCATTTTTTTTCCCCCCAAACTTACTCTGTTTGAGGTCTCCTTTTCCCAGCCTTTAGGGTTGTATTCCTTCTTCCTTTTGGTTTTTTGCCCTTGGAGGGAAAGGTTGGTTCATTGGTTTGTGTTGACTTCTTGTTAAAGGGTGAGCTATGCCTGCATTCTAATAGAAGGAGATGAGGTTTTTTTTTCTTTTTCATCTGATGGGCAGGGCTGTGTGAAGCTGTATATTTTGGAGTCTGTGGGACTCCTGTCTGTTGATGATTGTTTTTGTGTTTTTGTCCAGCTTGTTGTTTGGATAAAGTGTCCTGGAGTGGATGCTGTCAATAGCTGGGTGATACTAGGCTTTGTGTACAAGTGTCAAAGTTCTCAGTAATCAATATCCCCTGGGGTTAGGAGTTATTTGGCAGTCTGGGATCTTGGACTTAATGTTCCCACATCAGTGATTCAGGTGTGATCCTTGGTCAGGAGATCGGGGCTCCATAAGTCATTTGTTTTGGCATCAAAGGGGGTTAAAGCAAACATACCAAGACAAAAAGCAAAATGTGACATGAAATAAAAGATGAACCCAGATAGATGGTAAATACAAGATCAGACAGGTAATTATAGAAATAATGGGACATATGCACACACTTCCACACACACAGATATAACCAAAGTATTCTAAAGAACAGAGTACAGGAGATTGATTCAGTGAGCAAAGAAAATCAAAATTGATGTCCACCAATTAAAAGCAGAGCTAACGAATGCTCAATATGGAAAACAGAGACTGAGCAGAGTGCCAACTGGAGGAAAAAAAAAAGAAAAGAGGGAGAAAAGGAAAGGGTGGAAGAGAAGGTAAAAAAAAATGAGAGAAAAAAAGAAAAATAGAAAGGCAAAGATAAATAGATATATGTAAAAAAGATTTATATATATTCAGGAATAGCTACAGCCAGTAAAGAACTATAAAAGCAGTCAAACATAACAAAAACAAAATAAAAGAAATTACAAAGGAAAAAAATTCTTAATAAAAGGAAAATGCCACAGCACTGCAAAAGGTTAATGCCAAGGTAGAAATATGTAAGGGGTGTAAACAGTGTGATTTAAAAGAGAAGAAAAAAGAAAGTTCTCGCGATCGTAATTCTCCTTGGTTGTGGAGTCTGCCCTGGGGACGGGTTTGGATTAGTGTCCTGTGGTGTTTTCCTGGTTGGGGGAGCTTGTGCCTGTGTTCTGGTTGGTGGAGTGGATCTCATCTCTGAAGGGCAGCACAGTTTCCAGTAGTAGGTTCGGGCTGTCTGTGGGTTCGGCATGTCCGTGGGCAGCCCTCCTGGCTCCGCAGTGGTGAGCACATCTGTTTTTGCAGCTGCGTCGGGGCGGCCCTCTCAGCATACCCTCACTGCATCCGCCCCCTGTCCCTGGGATCTTTGCTGGTGCTTCTGTCCCCTGGTTGAGTCCTGCACTGCAGGCCGAAGCTTGCTGCTGCTGCTGCTGCTAAGTCACTTCAGTCGTGTCCGACTCTGTGCGACCCCATAGATGGCAGCCCACCAGGCTCCGCCGTCCCTGGGATTCTCCAGGCAAGAACACTGGAGTGGGTTGCCATTTCCTTCTCCAATGCATGAAAGTGAAAAGTGAAAGTGAAGTCACCCAGTCGTGTCCGACTGTTAGCGACCCCATGGACTGCAGCCTACCAGCCTCCTCCATCCATGGGATTTTCCAGGCAAGAGTACTGGAGTGGGGTGCCATTGCCTTCTCCGGAAGCTTGCTAGGTGGGGGCTTTGTGTGGATCTTTTCTCAGCTCCCCAGCCCTGCCCTCTGTGTCGTGGAGACTTGTGTGGGTCTCCCTCAACACCCTGAGCTCGTCCTCTGTGTTGCGGGGCTTGTGCGCTCCTCTCTCCGCGCTGTGGGGCTTCTGTGTGCTTTTCTGGGTTCTCCAAGCCTGCCATCTGGTTGGGGTCATGGTCTGTGAGCTGCTTATAGGTTGAGAAGTGCAGCTTTCTCTGTTTTCTGCCCTCTGGGTCCCTGCTCTGCCACAACAGCTAAGATTCTGCAGCTCCCCACTTAGTCCCACCTATGAGGGAGCCTCCCAGTGCACCGGGCCTCCTCCTTCTGTGCAGCTCCCACAACCACCTGGGGGCACAGGCTCCATCCTGAAGTTCTCAGTCTCTTCCGTTTTTGTGTCTCCATCCTCTCTCCAACCTCATTTCAGGGAGCTTAGCCTGCCCTCCTGGAGGCCTGGGGTCTTCTGCTGTCGCCTAGAGGTTGCTTTGAAGGAGTTGTTCCATATCTTGATGAGTTTTGATGTATTTGTGGGGAGGTTGACAATCTCCCTGTCTTACTCCTCCACCATCTTCTTCCACCTTCAAATGTTGCGTTTTAAGCCAGCTTTTTCACCCCTCCTTTTTCATTTTCATCTAGAGGCTCTCTAGTTCCTCTTTGCTTTTTGCCATTAAGGTGGTGTCATCTGCATGCCTGAGTTTGTTATTTCTTCCTGCAATCTTAATTCCAGCTTGTACTTCATCCAGCTCAGCGTTTTGCATGGTGTATTCTACATAAAAGTTAGATAAGCAGGGTGACAGTATACAGCCTCGATGTACTCCTTTCCCAATTTTTAACCAGTTTCTTGTTTCATATGCAGTTTTAACTGTTGCTTCTTGACCTGCATACAGGTTTCACAGGAGGCAGGTAAGGTGGTCTGGTATTCCCATCTCTTTCAGAATTTTCATTTTCCATAGTTTGTTGTGATCCACACAGTCAAAGGGCTTCCCTCATAGCTCAGTTGGTAAAGAATACACCTTTTCTGAATCCAGCTTGAACATCTGGAAGTTCTTGGTTCATGTACTGTTGAACCCTAGCTTGGAGAATTTTGAGCAATGCTTTGCTAGCATGGGAGATGAGTGCAATTGTGTGGTAGATTGAACATTCTTTGGCATTGCCCTTCTTTGGGGTTGGAATGAAACTGAACTTTTCCAGTCCTTCGGCCACTGCTGAGTTTTCCA
The DNA here is from genome assembly GCF_000754665.1 of Bison bison bison. Lineage (NCBI taxonomy): Eukaryota > Metazoa > Chordata > Mammalia > Artiodactyla > Bovidae > Bison > Bison bison. The sequence goes on along the minus strand of NW_011494915.1, from coordinate 4,480,845 downwards.
AATTTGCTGGCATATTGAGTGCAGCACTTTGACAGCATCACCTTTCAGGATTTGAGATAGCTCAGCTGGGATTCCCCATCCCCCATCAATAATGACGTTATAAATGCAAGTATGATCATCAGCCTGCTATGTGTTCTGACAGAGAGACCATCCTCCCCTTAAGAGGCCACTATTTGTATCTATTTAGCACTCCTACATCCTTCCGTTCTCCATGATTCCAGCCAACTGTTCAGTGAAGGATCCAATTAGTCCAAGCCAGGGTTTCTCAGTCTTAGGACTACTGATATGTTGGGCAGGATAATTCTCAATTGTGGAGGCTGTGCTGTGCATTTTAGGATGTTGAACAGCATTTATGACCTCCACCCGCTCTGTGCCAGTGGCACCCCCTGCCCTGGTCACACAATCTAAATGTGTCTAGACATCTCCAAATGTCTCCTGGCGGGGGTGGGGTGGGGGTGCAGGCAGAGTCCTTCCCAGTTGAGAAGATCTGCAATGGACGGATACAAACGGGAACTTGAGAGGAAATAGATCTATCAGTTCCAAACCTGGAAGGAAGGGCTCTTTGTTTTAAGCATGGAAAATGGAGGCTGTGGGCTCCTGACCAGCAGCTCCTCCTGGCAGGGATGCCCAGGATGTGTGGCTGTGTGTGTGTGTGTGTGTTTGTGAGGCTGTGTGACTATGTGTGTGTGTGCCAGGCTGTGTGACACAGTGTGTGTGTGAGTCAGGCTATGTGACATGATTTGTGTGTTTTGGGCTATGTGACAGTGCATGCCACACAAAACCTATCTCCTCCCCATCCCCCACCCCCAATCCCAATTTCTTTCTTTCATGCTGAGAGGTGGGACGCTCATGTCAAAGGTGTGTTGATGGGGGCTCGGAGCACCTGGCCTGTGCAGCTCTCTCTTGCTCAGGAAATAGCAGGCAAAGGAGTGCCTGGGTTATTTGCTGACGCTTGGTGAATCTGCTGCCCACCAGAGTCTTTTTCCCAGTGGGGTTCGTCACAGGGGAGATAAAAGCCATCTTCCAGGGAAGTGAAGGTGACCTGCATCCAGCCAGTGGTGGCCTCCAGACCCTTGGCATTTCTCATTCAGAGAGGCCCTGGGCCCCCAAGGAAGCCTCTTGGCTGGGAGCCGAGGGTGGGGTCTGCCCCCTCCCCTCACTCACTAGTCCTCTCCTAGTGCTCTCTTGCTCATGGCATCAGCTCTGGCCTCCTAAGGATCTTGGGCTATCCACCTCCCTCAAATGAGACCTGTGTGAGGGCAGACAGGTAGGGAGGGCTGCAGGGCTAGGCTTCTTCTGTTTCTTCTTTACCCCACCCTGGGTTCACATTCTTCAGAGAGGCCTTCCTCAAATTCGCTGTGTAAAGTACCCACCAGCTAATGTGCCAGCCCATCTCTACTTTTTAAATATTATCTGATGTTTCCTTTGGTTGATTTCTTGTTTTATATGTTTATTTATTTACTTGTTTGTTTGCACTGAGTCTTAGTTGTAGCATGTGGGATCTTTGATCTTTAGTTGTGGCTTGCAAACTTTTAGTTGTGGGATGTGGGATCTCGTTCCCTGACCAGGGACTGAACCTGGACTCCATGCGTTGGGAGCTCAGCATCTTAGCCACTGGACCACCAGGGAAGTCTCTTTTTGATTGTTGATTGACACTCAGTTGAAAGTTAAGCTCCAGGAGAGGAAGGAATTTGTCTTGGTCATCTTTGTAGTCCTTACTGCCTAGATCAGAACCTGGCACAAAGCAGATCTTCAGTAACTGCTTATGGAAGAAATGATGAAAGGAGGGGATTTAATTAATTGGAGTGCCCGGGAGGAAATCTTCCTTCATATCATGTTCTCTGTGCTGGAGTGGCTTCCTCTTCTGTGACCCTTGGCATCCAGTATGTGAGCACACGCCCTGCAGACCCTATGCCATGTGGCCATGTGTTCGGTTTTCTCTTCCGTATCTCTGGGGAACTCTGGATCCATTTTTCCCACGTCATGGTGCAAGAAGCCAATTTTTTTCACTTATTCCACACCAGACTTGCCCCAACCATGAATGCAGTAATCTTTGCCCCAGGGAGTGCGAAGGTCAGGAGTAAAAATAAAACACACATCACAGAGGAGGGCTAAGCTTCTGGTATTCACAAGAGCATCTGATGGCTCTCTTATCCATTTATTTTAATGATATCAGCATATGACAGTCTGTTGAAAAAAAAAGCACATTATTTATCCCGTACTGGTGAAGTAGCCCTATTACATTGTTTTTTAAAAAAAAAAATCTTAAAAGTTTTATTTTTAGAAACTTATTGAGTTAGAGAAATAAGCTTTGCCAAATGCCCCATTCTGTCTTTGCTGGCCCTGCTAGCTGGCATCTCTCGTCAACTTTCCCCAAGTGTTTCCTATGGCACTGTCTAACCCAGACTGGGAAGTGTGGTTAAGCGTTACCAAACCAGACCATGCCCCAGCTTGCAGACCACCTGAGGACACTGGGAGACGGCTGTGAGGGAAAGTGCAGACACTTTCCTGGCCACTAATTGGAGAGTGTTTCAGGCTTTGCGCTGCCTGGATGCCCCTGGGGAGTCACAGGAAGAACTTTAGCCTGGGTAGTCTCTACCTGCCCCTGGTGTTGATTTCCTGGATGACCTTGGTCTCTGGTCTAGAAGTGCCATTTCTCTGATTATTGGTGTTCTAGCCACCAAGGGCCCCTATGGGTTCCTCCCACTCTGATATCTGGGATCCTTTGTTTTTGGGGGCAGATCCACTTATGCCAGGGGCTTCTCTCCCAGCAAAGGCAGTGGCTGGCTGCTCAGCCTAAGGGTTTTTAGTTTGTTGATAGCTTTGTATCTGGTGAAGGGCAAGGTTGGCTCAGTTCCCATTCTGGCCACCTCTATGTTCCTGAGGGTTGTCCTAGGGATTTTCGCCTCTTTCCCTGGCCCTCCGGGATCTCCCTCCCTTTCCTTGCCTCTTTCCCACTTTTCCTCCTCTCTGTCATCTTTCTGAAGTTTCAGACTCAGTTTCTTTTCAATGAAATTGAAAAGGCAAAGCCATCTTGTCTAAAGGGCCTTTTGGCATGTCATTAATAGCAACAACAACAGTAATAATAACAGTAGCATCTTACATTTAAAGTCTTTAGTTTATACTTTACAAACAACTTTTAAGTACATTCTCTCATTAGGGTCCCTTGGTTGAGTTAAAAAGGGACGTTTCCTTCCACTCCCCCGAGCCCTGCTCAGGGGGGAAACATAGCCTGAGCTGCTGCTTCTGAGCATGTGTGCATCCTCACACACAGGCATTGAACCACTGAATGTGCAGGTTAACTGAACTGCTTCTGCCCCATGGGACTTTCTAGAATTTGCCTGCTCCACTAAGAGTTTTAACCTCCATTTGTTAGAGAAACTTCATTTGGGGAGAATTTTCTTAATGGTACTGAGTTTGGCATTTCATAAAGTCAGGGCTTCCAAAATTGAGGAGGGAAGGCTCAAAATCGCCCCCTACCCCAGCAGCCGCCCTGAAAGAATCTTGTCCTTTTGGCTGTCTTGGCTGACTGTGACTGATTAGGTATTGGTCCCAGGGGGTGGCTGGCAGAGAAAGGCCTCAGAATGCTTAGGGCAGATGAAGGGAAAGCTGTGAGCTTGGCAAGTCCTCTGAGAAAGTCAGGGACTCTGGGTGGGGCTCTCAAGATGGCGAGCTGGGTGGGCTTTGTGCTGGGTGGGGAGAGCTGGGTAGGAATGTCGGTGGCAGAATAAGGCTCAGGACCACCTGCATGCATGAGGAGGGCTGGGAGTGTGTGGGGTTGGGAGGGGTAGTGGGGAGACCCCTCCCAGGGCAGAGCTTCTGAACCACCACAGGGACTTTGTGACCCATTTGGAAATGAGTGTTGTCTAGCCTCAATAAACCAAAGTCAGCAACTAGGGGGAACTCCAAGGCCATTTTGGGTGGCAAAGCCCTGTCTTCTTCTCCCAGACCTTTCTCTACTTTGCCACCAGCTCTTTTCCTAAAACAGAGCTTGTTCTACTTCCCCTGCTCAAAAACCTGCTGGAGCCCTGTGGTCCAGCCTGCTACACGTGGCTTTTTGTGGTCAAACTCCTGCCTTCCTGTCTTCCCCATTTATCCCTGCCCCCCAGTATGCAGCCACACTCCTGTCACTCCAGATCTCTGACTGCCCCCCAAACATGCCAGGTCTTTTCACACTTCCCTGCTTTTTAACAGAGAATCGTGGAAATTTCAACTCCCTCCCCTGTGTTCTGGCAAACTCCTATTCATTCTTGAAGACTCAAGATTTGGAAATTCCTTACTCTGGACAGCTACTTCCATATACTAAAGCAATTATCTATTTCCATGATTGTTTCTGCCTCAAACTGTAGAATCCTTAGAAGCAGGACCTGTCTCCTTCCCATGAAGAGAAAGTCCTGGAGTCAGGCTGGGCCTAAATCCCGGCTCTGTAATTTACTAGGCATCTGTTCTTGTGCAAGTTAACTTTTCCATGATTCAATTTGTTGAACTGTAAGATGGGTTAGCAGTGTCTTTACTACAGAGTTGTTTAGAGAATTAAATGTATATTATATGTTAATATATATAAATTAGAGTGGTACCTGATGTATAATGTAGGAAGCACTAAGCCAACCTAGCCATTAATACGTTAAACAGTCATCATAAGGTACAGGAAGTACCTGGAACATGATGTATATTATATATACAAATTTTAAAGAAAATGCCCCATCTTATCCCTCTCTCCTCTTCATCATCTCTTCTTTGTTCTCTTTCTCCCTCAGTCCCCCTTCCTTCCCACTCCTCCTCCCTCCTCCTATTTTTCTTCCATCCTCCTTTCTTTTCTCTCCCCTTGGACTCTGAGCCTTCGGCTTGCAAGAACCTCGAGGCTCTTCTGGGGATGCTCAGTGCTGACGGTCCACTGCACTCCGCTCTCTCTTCCCTGGTGCTTCTGCAGGGGAGGCTCCTGGGGGAGGCAGCGATGGTTGTGGGCCCAGAGGCTGGTGTGAGTGGCTGGCCCCTGGGCCGTCTGGCCTGATGGGGGTGGGAGGGGGTGGACAGGGATGGGGCAGGGACAAGTCTCCTTCAGCAGTCTGCGCTGAGTGGGCTGGCCTTGCTCACGCTCCCTGATACCTAAGTCTCTCAGTCTAGTCTTTCTGGATATTAAGGAAGCAAAATGAGAACAGGAAAAATACCAGAAAAAACTGACTTTCCCTTCCTGGCAGGGCTTCTCTGACGACTTTAGCTGCCTGATCCTCCTGCATTTATGCTACTCTGGAGACGGAACCCAGAGTTTAGAGTTTGGGCTTTGGTCTTCCACTTATCATAGATGAGGCATAAGGTGAATTACTGGGGTAAAAGAGGCCTCAGTTTCCTCATCTATGAAACACGAATACATTCTCAGGGGCAGGGGATATGTGGACAGAGTAGGGTGCATTATGGCTATGTGTGGAAAAGTGTTGCAGATGGGCACGGCGTCTTTGTCATAAAGATAACGACCTGGAGGATGAGGTCTCAGAGGCCTATCTGTCCCATGGCAGGAGCCTTCCAGAACTTCCCAGAGCTGTGGGCAGGCTTGGCCCCTGACCCTCCTCATTCCCAGGAGCCCTGGCTGCCTGTTCTCCTGATTTTGCCTTCCAATATGAGGTGACCGAGGGAGGAGAGTGGCTCAGAACTTCCAGAGGAAGGGCCAGGGCTAGGGCCCGAGGAGACGGGTGAGCACCGTGCCCCTGGGGGAGCCACAGGGGGACTGCCTTTCTGGGGACAGGCAGGAGAAGGGGCACTATTTTCAGATTTGGCCAAACAGGCTCAGACTAAGCCTGTGGCAGATTCAGACAGTCCCAGAATGGAGGCAAGGGCAGCCAGGAAGGGGCGGGGCTGTGAGCTCTGACCCTGCAGGACCCAGGGCTCAGCGGTTTTTCCTGGAAGAAGTGCACACCCTGGGCCTCAACCACCAGGGCTGAAAAGCTGGGTGCTTCCAGGGAAGGAAGAAAAGTCAGTAAAGGTCAGAAGAAACAAAGGAAAATCTCTTCCTTTACTGTCTTCCTCTTCTCATTCTGTTTCCTGAGCTCCGTAAGCAGGTCCTCCTTTCTGCCAACACAATAGTGTTACCTAAACATTTAAGCCTCCTCCTTCTGCCTCAGTCAGGCTGTCACTTCTTTGTGTTCATCCTTTTGTTTTAAAACATTTTTATTAGTTCTTTTTTTCCCTTAAAACTTTTAACAGCTGTTTATAAAAACATGACAATTACACAACATGGAACAAAAAATCTGGTAAAAATAACTCACTATATGGTACATATACTCAGACGGTGTGATATATTTATATAATAAAAGATGAAAATAGTCACTTTCCATAATAAAAATAAGTTCTATTTTTTGTTTATTTTACAATATACTTAATATTCTTTTCTTCTTTTGCTTCCTCTCCGGTTCCCACTTCTTCACTCCAGGCCTCGCAGGCGGGAGACCGGTGGCCGTCCCCATCGGCCCGGCCGGAGCCCAGGAGGCAGAGTGGGTGCAGGGGCCTTAGGAACACGGGCGGCAGCCGCACTCTAAGTGTCTCTCCAGCTCTTCCACGAACGAGGAGCCGTCTGTGCACTGAAAGACGTACTTCCGCCGCTTGCTGCGGGTGGGCTGGCAGCACTGGGGCCCGCAGCCCCCACGACACTCCATGACAGGTATCTTGGAGGCCGTGGCACATGATGCATAACCCTTCTGGCGGCGGATCACCTCTCGGACCACCTCTCCGAGGCAAGGCGTTTCTGCAGAGGGCACAAGAGGCAAGGACACGGCATTGGTGGTGCAGGTGGCGGGCCAGGGTAGGCTGCTCCAAAACACTTGTGGTCTGAGGACCATATGTACTTATACATTCTCTCCTCCTTCCATCCATCTGTCCACCCATTATCCCAGAGGTCCCCAACCTTTTTGGCACTAGGGACCAGTTTCACGGAGGACAATTTTTCTATGGATGGGGTAGGTAGGGAGATGGTTTTAGTTTTGCCCGCTGCTCACCTCCTGCTGTGCCTGGTTCCTAACACGCCACAAACCATCCTGTCCATGGCGCAGGGGTTAGGAACCTCTCCATTAACCCGTCTATTTCATGAAAGCTTAGTGGCTTTTCTATGCCAGGCTGTGTGTGTGCGTGCGTGCTCAGCTGCTCAGTCGTGTCCAACTCTTTGTAACCCCATGGACTGTAGCCTTCCAGGCTCTTCTGTCCATAGGATTCTCCAGGCAGGAATATGGAGTGGGTTGCCCTACCCTCCTCCAGGGGATCTTTCTGACCCAGGGATCAGACGTTTCCTGCAGTGGCCGGCAGATTCTTTACCACTAGCGCCCAGTGTAAACTAAGCCCTGAGGATATAAAAGTGACAAGATCAGGCTTGGTCCCTTCCTTCAGGGAACTTAAAGACCAAAGTAGATGTGGCAAGTTGGTGGACTGAGGGCTCAACCCCATCTCACACCCCATCCCACACATATGTTGATTGTACCATAGGTGCTTAACAACCAAATTAAATGCCAACATAAAAAAAACCCTGAATATTTCATCTAAACGTTGGGATATCTGGTTTCTTTGAAAACCAAGGGGTCTGGGAAGCCAAGCCTGCATCCCTGCATGGCAGTGATGGGCTGAAGCTGAGAGCTTTAGACAGGACAGGAGATATCCAGTTTGCCCCAGTCCTCACTATTCACAGTAGCCTGTCTCCATTGGTGTAGAGTCTAGACACTATATAGTCATTTAAATACATATATTTGTAATGATCAACTGAGCTGAAGAAACAGGACAGGTTTACACAAAATACTTAGTAAAGGAGCCTGACTAGCCTAGGGGCCAGATATTGTCTTTCTGGGAAGTGATGCTGGAGTTGAGGTGTGAAAGAGGAAGAGGAGTCAATGAGCCCGAGGGTATGCGTGTGAGCTTTTGTACAAGTTGTAGAAATGAGAGGCGGGAACCCCGAGGATCTGCTTAATCCTCTGGTTCCTGACCCAGCTTCTCACCTTGACCCTGCTGCTGTCCTCAGTCCACTGGGAGGGCAAGTGGAGCAAGGCAGTGAAAAAGGGAGCAATGCACCTTGGCCACACGGGGTCTTCGGCCTCTCGGCCTTGGACCAGTCCCTTGCCATCCCGACCCTCAGTTTCCTTGTCTGGAAAATAGTGACACATTTCCTGGTCCTTCCCGCCTCTTCATGGGCTCTTATGAGCATCAGAGGGATTGTGAGTGCATTTTAAAGCTTTAGGTGGTTAATGTGATGTCATGTGAATTTTGTTAAGCTTGATGTAGTTTTTCAAAATTATGAGATTGTTAAAAGGATAGAAAAGAGACTAATGATCACAGGTGTGTGTGATGTGGGGAGGGGTGGAACGCAAACTCCGCACACTGGGCCGTCGAGTTGAAGGGAACAGGGGTGCTGTTTGTATTGTTCTGGCAACTTTTCTGGTAGATCTGAAATTATTTCAAAATACATTATTTAACAAAGTTAGTTAAGAATGGTATTTTAACAAGGTATAAAATGTGAAAGAGTCCTCTAGTGGGGGGTGACCTGCCTGGGATTCTGGTGACAGGGAGGGAAACAAAGACTCAGGTTCCGTGCCAGAGAAAAACCTCCAAGAGGAGACAGAACCATTTCAACTGTAACATAATTTCAACTTTGCTTTTTTGATTAACACTAAAGGGGCCACTAAGGGAGGTAAGTAATTTAATGTTTTCAAAATGGGATCAGACCAAGGAGCTGTCTTCTGTTGACCCAATAATGGCAGGAGGATTGGAAGGACACTGCAGAGCAACAGCTGAAATGTTAGTATGTGTAAGAGTCACCACGGGCTCTTATTAAAATGCAGGTTCTGATTCGAAAGGTCTGGGCAGGACCTGGGCGTCTGCATTGCTAATAAGTTCCCCGGTGAGCCAGTGGTGCTGCTTAGAGGGCTACGCTAGCAGCTCAAAGGCTGGCAACTGGAACAGGATAAAGGGAGGGGAGAGGGGAGAAAGGGTGACCAGACAGCTCACCTAGTCCTGGCTGTTTGTTAGACAGTTTCAGTTTGGGTCCCTCAAGGTTGCCAAGCTGTTTCTGAATCTTTGACCTACAGGAACCATGTGGGATAGAGCACGTTTAGTGCAGTTCTGAACTGCTATGTTCTGGTGCTAATTTATTATGCAGCAATGGATAGCTCATACAGGAAGGTACAGCGTTGCTCCCATATTCAAAGTGAAGGAATCTGAGGCTCAGTAGGTGACTCAGTGAGGGTCGCGCAGCCTCTAAGTGGCGCAGCTAGACCTGGAACTCAGGCCGCGGGATGAAGGTGGAGTCTGACCCTGACCCCTGCATCCCTCTGAGGCCCCTCCCCTGCGCACACTGGACCCACCTTGTTCACAGTGCTCCCCACTAAAGCCAGGCCGGCACAGGCAGTAGGGCTCCCCTCGATCTGAGACGTGGCACTGTCCCTGGTGACATTTGAAGGTTGAGCAGGCGCTGTTGGAGTCATTCTTCTGGTCGCACAAGGCCCCTCCATAGCCTTCGGTGCACCTGCACACGTAGGAGGTTCCGGATGCCACACACTTCCCCTGGATGCAGCTGGGGGCAGAGGTTAGGGTGAGAGGGGAACCAGGCAGGCAGAGCAGCCGCAGGCTTTCTCTGTCCACCCCAGCCACTCCCGGGCTCGGACCAGGGGTCTTGGAGCCGCGCGATCCTAGGCCTGCTCCACCACATGGTCCGCCCTCTGCCAGCCCAGTGGCCCAGTATCAATCAGCTGGAGCTCGTGAGTATCACCGAAGACCACTGTCAGCTGTGAGTGCAACAAGGCTGGCTTATTGGCTGTTTCATACCCAGACATCAGAGCCCACCAGTCTTGGTGGCAAGTCACTGCTCAGAGAAACCTAAGCAGTCTCCAACCAGTTTAACTGTTCTGCCATCTTAACTGTTAACATGACTATTCCTACCACTACCACCAGCTACCACCTGCCCTGTGTCAGGCATTAGAGCACGTACTTTACCCCCAACATCAGTCTTATTTTCTACCATCGCCTCTCCTCTATATACCTGTGCAGTAGACAGTCTTATCTACATCTCACAGAGGACAAAGTGATGCCACAGCCTGGGTTCTTAATCATGCTGCAGCATTCTCCCTACTGGGATGATGTTCAGAGCCAGGCTTCATTGTGGACATATTCACTGTAGAGTCAAACATGCACACACACTTCAGAGCGACCCAGGAGACCCTGCCCCCTTCCAGCTGTCCTTCGCTTCCTATTCACAATATCAAGTCCCAGCTTGCTTAGCCACGCCAGTTACCAGGCATGGCTCCAATGTTGGTTTCGGTTGATTCAGATCTCTGAACACTGAGGACGCTGGACGTCTTAGGTTTGGTACAAGGTCCGACACATCGTAGGCCCTCAGTATTTGAATGCATAATGAATGCCAGAGCTAGGCCATGATTCATCTCTGTCTGCTATACACCCCTGGCGCCTGCATGGGGGGGCACTGCTGAGAGGCGAGCTGAGTTGGGGCTGAAATGCACCCACCTGCCCTGGCATGTGTGCACTGGTGCCCCATTCCACTTGGCTCGGAGGCACGTGGGGGCTGCTGCAACTCTAGGCAGGCTCTGACGGTCATTTGACAATCACTTTTCAGCCAGGCCCTTGCACACTGACATCCCTTCTGAGCAAAACCTGCTCTTTGTGTAAGTGCCTGACCTTCTGAGCAGCCCCCCCACAGGTCCTGCCTACAGTCTGACTGCAGTCCTTCCAGCTTCCATCTGTGCTCACTTCCTGCTGGGGCGGGGGTGACGGAGGAGCGGGGAGGGCGCAGAACACAGACCTGTGGCCAAGGCAGGGGTCGCGGGCCTCCTGGTCGCACAGCGGGCCGGTCCAGCCCGGGTGGCACTCACACAACACGCTGTCCTTCTCCACGGCTCGGCACAGGCCGTGCCTGCACACGCTGCAGGACTTGCAGCCCGGCGAGACGCCCAGGGCCTGTGGGGGGAGGGCCTTGAAGTCCTGGAGCTCGTTGTTGATGCGCACCTCGTGGATGCAGCCGTGGAAACCACCCAGCGGCCGGTCCATGCCCTGGCGCAAGGCTGAGAGGCCGGTGGAGGTGGGGATGCCTGCGGGAGGGGCACCAGACGGCAACCTGAAGACCCGCCCCGCCCACCCTGCACGCCCACATCCCAGCCCTCGGAGGTGGACTCTTGGGGACAAGCCTTGGGAATCTCAGTATTGAACAGCCTACTCTGGTCCTTTTTGGGTCTTTTTGTACATAACCCTTTGAGAACTACGAGCGCAAGGCTGTGCTTCAGGCCCAGGCTCTGCCAGGCTGGTCGCTTCTTCTCTCTTTGGCCTTTGAATGCGCTTAATTTTAAACATGCTCCTCCATACACATCAGCTGAGCCTCAAAGCATCAGAGGAGGTGGCAGAGCCGAGGCGAGCCTGCATATTGGAGGGTCTGCACCCTGTCTGCATCTCCTCCCTCCCCATTTCATCTTCACCTTCTCCCAGCCCCTGAACAACTTGTAGTTTCTCAGAAGGAGCCCTGCCCTCTCTCCTTTTCTCTTCTCTTCCCCATGACCTGGCTAACTGTTCACCCTTTAGGAAGCAGCTTGGCCATCACTTCCTGCAGGAAGCCTCCCTTGATTGGCTTTGACAGTGGGTGCTGAGATGAGAGCTATGAGCCCCACCAGTGGGCCTGGGTGTGGGTACCAGAGTACAAGGGACAGGTGGGAGGAGATGGGGTTTACCTCCAAGGTAGAGGGGGCTGTTGATGCTCACTGCTGGCTGCTTCTGGAGCTTTCCCAGGCTTTTGGGGGCTCCTTTGTCCACCACCAGGTTCAGGGTCTGGTTTAGCATCACTAGCTCCACGCTGTGAAACTGCCCATCATTCACAGTCTCCACGCTGGGCAGGAGAGAAGGGAGAGAGACAGAAAGTTTGCTGAATGCCTTCCACAGCCTGTACCATGTGTGAACTTGATTGGGATTCCTTGAGTTTTATCTCGGAGTAATTCCAAACAACATAAATCACAAAGATAAAAACAGTACATAGAATTCTTAATACCTGTTACACCTATAGCTTCTCCACTTATTCATTTCATCTGTCTTATCTATCTATATAGATATACCTCAGAGATAATGCAGGTTCAGTTCCAGATCACCTCAGTAAAGTGAGTCACTTTTCTAGTTTCCCAGTGCATATAAAAGTTACGTTTATTAAATACTTCATTAAGTGTCAATAGCATTTTGTCTAAAAAGCAATGTATGTACCCTAAAAATACTTTATTGCCAAAAAAATGCTGTCACTTGAGCCTACAGGGAGTCAATTTTTGCAGTAATAACATCAAACATCACTGATCACCATAACAAATACAAAAGTGAAAAAGTTTGAATATTGTTAGAATCACCAAAATATGACACACAGGCATGAAGTGAGCAACTGCTGGAAAAATGGCACCAACAGACTTGCTCAACACAGGGCTGCCACAGACCTTCAATTTGTAAACAATATAATATCTGTGAAGCACAACAGAGCAAAGTGCAACAAAACGAGGGGTGCCTTTAAGGGTATTGAATCAGTTATCAAAAACTTCCCAACAAATAGAAGTCTAGGGCCAGATGGCTTCATAAATGAATTCTACCAAAAAAATTCGTTTTACTTTTTTTCTACCAAACATTTAAAGAAGACTTAATAACAATCCTTCTCAAACTCTTCCAAAAGTAGAATAGGAATGAATACTTCCAAGCTCTTTTTACAAGGCCCGCATCACCCTGATACTGAAAAACAGGAATACCATAAAAAATGAAAATTACAGGCCAATATCCCTGATGAAAACAGATGCAAACATTCTTAATAAAATATTAGCAAACCTAATTCAACAGTACATTGAAAGGATCAGACACCATGATCAAGTGGATCCATCAGTGTGATATACCACATTAACAAGGATCAGAATCAAGTAATCAGCTCAATAAATGCAGAAAAAGAACTTGACAAAATTCAACCATCTATTTCTGATAAAAACCCTCAACAAGTGGGTGTAGAGGGAACATTCCTCAACATAACAAAGGCCACACATGGCAAACCCACAACTAACATTATACTTAGTAGTGAAAAGCGGAAAGCTTTTCCTTTAAAATTGGAAACAAAACAAGGACGTCCGCTCTCACCACTTATATTCAACATAGTCTTGGAAGTCCCAGCCTGAGCAACTAAGAAAGAAATAAAAAAGGTATGAAAAAAAGTGAAAGTGAAAGCTCCACAGTCTGTCCAACTCTTGGAGATCTCATGGACTGCAGCCTGCCCAGCTCCTCTGTCCATGGGATTCTCCAGACAAGAGTCCTGGAGTGGGTTGCCATTTCCTTCTCCAGGGGATCTTCCTGACCCAGGGATCAAACCCAGGTCTCCTGCATTGCAGGAGATTCTTTACCAACTGAGCCACTAGGGAAGCCCCAAAAGGTATACATATCACAAAGAAGTAGAACTGTCATTACTTGCAATGAGATGATATATACAGAAACATCTAAAGTTTCCACTGAAAAACTGTCAGAACTAACAAATTCAATGAAGTTGCTAGACATAAAACTATAAACATCAGTTGCATTACTCCACTTACATCAATGGACAGATCATCCAGACAGAAAATAGGGAAACACAGGCCTTAAATGACACATTTAGACTAGATAGACCTAATTCATACCTATAGAGAGTTCCATCCAAAAGCAGAACACCACACATTCTTCTCAAGTGCACATGAAACATTCTCCAGGATAGATCACATGCTGGGCCACAAAGCAAGCTTTGGTAAATTTAAGAAAACTGAAATCATATCAAGCATCTTTTCTGACCACAACACAGTGAGATTAGAAACCAACGGTAAGGCTAAACTGCAAAAAAACCCACAAATACATGAAGGCTAAACAATAAGCTACTAAACAACCAATGGATCACTGAAGAAAGCAGAAAGGAAATAAAAAATGCTTAAAGACAAATGAAAATGAAAGCATGACTCTCCAAAACCTCTGAGATGCAGCAAAAGCAATTTCGCTTTTATAGGGACGTTCATAGCAATACAAGCCTACCTCAGGAAACAAGAAAAAACTCAAACAACCTAACTATATACCTAAAGCAACTAGAGAAAGAAGAACAAACAAAATCCAAGCTTAACAGGAGGAAAAAAAATCAAAGAGCAGAACAAACAAAAAAAAAGAAGAAGAAGAAAAGAAAATACAAAAGATCAATGAAGCTAAAAGCTGGTCTTTGAAAAGATAAACAAAATTGATAAATCTTGAGGAAAACTCATCAAGAGAAAAAGGGAGAGGGCCTAAATCAGTAAAATCAGAAATGTAAAAGGAGAACTTAAAACCAACACTGCAGAAATACAAAACACCATAAGAGACCACTATAGGCAGCAGTGTGCCAGTAAACTGACAGCCTAGAAGAGATGGACAAAAACTTAGAGAGGACAACCTTCCAAGATTGAACAAGGAAGAAATAGATGATGTGAGCATACCAGTTATAAATGCTTAACTTGTATCTGTGATTAAAAGATTCCCAATAGGGACTTGCCTGATGGTCTAATGGTTAAGAATCTGCTTCCCAATGCAGGTGACATGGGTTTGATCCCTGATCAGGGAACTAAGATCCCACATTCTGCTGACTAAACCCATGCACCACAGCTACTGAAGTCCATATGCCTAGAACCTGTGCTCTGCGACAAGAGAAGCCACTGCAATGAGAAGCTTGCACATTGCAATGAAGAGTAGCCCCTACTCTCTACAACCAGAGAAAACCCATGCAGCCAAAAACAAAGTTTTTTAAAAAACTCCCAACAAACAAAAGTCCAGGACCAGATGGCTTCGTAGGAGAATTCCATCAAACGTTTAGAGAAGAGCTAACACATATCCTTCTGAAACGATTCTAAAAACTTGCAGAGGAAGGAGCGCTTGCAAACTCATTTTGTGAAGCCACTATCAACCCAATACCAAAACCAGACAAAGATATCACAAAAAAGAAAATCGCAGATCAGATCACTGATGAGCACAGACACAAAAAATTCTTAAGAAAAATTAGCAAACCAAATCCAACAATACCTTAAAAACAGGAGAAATATCAATAACCTCAGATATGCAGATAACACCACCCTTATGGAAGAAAGTGAAGAGGAACTTAAAAGCCTCTTGATGAAAGTGAAAGAGGAGAGTGAAAAAGTCGGCTTAAAGCTCGACATTCAGAAAACTCAGATCATGGCATCTGGTCCCATCACTTCATGGGAAATAGATGGGAAACAGTCGAAACAGTGGCTGACTTTATTTTTGTGGGCTCCAAAATCACTGCAGATGGTGACTGCAGCCATGAAATTAAAAGACACTTACTCCTTGGAAGAAAAGTTATGACCAACCTAGACAGCATATTCAAAAGCAAAGACATTACTTTGCCAACAAAGGTCTGTCTAGTCAAGGCTATGGTTTTTCCAGTGGTCATGTATGGATGTGAGAGTTGGACTGTGAAGAAAGCTGAGCACCAAAGAACTGATGCTTTTGAACTGTGGTGTTGGAGAAGACTCTTGAGAGTCCCTTGGACTGCAAGGAGATCCAACCAGTCCATCCTAAAAGAGATCAGTCCTGGGTGTTCATTGGAAGGACTGATGCTAAAGCTGAAACTCCAGTACTTTGGCCACCTCATGCGAAGAGTTGACTCATTGGAAACAACCATGATGCTGGGAGGGATTGGGGGCAGGAGGAGAAGGGGACAACAGAGGATGAGATGGCTGGATGGTATCACTGACTCGATGGACGTGAGTCTGAGTGAACTTCGGGAGTTGGTGATGGACAGGGAGGCCTGGCGTGCTGCGATTCATGGGGTCGCAAACAGTCGGACACGACTGAGCGACTGATCTGATCTGATACATGAAATAGATAACTGATAAGAATCTACTGTACAGCATGGAGAATTCTACACAATACTCTGTAATGACCTATATGGGAATAGAATCCAAAAAAGAGTGGATATATCTATAACTGACTCACACTGTTGTACAGCAGAAACTAACAGAACATTGTCAGTCAACTATATGCCAATAAAAATTAATTTAAAAAAGAAAGAGAAATAAGAAAACAATCCCATTTACATTGCATCAAAAAGAATAAAATACCTAGGAAAAAAATAATTAAGGAAGTAAAACACCTGTACACTCAAAACTGCAAGACACTGATGAAAGAAACTGAAGACGACAAAAATAAATAGAAAGATGTTCAGTGCTCAGGGACTGGAAGAATTAATATTGCTAAAATGTCCATACTACCCAAAGTAATCTATAGATACAATGCAATCTCTACCAAAATTCCAATGGCATTTTTCACAGAAATCGAGTAGTCATCGAATTTATATGATACCATAAAGGACTGTGAATAGCCAAAGCAATCTTGAGGAAGAAAAGGCTGGAGCCATCGCTCTTCCGGATTTGAAACTGTATTACAAAACCAGAGTAATCAAGATAGTAAGATATTGGCATAAAAACAGACACATCAATAAATGGAACTGAGAGGGTAACAGGCAGGAAGGCCAGTGGTCTCCAAACGGAGGAAATAGGCTATAAGTGTCAGACGTTTTTTTTCTCTCTCTTAAGCGGCCGGAGGAAACAAACTAGGGGTTTTTTTTTTCCCCTTCTCTATACAAATTTACGGAGACGGCAATGGCACCCCACTCCAGTACTCTTGCCTGGAAAAATCCCATGGGCGGAGGAGCCTGGTGTGCTGCAGTCCATGCGGTTGCTGAGTCAGGCACGACTGAGCCACTTCACTTTCACTTTTCACTTTCATGCATTGGAGAAGGAAATGGCAACCCACTCTAGTGTTCTTGCCTGGAGAATCTCAGGGACAGAGGAGCCTGGTGGGCCGCCGTCTATGGGGTCGCACAGAGTCGGACACGACTGAAGTGACTTAGCAGCAGCAGCAGCAGCATACAAATTTAGGGGGCTTCCCTGGTGGCTCTTAAAATACTGTGTTGTCATAATGACACCTGGTTCCACCTGAATTTACTTTTTCTCAAATCTTGAGTTAACCAATGCATTTTTCATATGGAAATGTTTGTCTTAAGCTATGCTAATGTACCACGAATTTACCCCAGTCTCTGTCTTCAAGTCAGTTCCGCCTAATGGCTCAGAACCGACTTGACAATCCAGTATGTTATACTCAAACACTGTTCCCCTAATCTATGTAAATTAAACTATTTGTATGGTAATCTGCCTTTCTACAAGACTCAAGTCAATCATTTTACAGCCCGGGATGACTCCTCTGGTGCCAAGATTATCCCAAAATACATCGTATGGGTGAGGGGCCTGGTGCCATTCTCTGAGTTTTAAGACATTCCTTTCTTTCATTCACAGACTGCTAGTGACTATATAACATCCAGCTAAAAACTAGCAGGCGGGTATTCTTTCTGCTCCCTTCTGATGTCTATGTCAGAAGCTTTCTCTATCTCCTTTATACTTTAATAAAACTTTATTACACAAAAGCTCTGAGCGATCAAGCCTCGTCTCTGGCCCCGGATTGAATTCTCCTCTGGAGGCCAAGAATCCCGGCGTCCTTTTGTGGTTCAGCAACAACCTTTCAGAACTAAACGGAAAGTCCAGAAATAAACTCATGCACATGTGGTCAACGAATTTCCAAAAGAGGAACCACCAATATAAAATGGGGAAAGGACCGTCTCTTTGACAAATGGTGCTAAGAAGAGTGGGCAGTCACATACAAACGTATGCAATTGCACCACTGTCTTACACCATACACAAAAATTAACTCCAAATGGATTAAAGACTCAAACATAAAATCTGAAACGTAAAACCCCTAGACAAGCACAAAGGTGGTGATCTCCTTGACATCATCTCGGTGATGATTCTCTGGATTTGACACCAAGAGCACAAGAAACAAAAAATAAATGAGACCACATCACGCTGAAAAGCTTCTGGGCAGCAAAGGAAATCATCAACACAATGAAAAGGCAACCTACTGAAATGGGAGAAAATATTTGTAAATCATATATTTGACAAGGGGTTAATATCTAAAATATACAAAGAACGCATACATCTCAATAGCAAAACCCCAAACAATCTGATTTAAAAATGGGCAAGATATTTGATATTTGGCAAATATTAGTTTTGCCAAATATCAAATATTCATTTTGATATTTGGCAAAACTAATACAATTATGTAAAGTTTAAAAATAAAATAAAATTAAAAAAAAATAAAAAAATAAAAAATAAAAATGGGCAAGAAATCTGAATAAACAGTTTCCCAAAGAATTCATACATATGTCCAACATGCACATGAGAAGGTGTTCAGCATCACTAATTGTTGGGGAAATATAAACAACAACCACAACAATACGTCGCCTCACACTCGTTGGAATGGCTAGTATAAAAAGACAGATCACAAGAGTTCATGTGGACTAAAGGGGACGCTTGTGCATTATTAGAATATAAATTGGTGCAGCTACTATGGAAAACAGTATAAAGGTTCTTCAAATAGTTACAACTACCATATGATCCAGCAGGTCCACTTTGAGATATTTATTTGAAAGAAACAAAAATTCTTGTGAAATATCTATGCTCTCACATCCACTGCAACGTTATTTACAGTAGCCAAGACATGGAAGCAACCTAAATGTCTATCGATGGATGAATGGATAAATGTGGTGTATGTATGTGCAGTGTAATATTATTCAGCCATGAGACAGAAGGTCACACACTTACTGTACAGCACATGGAACTCTGCCCAGGGTTATGTGGCAGCCTGGATGGGAGGGGGGTTTGGGGGACAGTGGCTACATGTATATGTATGGCTGAGCTCCTTTGCTATTCACCTGAAATTATCACAACATTGTTAATTGTCTATATCCCCAATACAAAGGGCTTCCCTTGTGGCTCAGCTGGTAAAGAATCTGCCTATAATGCGGGAGACCTGGGTTAGATCCCTGGGTTGGAAAGATCCCCTGGAGAAGGGAAAGGCTACCCACTCCAGTATTCTGGCCTGGAGAATTCCATGGACTGTGTAGTCTATGGGGTCGCAAAGAGTCAGACACAACTGAGCGACTTTCACTTTCACTTCCCAATACAAAATAAAAAGTTAAAAAAAAGATCATACAATATGACCTAACTTATATATGGAATCTAAAACAAAGCAAAGTGAAAAAAACCTGAGCTTGCAGATCCAGAGAGAAGTCTGGTTGTTACCAGGGGTGGGGGATGGGTGGGTGACCATGGAAGTGGGTCAGGAGGTACATCCTTCCAGTTACAAGCTAAGTAAGTCCTGGGGGTACTATGTACAGCATGGTGACTATGGTTAATAATATTCTATTTTTGGAAGTTGCTAACAGAGTAAGCCTTAAAATTTCTCATCATAAAGTTAAAAGAATTATAACTAGGTGTGGTGATGAATCTTAACTAGACACATCGTGGTGATCATTTTACAATATATACAAATATCAAATCATTATGTTGTACACCTGAAACAATATAATGCTATATGTTATATATAACATATATGTGATGTTAATATCTCAATTAAAAAAAAAACTAAGGATTCACTCCAAATCAAACCTCCCATAACCTTGCCTGTGCCAGTAGGTACTCATCGGTTAATACGCAGCCTTCTTCCTGCCCATCCTAACCACGGTCTCCTGGAAATAATGCCTGAAGCTGGTGGTTTTCAAACAGTGTGTCCCTGAAGGTTTGGGATGGGCAGTGCCGCAGGTTCTGATTTTTTGGCACCACCTTGTGAATCACAATGGTTCCATTTCTACTTCTTTTTTTTAAATCGTGGACTTTGAAGTAAAACACAGATGGGAAAAACGGCTCTGCTGCTACAAAAGATGAGAAAAAAATTGGAAAAAAACAAAGCCAAACCCCAAACAACTTGCTGTGAACTCTAAAAGAGAAAATCCTACTATGGGTCCGAGGCCCAGTGAGTAGTTTCCTGGTCATCTACTTAGGAATTTCAGAGGAGAAAGGGGCTCTGACATTCTTCCTCATTATCCACCAAGCCCACTGAAACGGCACGGAGTAGGAGGTGGGAAGCCCTGGCCGCATCAGAGCCGGGCTGGGAGGTTCCTGTCGGGACTGGCATGAGAACTTGTGTCGGCAAAGAGGGGCCCTTGGCGCGCTCTCCTTTTAGTAAAAGTTGTGGCGGGGGAGAGGGGTGGAAGAGGAGAAAGCTTGTGTTGAGTGGTTAACTATGCTAAAGCACTCGAATTGTCTCATTTAACCCTAACACTTGTACATGGGATGTACAATTTTTCTCCATTTTAGAAGTGAGACCTAAGGCTCAGAGATCGAAGGTGTCCAGATTGAAATCTTAAAGTGTGGGTGGTGGAAGCAGGACTCAAATCCAAGTTCCCAGGGAAAAGGACCGTACACCACAGTGGGTGAATGGTCATCCCTCTTCTGTGCTGGAAGCATGCACCTGGATGCCCAGGCATGGCCACTAGGTGGCAACAGAGCCTCACAAAGAGTTCCAGCTAGGCAGCAGCCTGAGACCTCAGCCTGCACTATAGCAACCCTGGGCTCCCAGACCATCAGAGCGGGACCACATGCTGTCTCTTGGCCCACCTTTCTCCCTAGCATGTTGGAGAGGGGGTTCTGATAGGCTGGTCTGGCTTCGAGTCCCAGCTCTGCCACTTACTGGCCTCTGGGCCAAGGCTTCATCTGAGCATCAAAGTTCTCACCTCTAAAACTGGGGTGATGACGCTCGCCTGGGGCCTGCAGTGAGGACTGGATGAGATAAAGACTTGGCAGTGGATGGGTCTGTGGTAATTAAGACTGGAGGGAGCACGCACTGGTCACCAAAGAGGGATCTCAGGGGCTGTTCTAAACTTGGAATTCCCGTGGAAACCCTGAATCACTAGCTTCTTTTGAGACTCTGGGGCTTCCCTAGTGGCTCAGAGGTTAAAGCGTCTGCCTGCAATGTGGGAGACCTGGGTTCGATCCCTGGGTCAGGAAGATCCCCTGGAGAAGGAAATGGCAACCCACTCCAGTATTCTTGCCTGGAGAATCCCATGGATGGAGGAGCCTGGTGGGCTATAGTCCACGGGTCGCAAAGACAGGACTGAGAGACTTCACTAAGTAACTCTGAGCCTCTGCCTCCCCACACAGCTGCATCTGTTGGCACTGTGCCCTCCGGGCTACCACGGTCTCCAACACTGCCTGCTGGGACCCGCTTCCCCCAAGTCTGTCTCCTTACAGGTCCCTTGGACCTTGCATGCAGGTGAGTCTGCTCCTCAGACAAGTCTTAGAACAGAGGAATAGTGCAGTCCGCCTCCATTCTGGGGCAGGAAGGACTTGGGTGGGTTTTTGTAGATTGGGTATTATATATCTGGGCCTGGAACTGAATCTCTCTACTTGCAACTTCAGCTGGGAACCTGCACGGAACCCAGCTGCTCTGGGCCTGTACTTCCCTAATACGGTCTGCAGCTGCCCCCTCCCAGATCAGATCAGCTGTGGTTTGCCTTCCTGTAAGGAGGTCGGAGGAGCCATGGCAATCCACTCCTGCATTCTTGCCTGGAGAATCCCCATGGACAGAGAAGCCTGGTAGGCTGCAGCCCATGGGGTTGCAAAGAGTCGGGACACGATTGAAGCAACTTAGTGAGCCCTGGCTCTGAGGCTGAGCAGGTCAGAGTTTACTGCTGTGACTCGGGGGAGGAGATCTTTCTGAGGCTGGTATGGCTTCCCGGTTCCATCAGCTGCTGTTCAGCTCCTCCCAGCCTGGGTTCCATGCATACAGATGGGGTCTCCCCTTCCCCAGAGTCTCCTCGTTTCTCAGCCTGTGGAAACACTCATCAGCCATAGCTCATGTCTCAGCTCAGACATCACCTTCTCCTCCAGGGACCCTTCCCTAGTTCTCTAAGCAGAATCAACTGTCTGTTCCTTCTTCATTGTCCCTACAGCAGGCACTGGCGTCTCCTGCGAGACCTTTTTTATTCTGCTCCTACAACACTTGCTTATTTACACATCTGCCTTCCTCCCTGGACTGTGTCCTTCTGAACACTGTGGCTCCAACCCCTACAACAGGTCCAAGGCGAGGTACTGTAAGCAGCTTTTGGCAGGAAAGAGCTCCCTGCAGGAGGCTCTTGTGTCTTTTCACTAACCTTACATCAGGCACCCCCATGCTCTACTCATCTCTACTCAGATCTTTGGATTGCACAATACTTTGCCTGATCTGTTCTTTCTATAGATCAAAGTAGAACAAATGAGTAAGTAATTAACAGATGACCAGATCTCTTCCCCAGCTTCCCCTTCAGTCATCTCACAGACAAACTCTGTGAGCAAGACAGCGTCTAAAGAAGAGTCACAAGAAGTTGACAGGTCTGCAGAGTGGGAGAGGTGACGACTCTGAGTCCCCGTCTCAGTGATTAACTCAGACTTCTTCTCTTTCCTCTTTAAAAGCTTTCATGGCAGTACAGAATCTTCGGAGGTGGTTTCTGGGGGACACTGAGTCCACCATCTCCCCAGATTGCCAGCATTCTGATTAAAAGCAACTTCCCTTTCTATCAACATTTGCCTTTCTCTTGAGTTGAATCAGTCAGACCTGATTCAGTAACAGTGCCTGAGAGATGTCCCTGAGTGAGTGCACTACTGGGGAAAAACCAGGGCTACCTAGAGAAAAGTATTTGGAAGTAAAGCCACTTATGTTTTGGCCACACCTCATGGCATATGGGATCTTAGATCCCCGACCAGGGATCAAACCTATGTCCCTTGCACAGGAAGCATGGAGTCTTAACCACTGGACTGCTGGGGAAGTTCCAGCAAAACCATTTTTTAATACGAGATTCTTAGAGTCTTGGGCCTTTAGGATTGGGGGTTGAAGGGCACAAAATATGTCACCAGACTTGGCATGAGGATCCTGGCAGGGACATTCTTTACTTGGTTCCTCCTAGAGGTAAGAAAAGGGCCCTGGGGTCTCCCAAGGGCCACGTGCTAACTCTCGCCTGACTCCCTGACAAGCGAGTAGCCATTCTATGGGTTCCTGATTCATGCCTGATTCATTCCTGCCCTAAGACACCAGCAGAGTATTCCAAATTTGTATCAACAGCACACCACTTGACCAAACCAGCAGCTGACCTCAGTGTGGGAAGGGCAGGGGAGTCCCTACGCTTTGGACCAGCCCAGCCACTCCGCAGTCTGGCTGTCACCTTCTGTCCTGCCCCGTCCGTGTACAGGCCCCCAGGAACACACCTGGAGGGACGCAGGGCTGTCATCCGCAGTACACGGGCGAATGTCGCGGAGACATGGGAGAACTCAGCCGCACCTAGATGCGTCAGACACTTCAGGCTCTGGTCAGGCAGCCCTGGACCTGGTCTCTGTCCCTTGGACTTCACCCATGGCCAGCGGCCCCAGGAACACAGACGGTGGCAGCCCCTGGCTCCAGGGAACTCTGAGGCCACTGGGACATTCACTGAACCTGCTGGCCAAACCTGCCTGGTCTCCTCTCCAGCCACCCGCTCTGCTGTGACTCTTCATGGCCACTGCCTTTTCATGGTCCCTCAGGCTGGTGGCTGCTGTTCTCCCAGCCTGCTGGCCCACTGCTTTCCCTGCTCACACACCTTCTTCAGGACCCACTGCAAATGGCTCCCCCTCCAGGAAGCCTTCATGGGTAAGCAAGCACTTCTCAGTATCTCCTACAGGTTCCTTAAAACTGGTGGCTGGGTCGGACCACCCAGCTTGCTTCCAGAGAGCTTCAGGCTTGGGTTGGCAGGTCCAGGGTGGGGTCTGAAAATGTGCATTTCTGACAAGCTTCCAGCTCTGCAGCTGCTCTGGGACTTTACCTAAAGAACAACTGCTTTGGGACTTCCCTGGTGGTGATCCAGTGGTTAAGAATCTGCCTTACCAGTGCAGGGACACAGGTTCAATCCTGGGTCCAGGAAGATCCCACAAGCTGCAGAACAACTACTCCAGTGCACCACAACCACTGAGCCCGCACCGTAGAGCCCACAGGCCCTGATTACTGAAGCCCACAGGCCTAGAGGCTGTGCGCCACAAGAGAAGTCCCTGCTCTCCACCACAGGGAAAGCCTGTGCGTAGCAACAAAGATGGGGCACAACCAAAAATAAAAGCAAATAAATAAATCTTAAAAGAAAAAATCCGCCTTGCAATGCGAGGGACACAGGTTTGATCCCTGGTTGGGGGGCTGTGATCCCACATGTCATGGGGCAACGAAGCCCCAGCTCTGCAACTGCTGAGCACAGGCGCCGGAACGAAATATCCCACCTGACACAGCGAAGATCCCACACGCCACAACCGAGACCTACACAGCCAAACAATACATGCTGCTAAGTCGCTTCAGTCGTGTCTGACTCTGTGCGACCCCAGAGACGGCAGCCCACCAGGCTCCCCTGGCCCTGGGGTTCTCCAGGCAAGAACACTGGAGTAGGTTGCCATTTCCTTCTCCAATGCAGGAAAGTGAAAAGTGAAAGTGAAGTCGCTCAGTCGTGTCCGACTCCTAGAGACCCCATGGACTGCAGCCCACCAGGCTCCTCCGTCCATGGGATTTTCCAGGCAAGAGTACTGGAGTGGGGTGCCATTGCCTTCTCCGAACAAATACATAAGTTTTTAAAAAAGAACCACTGGTTTGTGCCGATGGTTTTCAGCTGGGATTCGTGGGAGGTGGGCTGGGGCCTCCGTGAGGGTGTGTGTGGAGGAGGAGACTGCTCCCTCCAGCTCTGCAGGGTGGCTGTGCTCCTGTCTGTTTAGCATGACTGAATTCCACGTGAAGTTTTGATTGAAGAAAGGATTTAGTTACTGGGAAAAATGTTGCCCTTCACTCATCGCAACCAGACGTGCTCTTGCTTCCAGAGGGGAAGGGCCGGCCTCTGGATGGGATTTGCTCTTACATTCTGTGCTTTCTCCAAGGAATGGCTCTCCTTCCACGGGGAGGTTTTATGTGATTTTAAGTGTAACACAGACAAACATGTCTCGTTTGAATAGTTCCTTTTATACCTATTATAAAAATATTTGTAACTAAAATAGTTTTTAAATGTTCCTAGTTGAGAATTCATTTGACTGAGGAAAAAAATATAGCATGGCGAACTAGCAGAGCTGTAATGTCACAGATGCTATCACTCAGGAGGAAGCTAAGTTTAAAAAGTGAGCAGATTTAAAGCTGATGTAAGGGAGGGCATTAAGTAATAGCCCAGCTAACATACAGATAATGTAAAAATCAGGGTGATGGTTGGAAAGACTGAAGTTTAGGAAATCCTGTCCTTTAGAACAGTTTGAAAGTCACTTAAGGAGAAGTCCTGCTCTCTCCATGCTCTGGAATTTCTTCCCTTTGAGTTCCAAGCTCATCTCGCCCTGTTTTCTTTCTTAAACTAATCAAAGATTGGGATGACATTTTTAAAAGGGCATCTCATTAAGCAGCCTCGTCTCCATTGGAGCAGAGGCTCCTGCCCAGGAGCCAGCTGGCCATTTATCTTATGGTAATGAGGTGTCATCTCCCCGTGGGTCTGCCTTCCTCCCTTCCTCCAAGACCGCCTCTCTGGCACCCGCCACTCTGTGACTGTGTGTGTGTGTGTATGACTGTGTGTGTGTGTGTGTGTGTGTGTGTGTGTGTGTGTGTGTGTGTTGGAGGTAGGGAGTGGGGAGAAGCAGAACCAGAGCCTCTGGCAGCTTCTCACAGTGCTGGATGCAGGCCGGAAGGTGCTGGGGTGGGGGGGCGCTCGTGCAGCGG